>NC_029778.3:51892992-51908426 GCF_000817695.3 Arachis duranensis
TTGCAATTAATTGCATGTGAACAATGAAAGGCAAGCACATGCGGTACGTGACGTGCATGACTGGCTGCATTTGCTGATATTAATACATATAAAAAAAAAATATAATATTGAGAGTATGGTATTGGTGCTGCATGTTCGTCTGTGAAGGGATCTTCCCATGTTATATGTGTAAAGAGGTCGATGCTGAATATTAACAATATTGATAATAATAATAATGCTGGTCTTGTCGGCACTTACCTCTCTCCTATATATCCTTTGGGTTTGAATCTATCTATCCATATAATAATAGGTACGGTAGATAAGCCACCTTTATTTACTCTTTTAATTTACATAAAAGGTGCATGCTAAACCATATATATGCACCTTTTATGTTATGTTATTCAGTGTTATATATTATGAAACACCACTATTTTTACACATACATGAGCATCTAATCTTATATTACTGTATCATTGGAAGCATTTGGTTTAACTAAGTACTTATTATTTTACACAGAAATTTTTGATAGTGAGAACAAAATATATATAATATAATAATAATGTTTATAACAAAAATAGTATGTTTATATAAAAAAAATTAATTATTAAATTATTTATTATAAATTTATATATAAATACATATATCATTTAACTTATTTTTAATGTATATTTTATATTTTAAAATTTGTATTTTAAAATTTATTTTGTTTTGTTATTGTAAAATATGATTAGGTTTCAAAATATCTAATTACAAATTAAAATATTAAAATAGTAATTTAAATAATAACATATAATTTAAAATTTAATTTTTTATATTTCACTTTCATTAACAATACAATCAAAATTAAAATGTCTTTTTTTTGTATATGTTGTTAAATAATTATTTAAAATTCAATTTTCATACAATTAGCTCTTAATGATATTCATAGTTAAAAAAATTCATTTAATTAGTGTAGTTATTATGGAAAAAATAAAACTAATTTTAAAAGAAAAAATACAAATGAATAGATAATATTTTTTAATTTCGAGTCGATTTCTAAGAAAGAATATCAATTTTATTTAAATTTGAAACTTGATCATTATAATAGACATCTAATATGAAGTTCTCATATTGGCTATCAAGTGTCGAAAGTTGAATAAAAAATTATTGTGGGGTCAAATTTAATAATTTAGTGGGGACAAATAAATATTATTATTATATACTATTTAATAAAATTTTAAATTGTAGTGAAGGCACTTGTCCCCACATACTAAGAAGTGGATCCGTCCCTATTTCACTAGTTACATAATTTTTACAAATATTTATAATTTTTTCCATTTCGATGCATAGTAAATAATCGGTCAAATTCGTTACTAAAACATTATTCATTTTTTAAATTGGCTTTTGAAAATTTTTTTAATCAAATTTATTCTTTAAAGATTTTGAGTTGATCATATTAGATTTTATGTTTTTTTTTTATTGATGGTGTCAAAATTTGTTAATATAACATGTTAAGTGTTATTACTTATTACAATATACACATAAAAATTTTAATTGACTATTAACTTGATAAATTTATGAAATTAAATCAAATCAAAATCTAATTAAAAAAAATTAAGACATTAAAATCTTTCAATTTAAAATTTATTTGATCTAATTTTATAAATTTATTATGTTAATTGCCAATTAAAACTATTAGATATATATTGTGATATCATTTAACACATCACATCAATAAACTTTGGTGTAATTTCATAAGTCTTCACTATTGATTATAGTAATGCACTGAGTTATTAACCTTAATCCTATTCCACTATATATATAATTTTCATTGTGATTATGCACCTTATGCTGTTGCCATGTATGCAAAAAAAATCGTGAATAAAATAACATAAATTTTTTACTTAATAATTACCAAAAAAATTGCTTCAAAGTTCAACCTATGGCACACACAAAGGTTACTGAGTGGAAAAGAGTTCTGAACAATGTAAGAAGTAAGAGGTGCAGCTATTTGTGTGCAAGAAATATACCTTCCACACAAATGACCATGTTTTCAGTGTAAAAAGCAAATATGCTCTTGCACCTTTCAGTAAGGCCTGTCAAATTTGCAACTATGTTTCAAAATGTCCTTTCAATTTTAAGTGATGAGTGACTGTTTAATTTCAGCTATTCAAATGCTGTTAAAAAGTATGGCATGCCTTCTGGATTTGAGTTGGAATGCTTACTCTTTAGATGCTAGTGGTTGGATTTTATTTCTTCATAATGTTTCATTCTTATTGGATATATAACTATGTAGCTATGTTTTTGGAACATCATATATATTAACCAAAGGTTCATCAATGGTTCTGTGAAGCTGGTCATACTCTAGGTATTTGAGATTACGGTTGTCCTGTTAAATGGTAAAAAGAATGAAATTTGCAGCCTCTAAAACAAGAGAGGATGCTGCATGATGTGAGCTTCTTTTCGGATAATAAATACATGTCCTAGAAAATTTTCTTCACGATTTTCTTTATTATCAAAATGTAAGATATATGTCGGTAAGTTAATATATACCAAAAAAGAAAAACTAAGTGTAAGAGATCATCATTCAAGTCGCTGGAATACAAAAATTCATAAATTAATCACTATCAAAGCTTAATATGTTCCAATGATGATACAATGTGTTTAATTTTTCACTTGAGCAAAATCTTGTTTTAGAGTTTTATAGATTTATGATAAATCATATCTGCTATTTCAATTATCGTGAAGAATTGCAATAAAAGTAAAATTAATACTCTTTAATGTAATGAAAATAAAATTTTCCCTTTATTTTTCTCTTGTATTTAAGACAATATTAACTATTTCAATGTTTTTTTCACTAAACATCTTGGTCTCTATTATTTTCTGATCTCTCAAATACTTTATGCATGTCTAGCTGGAAATCATTTTTGATAGTGGAAGCAAATATATGTCTCTAAAACAAAATAGTGGAGCTTTTTTTTTTTAAAAATACATTATTTATGCAGTTGTCGCATTACCATTATCATGCAAGAGAGTTTTACATTGCACCTTCTTCTTTCCTCACTGCCATCTAGATTTGTTTTTAAAACCTATATATTCTGAATGATATTTTTCTCTATCTTGACAAACCTATATATTTTGAATGATTTTTTCTCCTATCTTGACAAATATAGTTGGTTTCACGCAAGTATGAATCACTTCTTTTTGTTGATATTTTCTTATTTTTAGTTTTTTTTTTTGTTTTAACCTTTGAAAACGTTTTCAACTCAAAATACACGGATTTCTAGTTTTGGAATAAGCGTTTTAACCTCTCTTCCTCTTTTCTATATATTTGTTGAGTTTTTTAATTTTATTTAATATTAAATACATATTCTCCAAAATAATTTCTATTTGTTGAATTCATTTATTTTTTTACTTTTATTCTTTGAGAGACAAGAGTATTTGATTTAAATAAATAATTTTATTATAAAAATAATTATTTAAATTGACAATCAATTATAAAATATCAATAATTAAAATTAAAAATACATAAAAACTTAAAAATATTGACAAGAGAGTTGGCTTTGGGAGGGTGGTGTATACTAATTCTAAAAGCAATAACTATTTGAAATGTTTATACATCCTGGCTACAAAAGATTTATGCATACGAGTTTTGCAACCCATTCACAGGGGCCATAATTTTCTTCTCCCCTATACATGATCAGAAGAATTAAAAGGTCAAAAATCCATTGATACAAGAATAATAAGAAGAGGATTTTAAAGGAGAGAAAGTTGAGCAAACATGAATTGATCACCATTTGGTAGGCCCTGTATCATAGAGGAGCAATTGTTGCAACTATCTTGTAAATAGTAACATCTTGCTAAAAGATCAAATCGAATAAGAAAAATGCTAATGTTTTAATTAATCATATTTTCTATTTTTAATATTTATTACGGTAAACTTTGTAACTAATTTTATTTTTTTGAACTAAATTATAAAATTTGTAACAACTTTTTGTGTACTAATTTTTAAAAAATAGTAAAGTTTTTAAAATTAATTAAACTCACTTTAATTATTCTTTTTATTCAAAACATTCAAAACTCATGTGTTTCATGTCAAAAACACATCTAAAATTAAATAAATAACATAAATACATTTAAAATCATGTATTAACACATCTAAATTATTGTCATTGTAGTTCTAAATTACATATTGAACACAGACAAAATTAAACTCAAATATACGTCTAAAATTATAAGAATGTGCTCTAAATATTTTATCAACACATCCAAACTCATGTAATATATATATATATATATATATAAGAACATAATGAACAACATAAACACATTCAAAATTAAGTATTGACACATCTAAATTAAGCTAACATTACAACTCCCAAATCAAATATATGAGTGCAAAAAAAAAAGAGTAAAAAATAAATCGATTTCTGACCTTTTTAAATGTAGACATTTTCGTTCCTCAAGATTTAAAAATACATTTAAATCTCTCACCTTATAAAACGTGGGACAATTATACCCCTCCGTTGAGTTGGGGTTGAAAACAGCAACGGAGAATGCTGATGTGGCTGGGGAGAGTCTCAGCTGTCCTTTTTGGTTGCTGAGCTGGATGGGAAACAAAATTTAAATGGACAAATCGATCCTTGTGACTCAAAATGACGTCGTTACCATGCCTGAGCCCTATTTGATCGAAATCCTTAGACGAACCCATGGGCGTTGATGCTGCTATCGTCCATGACGAGTGAAGGGGGTTCTTCATGCACAAGACCTGGAGGGGGATCTTCATGCGCTGTGTCAAGAGGATATGAGGGAGATCGGGTTGCGCCAAAGTGCTTTCGCGGCGTCTATGGCATTATGTACAAGTCAAGAACAACTAGTAACCCTAATAGAATGTTTCTCGGGTGTCCATTCTTCAAGGTAAGTGAATATTTTTTCAATAGTTGGATGAGACTGTATTGGGTGTTAATGAGTGATTCTCTGAAAATTTTCTCCAGACTAAAGAACGATACTGCCGGTACTTTGTCTGACTGGATGAACACCTGAAAAAAATTAGGGCCATAGAGCCTCAAGCATTGGGTGCTGCGGATGAAGCTGAGGGAATAGACGTTGAAGAACAACTGTTTCGAAATCAAGGTATGGAGAAAAAATGGAAGAGTTGGAGAGGAAGCTGTTGTCTATTGAAAGCAAAAAAAAAAAAAAACATGAGTTTATGACATATTACTGTGATTGGTGTAGTAGTAGTTGTTGTTGTTGTATGTATCTTAAAGAGGTAAAGATGATTGATGTACATGGAGATGTTGTAATGAAAATTGTCATTGCTGGCTTTTTAATGAAAAGTCTATTTGTGGACTGAATCCATTTTTTTTGAAGTTAGAACAGCTAAACAATATTGCAAGTATTATATAAGATAGTAATTTTAGATAGATTGTAACCAAAACGTTACACGATAATGTATCTGGCTTAATCCAAAACATAACTAAACAGCATAAATTTACCACAAAATAAGAAAATGTCTGGTTGACATGTAAACAAGCTTGCCAAGTTATGATAGCTAGAAAGCATTGTTCAATTCATGCTAATAACTAGGAAAAAAACAAACAAAAATCATGCAGTTGTGTTCACTTCTTCTGATACTTGAGAATTTCTTTTTGTGCCACTGCTAGCTGCTTTCAAGGTCTCCTTGGACAGTCCCCTACTGGTGCTTTTGCTTTGAGTTTGTTGTGTGTGTGGTGGTGGATCTGGTGGTGGATTTGTACTTGTTGGGAGCCTGGCAATTGGTTGCTTGGGTCTAAATTTAGGGGCAGTAGCATTGGATTTTGGTTGGTCCACTCTTGACAGCTGGAATGGAGGCCTGAATAGAGTCTGTGCTGGAGCAGATGGTTGGCCCATAACTGGTGCAGCAACTGGTGCAGTCCCAGATGCTTCCCTAGCACTAGGGTCAGCAAATTTTTCACCCTGTGATTAATTTTGATCCTATGTAACAAAGATATAGCAAGGTAAGCAAATGGGGTAATTAATGCTTAAGAGATCTGTATAATGACATCATTGTTTTTACCATTGACTAATTTTAGAAAGTACAAAAAGATCCCAAAGCATTATTGGTGCTTGCTTACCTCTAGTTGAGGGGCTGATTGTGAAAGGGGAAGCAGCACCAAAACTTGTGAGTTATCAACTGTCTTCTTGGATTTTTTTCTTCTTTGGTTTTCAGTTGGGGTTGCTTGGAGCTCCTTTACAAGTTTTATAGTTATGCCATTTCTCGTTGCACTTGCTACATGTAACCTAAAAACTTCTCTTCAGCTTGTCCCCCTGAATATGAGTCTCAGCAGGGTCCTTGTTGTGGTTGTGCACCTTTGGCCTCCCAATAGGGCGCTTGATAGGTGGCGGAGCAGGCCTCAGTTGGTCAGTGACAGTCCAGAATTCCTCACTAGGAACGGGCTTCACCCTTGCAGGCAACTCTCACCCTTTCCTTACTATTTTTTATCCACAACAGTTCCCTCCCTTCAAATATGAATATATCTCTAACCACTTCTTTGAAGCCATCAATGGTTGCAAACTTGGTACCAACCTCAAATCTACTCTCTCCAAACCCATACTCCTCATTAAACACTGAAAATTCATACTTGTCTCCCTCATCCTCTGAAGACACTGGTGTGTGAAGATCCTCAGATTCATACTCATAAATGGAGTCATCATCATCTGAATCCTCCTTATTGACATAGAGGCCGATTGGAGGCCTATCATTGGGCTGCACAGTTGGAACATCTTCTTCAGCATGCACAGAAGCACCAGTTCTTTAGGGCTTGAGATTAGGCCCACTTCCTTTGGGCTTGGCAGTGGGCCTGGTTCTTTTGGGCTTCCCAGTAGGCCTAGTTCCTTTGGGTGTCGTAACTGGCCTGGTTCCTTTGCCATCTGTCCCACTTGCACTCCTTGGTCCAACTCTTTTTTTGCTTCCACTTGACTCTGCCCATATCCCTTTCTTGACAGTCACCTTACTTTTTGGCAGAATTTTCTCCTTTCTTTCCAGAGTTCTTCTTTTTTTCATACCATCATTCTCCTCATCACAGCTAGAACGGTCATCATTAGAACTAGTTTCAGCCACATTCGAAGGAGGTTTATACATCTCGTCTTCCCCACTTTCATTTCCATCCCATTCTGTGGATGGTGATGACTGAAACTCCCCATGATGCTGTCAACATCAACGGAATCATCAAACTCTTTCGCCCCTTGTTCTGCATCAGCATCTTCTTCCACAATCTGTGGCTCATCAACAGGGTGATTGAAGTAAATATAGAACTCGTTTATAGTTGAATTCCTCAGCTTGTTCTCTCGCATTTCATTGATTCCTACATCCCCTCTCAGAACGTGCAGGCCAGACTCAATGTCATTGCTTGTTGGGTCATACCAATACATTACCATGTATGTTGCATAGCCTAGACCCTTGAACAGTGCAACCAAATCCCCAAAATTCACAAAGTCCAAATCCATCTTCAAAAAATTTTCAACCTTCCCATCAATATACTCAAGAGTGCCACTAGGTCCTCTACCAAAATGGCCTCTATGATGAAAAATAGGTACCGCATATATATCAACCATCTGCATTATGCACAAATACATCAATCAGACATTAAACTCTAAATCAAGTGCCTGAGATTTTGAAATCAGTAAAATCCCTAAAGCTTTTTCTCAGTCTTTTCCCCGAAAGAGAACATTCGATCACCCATAAGCCCAATTCCATGCATTATATTCTAACAAAGAGTTAAACAAGAACAAACGTATCCTCCACTAATACCCTTACCTCTGTAGCAGACGGCAGCTTCTTGCCAGACGAAGCTTGTCGTTAACTTCGCCACCCACAACGTCCATTGAGCACACTACCACTTTCTCGACGGGATGAGAACGTTCTTTTTTTGGAGGGAGAAAGAAACTGTTTGTCTTCTGGTAGGATTTTCGGTAATAACTGGAGTCGCTTCTGGGTGTTATGGGGATTACATTTGGTGAAATAAGCTCAGGCATGGTAACAATGTCGTTTTGAGTCACAAGGATTGATTTGTCCATTTAAATTTTGTTTCCCATCCAACTCAGCAACCAAAACGGACAACTGAGACTCCCCCAGCCACATCAGCATTCTCCGTTGCCGTTTTCAACTCCAACTCAACGGAGGGGTATAATTGTCTCACGTTTTATAAGGTGAGGAATTTAAATGTATTTTTAAATCTTGAGGGACGAAAATGTCTCCGTTTAAAAAGTCAGGGACCAATTTGTCTTTTACTCAAAAAATTATAATCACAAACACTTAAAAAAAATAAAACACAGACATATTCAATATTATACATAAATTAAAAAAATAGAACCTTTTATTAAAGGGAAAAAAAGGAATAACATATCTTTATGAATGAACTCAACCAAATTTTTTTAGAATTTTGCAAGTAGAACTACCAGACAGAGAAGAAGTGCGATGTGAAAGAGGAGACAGGGAGAGACACGGGAGGAGGAGGCGGTTGTGCGTGATGCGAGGGAGGAGACCAGGAACGGGGAGGAGCCCATCGATGGAGGAGGTGCTGGGATGTGCGCCCGTCGCGAGAAGGAGCGCGTCGCCAAAGGAGGAGATCTCGCGGAGGAGGTGCGCAATGCGGGAGAAGACAAAAGCGGTCACAAATGAGGAGGGGGAAGCGCTGCAGTTCTGGATCTTTATGGAAGGAAGATTTTACTAGTGATGAAAATTTGATATGGAATATTTAGGATCTTATTTAGGATTTGTTAAGATTTATAAGATTTAAATTTAAATTTTGAATTTGAATTTTAGTTAATCTGTTTTTGTAGATTCTTATTTAAATTAAAAAAAATAATAAATCTATTTTGATGTGTTTGTTTTAATTTTTTTTAAATTAATGTAATAAAAAGGTTGAATGAAAGACTAATTTAAAGGATAACTAGTTGAATTGATCAAATAAATACACAAAATGATAGGATTTTTTTTTAAATAAATAAAATATTTTATTAAATAATTTGGAGATTTTTTATTATTTGTAATGCATTAAATATCTCATTTATAGTGTAAACGAATTAATTATGTGTATTAGTATAAATAAAATATGTGAAATACGCCTATTTTCACATATTTTATTTACCGTGTAAGTATAAATGAGATATATGTTTATAAATATATAAATATATTTTTTTAAAATAATAAAAATATTAATAACTTAATTTAAAATAATTTAAAAAATAAAAATTGATATATTTTATTATTATTTAGATTGAATAGAATATTTATCATTAAATTTAAGAGAATTTAAATTTAAATATAGAAATAATTACAAAAAATTGTATTTGTTTTATTGGCATTAAATTTTTCTTTTAATATGTGTGATTTTTTTGTATATTTTTTATTTTTTATTATTTACGTCTATGACATTTTTTAATTTATTTTTGTTATTTAATTAAATTTAAAATCCCCGAGTACTACAGCGTACAACGCATTGTATTTAATTATACTAGTGTTAAACCCGTGGGATGCACGTGCTTATATTTTAATTTCACATGATAAATAAAAAATAATATTTTATAATTATAAAATTTTCAAGTTTAGTATAACATTATTATTGTCATTATATAATAAACGTATTTAATATGTTATTTTATCTTTGTTTAAACTAAAATACAAATAGAATAGATTAAAATCTATAATATTCTTAAGCCATAAAAAAAGAGACCTGAAAAAATAAGAACATATATAACTGTAATAATAGTATGTTGATTTTACACTAAACTGTATATTATAAGACTAATAAAAATTTATCAACAACCTAGTATTTTACTAACCTCATTAGAAAGGTAATTGGCATATGATGTTGTGCTCCATGTTACACATTTTATTTCAAGTCTAAAAGTATAGTTAATAAATTAGTTATATCTACGACAAATATTTGTATAAAAGTGCAAATCATAACATGTTACTAAAATGAAAATACTATTTTCTTATCTAAATATTATTAAAAATTTTGTTGAACGCGACATTTGTTGTTGATGAGTTTGGATTACTGTCTTTATTTAGAATTAGAATGTTCAAGCCATTGCGACTCTTAATTGTTGACCAAATAACGTAAAGTTGCCCATTGGTAAACACTGATTTTGGCAAGTAAAGTCCTACATGCAATAATGATTGACCACATAGTAAAACATCTTGGTTTTAATATTTTTCTCCTCATGTATAGTATCCCATCAACCAATAATGTCTTAGTTACATTCTAAATATGTTTTAGTTTGTTAACACTATTAGATATCAACAGCATCACAAACAGTTTTCTCAATTGATGACCAGACCTCGTTAATAGATGCAATAAATTTTCTATCGTCACACAGTAGTCCCATAAAATAGAAAATGTCTTGGAAGTTAGGATATGTAATCCCATTAACTATCCTAATAGACTCATATGTTACGCAATTTTTTTGAATAATTAACAAAATTTTCATATGGTAGATATCAGATGTACCCGGTAGAACATAGTTTAATCTCCTGATAAAATACTCTCTCTTGCGTGGATATCATTCCCATTCTTCTAATTTATAAACAAATTGATTTGGAAACTCAGCATACGTTAAAGTTTGACCTGCTTCAAATTCTTTGTTGGCCTCCTGTAACAGTCCAGACCACCCATTAGCATGATATTGTCCGCTTTGACACAGAAGGCCTCACGGTTTTGCCTTTGACAATAGGAATGATAGCCGAATCCCCCTACACTCACTCGTCAAAACGCGTCATGCTAGGGAGAGGTATCCACACCCTTATAAGACATACTTCGTTCCCCTCTCCAACCGATATGGGACCTTACAATCCACCCCCTAAGGGAGTCCAGCGCCTTCGCTGGCACATCAATTCGGGTTCTGATTCTGATACCATCTGTAACAGCCCAAACCACCCGCTAACATGATATTGTCCGCTTTGGCATACAAGACCTCACGGTTTTGCCTTTGACGATAGGGATGATAGCAGAAGCCCCCCATGCTCACTCGTCAAAACGCGTCATGTTAGGGAGAGGTATCCACACCCTTAAAGATGATATTTTGTTTTCTAGGTAAATAAAAAATTAATCTCATTACTGAATATCATAAGCTAAAGTTCTCCATATAGCCTCCATGTAGATAAATATCCACAATCATAAAATTATTTGATCTTATAATACTTTTTTTAAATATGTTTTATCTTATATATTTTTAATATTAACATACCAATAATAACATTTTAAATAAAAAAATAAAAAAATATTTATTCACAAAAATAATTTTTTTCTCGACAAATTAAAATTTTTCCAGCACAAAAAATTTAATATTACAAAAATATTTATTACAAAATAAAATTAAAATAACAATTTAAATAGAGAATACTAAAATAAATAAATTTAAATTTATAGAATATTTTATAAGATCGATAAAACTATGTAAAGTATTTTTTTAAAAGTATGTTTATTTTTTATATTTTTAATATTAACATATCAATAATAATATTTTAAATAAAAAGATAGAAAAAATATTTATTTAAAAAAATTAAAATAATAATTTAAAATATATAGACTTACAATGAAGTTAATATTAAAATATAGACTTCTAATGAAGTTATATTTAAAAAATAATAATTGATTATCCATCATCGATTTCTCTTAGCAAATTCATGAATTGAGTCACAAGAGCCCTCTTAACTGAGATATGTAATTTTTAAAAATTTTTAAAAAAAATTTATTTATGAGAAAATAACTTAAAATTAAAAAGTAACAACTTAAACAAATAATAATAATAATTTATGATTTAAAAAAGTAATCTGTAAATAACTTAAAATTTAAAAAATAATAAACTAAGCAAATAACTTAAAATTTAAAAAATAATCACCTAAGAAAAATAACTTAAAATTTAAAAAATAACAACCTAAGCAAAACAACTTAAAGAAATAACTTAGTTTAAAAAATAACAACCTCTTTTAAAGATGACGTTTTGTTTCTGTTTTCAAATTTAAGCTCTTATTATTTTGTTTTCGAACTTGTTTCTTATTATTACTTGCTTTTTGTTGTTTTGTTATTACTTTTAAATTTTGATTTCATTATTAAACAACCGTCTTAATTTTAAAATAATTTATAAATAACTTTGTTTAAATTAGTTCAATAATATTAAGATTTAAATATCTAACTACCTTGTTAATAAATTCAAAAATTAAATCTTTATTGATATCAAACAATCTAACCAAATAATTTATTAATTTTTTTAAATTAGTTTAATAATATTAAGATTTAAATATCTAACTATCTTGCTAATAAACTCAAAAACTAAATCCTTATTATTATCTAACAATTTAACCAAATAATCTATTAATTTATAAATAAAATTACAAAAATTTCTAATAACGATATTTAAGAAAATAATCTTGAAACCCAACATATGAGTATCACGTCAGCAAAAAGTCTCCTCATTTGTATTCGGTCTAGAGGAAAGATTATTTTAAATTTTAAAAGTAACAACTTAAGTAAATAATAAATTATAATTTATAAATAATATTTTAAAAAATTTTTGTGATGACACCTAAGCAAATTATTAGTTCAACAATATTAAAAATTAAATACCCAACAATCTAAGAAAGTGTATTTAAAAATTCAAAAGGTAACAACATAAGTAAATAAAATGTTATAATTTATAAATAAAATTTTAAAAGTTTCTAGTATCGACATTTAAGCAAATAAATTCCTAAACTCAATGTATAAGGACCACATCAGCATAAGAAGAGCTCCCTATTTGTATTGCTATTGCTATAAAGATAAAGATAAAGATAAAGATACGCTTATGAAATGTGTAATATAATATAAAAATATATATTTTTTAAAATAAGAAAATGAGAGAATTCTCATAATACTCCAAATTACTTTTCCAAATATTTTTGTCAAAAAGTTTAGTTATAAATATATTTTAATCAGAAAATATTTTATTTTATTAGATAAATGAGTTCTAATATCAAAATTCTAGTAAAAATTTTTTAACAAATAATAATAAGTTTAATCTCACAGTCAATAAATTCAACTAATAGTTAAATTTTTTTTTCATTTTTTAAAAAAAAAAATTGAAAATGAATAGCTTATAATTAAAAAGAGAGAAAAAAATGAAAGTACTTCTATTGTTGTATATAGACAATATAAAAAATAACAATGTAAATGGAGTAAAGAGAAAATTTATAAATGTGACAAATAAAAAAATTAAATTTAAAAATCGATACGGTTAAGAAGTCACTTAATTAGGAATTAGTATTAGAATTTCAAATTTCAAATTTTTAAGTAGAGTTTGCTAATTAGCTAGTACAAATTTTAAATTTTTAAATAAAATTTCCTAAATTAATTCAATTTTGTCGAAACAATTTAATTAAATGTTCGTTGTTCATCAAGAATATAGAAATTTGTTAATTTAAGAATAATTTTATTAGTTTCGTCATAAATTGTATCAATCCTATTATTTGTTGATAAAAAAATAAAATTAAATACAATCTAAAAATTAATAATCTTATAAATTACATAAATTTAGAAAAATTATTTAAAAAGAGAGAAAAAATGAAAGTACTTCTATTCTGTAAAAATAATTTAAAAGATAACAATGTAAATTGAGTAAAGAGAAAATTTATAAATGTGGCAAGTAAAAAAATTTAAATTTAAAAATTGAAACGGTTAAGAAGTCACTTAATTAAGAATTAGTATTGGAATTTCAAATTTTAAATTTTTAAATAGAGTTTTTTAATTAGCTAGTACAAATTTTAATTTTTTAAATAAAATTTCCTAAATTAATTCAATTTTGTCAAAACAACATTAGAAATATAATTAACTATAGAAAAATGTCAAATTGATTTTTTTAAAATAGTATAAATAACCTTACATTTTAATAAGATTGATAATTCTATTTACTTTAATATTATAATTTAAAAAGTAACAATTTAAGCAAATAATAAATTATAATTTATAAATAACATTTTAAAAATTTTTAGTGATGATACCTACGCAAATTATTAGTTCAACAATATTAAAAACTAAATACCCAACAACCTAAGAAAGCGTATTTAAAAATTTAAAAGGTAACAACGTAAGCAAATAATAAGTTATAATTTATAATAAAATTTTAAAAATTTTCAGTGACTAACACTTAAGCAAATAAATTTTCAAACTCAATGTATGACCACCACGTCAGCATAAGAACTTCCTATTTGTATTACTATAAAGATAAAGATTTTTTTAAAACAGTATAAATAACCTCATATCTTAATAAGACTGATAATTCTATTTACTTTATTATAATCCTTTGTAATTGGCATAGTAGCTTATAAATTATATAAATTTTTAAAAAGTATTCTCAAACCCAATGACTTACTTAAAAATTTAAAAAAAATATTTGAATTTAAATTTAAAATTCTAAACATAACACTTGAACTAAAAATTATAATTAATTTTTTTAAAAATAAGTACACATTAAAAATTAATAACTAACTTAATTGTATCAACAATAATTCAAAAAAAAATTTATAACTTTATGACCTTAAATATTAAATTAGAAATTATCATAATATCAACGGTGGGAATCAAATTAAAAATAAAACCACAAGTAATAACCAAATAACTTCGATTTATATTTTAAAAAATTCTAAATTCCAAACATAAAAATCGAAAAGAACTAAAAGAAAAATAACAACTCAAGAAAAGACAATGTTTCCACCAAAACAAACGTATACTTGGCATTATTCTATTAGATAGACTCTAAAATGGATTCCAAAATATGTGCATCCAAATTCCCAAGTTTCATTCTTAATGTTGATCTTCTTGCAAGTTGAGGTATCTCCTTCCACCTTCGAATCTTTCGACTCCGAGGATAGTCGCATAGTTGGTGTAATAGCATTTTTCAACCCTTCAGATTCACCATTGGCCGTAACTTCATTGGAGAATTCAAGCAACAAATTATGTACTTTTACCACATTAAATTAAAGACTTCTTTCTAACCTTTGATTTTATCTCACTAATATTTTTTTTAATAAAATTAAGATCTAATTTTGAGAGAACAAATAAACAAAAAAATTATTTTTTGAACAAATACCTTAGCACCTTCTACTTTCTCCCCTTCAATGATTGATGATGCCTTTAAAATTGAAAGCAAACCACCAGTGTAGTCAACATTCTCAAATTATAATTAATTATTAATTATTATTTATAAATTAGATACTATTAATAACCAAGAAAGTAAAAAATAAACTGATTTTTAATAGAAAATACACTTATGATTATACTCACAATTTGAATAGGGTGAGCATCTTTGAATTTATTAATGAGGTCCACATTATCAGTTATCTTCTTAACTTTATAAGAAGATGAAAAATGTGGATCATCAGATATTTGAACTTCAACGATGAAGAGAAAGGTCTTATCAATTAGGTTGAGAAAAAATGTAGGTGTATCCGATAGATCTCT
>NC_029778.3:51908474-51919663 GCF_000817695.3 Arachis duranensis
CCTTGTCAAAGACTACAAAATATGCAAAATAAAAAAAATAGAATTGATGAACAAAAATCACAGAACGATTAGATAGGAATAAACAATTAAATTTAAAATATAAATAATATAAATTTAAAATAAAATAGAGAAATATTAGTAGTGTTCTTGTATGGATACCTGGAGGGAGAGCTCGGTCTCTGAGAATCGACGCCGAGTTGTTATCTTCGGTGCCGACCTTTGAGCTTTGTGTTAATCCGAGCTTTACTCCAAGAGGATGTCCAATCGCGTAGAGCTTTGAGCAAGAAATAGGGGGATTGTACCTGCAAAGGCACTCCGAAACTTAAGTCAGTATTCAGAATTCAATGTCCCCTTTGAAGATAAAATATCATACCATTATAGGTGAAATAAAATAGGTCGGTTACGTTTCTATTGATCATCTGAATTGAAGAGCAATTAATAGATTTTAACAAGTGATAATGTCTGATTGTAACGTAAAACGCCGAATTATAACGTAAAGTGCTGAGTTATGGTGCATAATGCCGAGTTATGACATCGGATTTGTAACGGCCGTATCATAGCCCCCAAGCTTAGCCTGGCTATATTTTGATAAAGCAGGTTGAGCTTTTTTTTTAAGTTATAACTCGGCGATTTGAGTTATAGGTATGGAGCCCCCAGATCAACTTACTTTATTAAAATAATGAATAATTTGAATTTTCAGACGTAATTTGAAGTTAACGTGTATTGGAAAGTGTAGTCTTGTCATTGATTGTGCCTTTGATTTTTCCAATGAAATTTTGAACCGTTGATTTAATAAATGTAACAGTTAGGTTTTTTTCATAGAACCGAGTAGTTAATTTGAATAGTTGCTGAGACGATGTTGATAAAAGTGAATTGGTTGGGCGAGAATATTGAGTTAGTTCACCGTTGTTTGGTGATTTGATTGAGTTTGATTGCGCATGTGTAAACGATGCGACTTTGAATTGAAGAATTATCGCGAATGGATAATTGATTGAAGATTGTGTTTGATTGCGCATGTGTAAACGATGCGACTTTGAATTGAAGACTTATTGCGAATGGATAATTGATTGAAGATTCTGTTTGATTGCGCATGTGTAAACGATGCGACTTTGAATTGAAGATTTATCGCGAATGGATAATTAATTGAAGATTGTGTTTGATTGCGCATGTGTAAACGATGCGACTTTGAATTGAAGAATTATCGCGAATGGATAATTGATTGAAGATCGTTGATAGTCATAGTTCGGAAGATAGTTGATATAGATCTGATGATAGTTGATATAGATTTAACAAAGAGTGATAATGATTGATATAGTCCGGATAATTATTGATATAAATCTGAAAATAAAGATAATAGATATAGATTTGAAAATAGAAAAACAGATATAGGTCGGCGAATAGAGATAGCAGATATAGGTCGGTAAATAGAGATGAAAGATATAGATAGGTAAATAGAGATAACAGATGTAGATCGACAGATATAGATATGCAAATAGAGATGATAGATATGGATCGAAAAATAGATATAACAGATATACATTGGCAAATAGAGATAACTGATAAAGATCGGCAAATAGAGATAACAGAAATAAATCGAAAAGTAGAAATGACAGATATGGATCGACCAATAGATATAAAAGATGTAGATCAGAAAATCAGATATAGATCGACAAATAGAGATATCATATATAAATTGGGAAATAGAGATATCAGATATAAATTGACAACTAGAGATAACTGATAGAGATCGGCAAATAGAGATAACAGATATAAATCAGAAAGTAGAGATGACAGAAATAGATCAAGAAATAGATATAACAGATGTAGATCGAAAGATCAGATATAGATCGGCGAATAGAGAGATCAGATATAAATTGGCAAATAGATATAAGAGATGTAGATCAAAAAATCAGATATAGATCGGCAAATAGAGAAATAAGATATAAATTGGCAAATAGAGATATCAGATATAAATTGGCAACTAGAGATAGCTGATAAAGATCGGCAAATGCAGATAACAGATATAAATTGGAAAGTAGAGATGACATATAGATCAGAAAATCAGATAACAGATAACAGATATAAATCGGAAAGTAGAGATGACAGAAATAGATCGGAAAATAGATATAACAGATGTAGATCAAAAAATCAGATATAGATCGGCAAATAGGGTTAATGGATATAAATCGAAAAATAGAGACGACATGTAGATTAGAAAAATAGAGATAACAGATATAGATCGGCAAATAGATATATCATATACAAATTGAAAAATAGAGACAACAGATATAGAATTAAAAAATAGAGATAACATATATAAGTTGAAAAATAGAGATGACAGATATATATTAGAAAAACAGATATAGATCGACAAATAGATATAACAGATATAGATTGGCAAATAGGGATAACAGATATAAATCGGAATATAGAGATGTTTGATATAAATCGGAAAATAGATATAGATCGGCAAATAGAGATACCTGATATAAATTGGCAAATAGAGATAACAGATATAAATCGAAAAATAGAGATGATTGATATAAATCGGAAAATAGATATAGATTGGAAAATAGAGATGACTGATATAAATCGGCAAATAGAGATGACTGATATAAATTAGAAAATAGAGATGACAGATATATATCAGAAAAACAGATATAGATTGGCAAATAGATATAACATATAGATTGGCAAATAGATATAACAGATATAAATCGAAAAATAGAGATGATTGATATAAATCGAAAAATAGAGATGACTGATATAAATCGGATAATAGAGTGACTGTTATAGATCAGCAAATAGAGATTTTTGATATAAATCAGCAATTAGAGATGATTGATATAAATCGGACAATAGATATAACAGATATAAGTTGGCAAATAGAGATGACTGATATAAATTAGAAAATAGAGATGACAGATATAGATCAGAAAAATAGATATAGATCGGCAAATAGATATAACATATAGATTGGCAAATAGATATAACAGATATAAATGGGCAAATAGGGATAACAGATATAGATCAGCAAATAGATAAACCAGAGATGAATTGAAAAATAGAGAGATGACAGATAATGATCGAAAAAACAGATATAGATCGGCAAATAGATAACCATAGATGAATTGAAAAATAGAGAGATGACAGATAATGATCGAAAAAACAGATATAGATCGGCAAATAGATAAACCAGAGATGAATTGAAAAATAGAGAGATGACAGATAATGATCGGAAAAACATATATTGATCGAAAAAATAGATATAGATCGGTAAATAGATATACCATAGATGAATTGAAAAATAGAGATGACATATATTGATCGAAAAAACAGATATTGATCGAAAAAATAGATATAGATCGACAAATAGATATACCATAGATGAATTTAAAAATAGAGATGACAGATAATGATCGAAAAAACAGATATAGATCGGCAAATAGATATACCAGATGTAGATCGAAAAATCACATATAGATCGGCCTTTTTCGGGCCTTAATGATTTACTATATGACCTTTGTTTACAAAGGTGCAGGTAAGTTTGAAGCCATTGGAAGGAAATGGGGCCTATAGAAAGAAGGGTGTTTATTTCGAGGCCCCACGGTGGGCGCCAATTGTTCTTGTATGGATATCTGGAGGGAGAGCTCGGTCTCTGAGAATCGACGCCGAGTTGTTATCTTCGGTGCCGACCTTTGAGCTTTGTGTTAATCCGAGCTTTACTCCAAGAGGATGTCCAATTGCGTAGAGCTTTGAGCAAGAAACAGGGGGGGATTGTACTTGCAAAGGCACTCCGAAGCTTAAGTCAGTATTCAGAATTCAATGTCCCCTTTGAAGATAAAATATCATACCTTTATAGGTGAAATAAAATAGGTCGGTTACGTTTCTATTGATCATCTGAATTGAAGAGCAATTAATAGATTTTAACAAGTAATAATGTCTGATTGTAACGTAAAACGCCGAATTATAACGTAAAGTGCCGAGTTATGGTGCATAATGCCGAGTTATGACATCGGATTTGTAACGGCCGTATCAAGTAGAAAACTCACGTCTTCATCGACCCAAACCATCTCAATTGAGTATGCTAATGGAAAATTTTCGTAACTTGGTAGTGTTTATAACTGTATCATTCGTATACATACACATAAATTGTCGATAGTAGGATTAATGCCTGCAATTTTGTGAATACCAGCCATTGGAGTAAGTAGATTGATTTTGAATATATGTAAAGAAAGGGATTGATGTACTTTAAATTGTGGTGCTCTACATCTCTCATAACTTATACTTTTATAATTGACTCATAACTAAAATTTTTTAAATTTGATTGACTTTAATTTAAATTTAAATTAAAGTCAATCAAATTTGAAATTTAAAAAATAACAATTTAAGTAAAGTAACTCAAACAAATAAAATAATTTAAAATTAAAAAAATAACAACCTAAGTAAAACAATCTAAACTTAAAATTTGAAAATAACAACTTAAGCAAATAATAATTTATAATTTATAAATATAAATCTTAAAATTTCTAGTGACGACACATCAGTAAATAAATTCTCAGACTCAACGTATGAGCGCCACGTCAGCAAATGAGCTCCCCATTTATATTACTATAAAGATATATTTCCATCTACGTTATATAGTTGAAAGATTTTAAGACATTATTGCAACAATTGTTGCTCTATTGTACTGGTCAACCGAAATTGTGATCAAAGCATTCTTATTTGCACAAGTACTTCCTATACTTTTTGTAAGAATGAATTGTTTTTAATTTTTAAAATATTTTTTGTTTTGGGATAAACATCAAACCTCTCTTATTATTTTTTTATATATTTATTGAATTTTCTATTTTATTTAATATTAAGTACATACTCCTTAAATTAACTTTTATTTATTGAATTTTATTATTTTTTTTACTTCCATTCCATGAAAAGCAAGAGTATTTGATTTAAAGGCAAGAATATAATACACTTAAGGCAAATAAAAGATTAACATAAAAATAAAGATGTCCACATTTAAACCCTAAAAAACTCGGCTATTGTGACTTGATTCACTCATTCAACATACATTCAAATTAGTTAGGAACTTACTGATTTAATTGGTTAGCATGTACATGCATTAGTTGGTAACTAAAGTAATTAGTTAGTTAGCTCTTAGACATTTTTGACAAGTTGATTAAGTTAGTTGAGTGAATTGTTAATTGGCTGGACATGTATATATTCACACAATGTAACTAACTGCAGTGATTCTTTTCCTTGCTTAATTCATTTTTCTCCAATTTCACATTCAAGAACCCTCTCTCCATTCTCTCTTTCTTCATCTCAGTTCTTCGCTCATCCTCTCCCTTTCTTTCTGATTCTTCAATTTCTCATCTCCATTCATGTCTTCTCTCTGGAACTCACTCAATAGAGATTGATGAGAGCTCGTGACCTTTGCGCATATTTTCACATGGTGCAGTGAGCGTGGATGAGGTGATAGTTTCTGATCAACGAGTTTAAGAGAGAAAGTTTTGAATTCACCTCTGCGAGTTCATCAATCAATCTTTGAATCAATTCTCCAACATTCTTTGTCTTTAATCTCCTGACGTTCTTGATCTCGATCGAAAGGTTGCAATTGCGGTGAACAATGACTGACGCCAGCCGAAATCCAACTGATAGATCCTCAAATCCACTGCTGCTTAGATCGATGGATGTTCATCAACTCGCGAATCTGCTGAATCAACTCTCTACGCTGCAAGCTCAGATCTCAAGAGCTGGTGTGAGTCCGATTACTGATCCTGTGAGTCCGTATTTCATACATCCAGGTGAGAGTCCTGGAACGCCTTTGATCTCGGTTACTTTGAATGCTAGTAATTACCAGAGTTGGAGTAGAAAGATGCTGTTAGCCTTGAAGTTGAAAAATAAATTACAGTTTATAGATGGATCAACAAGAAAACCAGAATCGGATGATGCATTGTATGAATCTTGGGAGAGATGTAACACTTTAGTGGTTTTATGGATAAATCATTCACTTAGTGCTGAAATTTCTGCGAGTGTGATATGGAATAACGTTGCTTCAGATTTATGGAAGGACCTTAAACACAGATATTGCCAGGGGGATAGATTTAGAGTGGCTGAGTTAGAAGAAGAAATGTATCAAATGAAACAGGGAAAACTTACCGTAACAGCATATTTCACCAAGTTGAAATCAATATGGGAGCAACTTAGTGGATTCAGGCCAGTTCTGGATTGTGTCATGTGCTCCGAGACGTGCAAATGTGGCCTGGCCAAAATGAGGGAATATAGAGAAGAGAGTTACACTGTGCGACTCTTACGAGGACTGAATGAACAATACTCGAATGTAAGATCAAACATCATGCTGATGAATCCTCTGCCAGATGTGAACACTGCATTTTCATTGCTTACACAACAAGAAAGGCAGTTCGACATTGTGGATCCTAGCGATTACAAAGTTCTGCTTCAAAATGCACAAATCAACTATGTGGATGGTGCTGGAAGAGGTAGAGAAAAAGAAGAAAATCGAGGTGGAAGAGCAAATACTAGAGGTAGAGGCAAAGGATCCAAAATGCAGTGTACTTATTGTGGTAGAATGGGGCACATTGTGGATAATTGCTACAAGAAACACAGCTTACCTCCGCACCTAAAATAGAAGCAACAAACAAACATACATTTCACAGCTGCTGAAGAGAAAATTGGTGAAATCAGTGGCAGCAACCACTCTGTTAGTCAATTGAAAGAGAGTGAAACCACAAGTGTTGAATTAACTACTAGTCAAAGGCAAGCTTTGATGACACTTCTCAACGGACAAAGAGCTCATCAGATTTCTCACAATGCACAGCAGGATCCGAACCCATTCGAACTCATTTAAGGCCAAGGTAAAATCCATGTATTACAATTTAATGCAATGATTTTATCACTAGTTAGACCAAAATCTCCTCTTTGGGTCATTGACACTGGAGCTACAGATCATGTCTCTTTCGATTTGACTGATTTCTTTACCTATCAGAAAGTAAAACCATTGATTTTTAAATTGCTTGATGGCAGCTCAACAACAAGTAGCATTGTTGGCTTCGTCATATTCTCTAACAATCTGATTTTAACTAATGTGCTATTCATTTCTACATTTGATTTCAAATTGATTTCGGTTTCAAAACTAACCAAAATTTCAAAATGCAAATTGCTTATTGATGACGAACGATGTGAAATCTAGGATCGAGCTACATTAAGGACGATTAGTGTAGCTAAATGTACAGATGAATTATATACAATGAGCAATCCTGTAAGGCATTCTAGCAATTTAGATTCTACAGCATTACCATCACATACCTTGAATACATTAATTCATAATAAGCATTCAAATGCATTGCCCATTGCTGATGAGCAACTATGGCACCTTAGATGAGGCCATTTACCTTTGAATAAAATTGTAATGATGCAGAAAGATTTTTCATACATTTGTTGCAAAAAGAATTCAAACTCTATTAGTCACTGTGATGCATGCCATATGGCAAAACAAAAGAAATTGCCATTTTCACATATCTTCAATGAATCAGAAAATTGTTTTGATCTTATACACATGGACATTTGGGGACCGCTCTCAGTCCCTTCAAGTTTAGGTCACAAATACTTCTTGACAGTTGTTGATGACAAAAGTCGATACACTTGAACTTATTTTATGAAAATGAAATCTGCAGCATCAACTCTTTTACAAAATTTTGTGCAATTTGCCAAAGTTCAGTTCAATGCACAAATTAAGTGCATCCAAACTGACAATGGACCTGAATTTTTACTCAGAGAATACTTTGCTAGGAGTGGAATTATTCACCAAACTACTTGTGTTGAAACCCCACAGCAGAATGGAATTGTTGAGCGTAAGCATTAACACATTCTGGGTGTAGCTAGAGCTTTGCCGTTTCATTCAAAACTATCAAATTTTTTTTGACAATTCACCATAGCTCATGCTGTTCACTCAATTGATCAGGTTCCAAGTATTTTGTTGAACAATTGCAGCCCCTATCAAATCGTTTTTCAACGCTTACCTAATCTCGCTAATCTGAAAATATTTGGTTGCTTAGCCTTTGCTAGCACCCTCACACAGGGCAGAACCAAATTAGATTCCCGATCTAGAAAATATGTTTTTCTGGGATTCAAAGATGGTACCAAGGGTTACCTTCTATTCGACATTCACACAAGAGACACATTCATTTTTCGGAATGTAATTTTCTACGAAAATCACTTTCCTTACCCTGTACATGCCACCTCTCCTGATTTTAACACTCCCACTGAGTCGTCTGCTACCACTCACGCCATAAATTAGGATCATCTATCATTTACCGACGCAAATCTTTTTGATTACACTACTTTTAATTCCATTCATCCCATGCATTCCATTAATCATTCATCTGCACCTCCTTCGGTTGAGAATTCCTCAAGCACATCTCAACCCACACAGCATGTCATTGATTCTCACATTCATTTAGATAATTCTGCATCTATTGCTATTCCCGCATCTGCATCTAGCAGGCCCTTTAGAGTTAGGAAACCTCCATCATACCTCAAGGACTATCAAAGTATGTTAGCCGGCACAGGTTTAGTTCCTCATTCTACTCAAAAGTATCCACTTTCTAACTACTTATCATACAATAAGCTCAATTACAATTACAAATCCTTTTGTTTGGTCACTTTTTTCAATCCTGATCCTCACACTTATGAGGAGGCTGCTGCCCATTCTTGTTAGAGAGAGGCAATTCAAAGTGAGTTGGAGGTTTTGAAGTTAAACAACACTTGGAGAATTAGCAAACTTTCACTTGGCAAGAGAGCCATCGGTTGTAAATGGGTCTTTCGAACTAAGTTTCATGCTGATGGGACCATAGAGAGAAGAAAGGCCAAGTTGGTCGCAAATGGGTTCATCGAAATTGAAGGGGTTGACTTTATTGACACCTTCAGTCTGGTAGTTCGCATGACCACTCTCAAGCTTGTCGTTGCTGTTGTAGGAGCCAGACATTGGCATCTCAGGCAACTTGATGTCAACACAGTCTTTTTGCATGATGACTTGAATGAAGAAGTTTATATGAAGCTTCCTCCGAGCCTACAAGAGCAACTAGGGATGGTTTGTCGATTGCGGAAATTCCTCTATGGATTACGTCAAGCAAGTCGCCAATAGAACTTGAAGCTCGCTGCCACGCTCATTGATGATTAGATTTTTGACAGTATAGAATTTCACAAATGAAATCTCGTTGAAGTATAGTCTCCAAACCAACAATAATCCTCTCATGCAAAAATTTGTTTGTCACAAGTACAAACCCCTAAAATCTATAAACCGAAGTATTTAAACCTCGGGTCGTTCTCCCTAGGATTTACAATAAAGTGTCTTGTAATTGGTTGTGAGTCATTTTTTGGGTTTTGATATGAAGAATGAAAGATAAATGACAAGAAAGTAAACTAAGGCCTAAAAAGGTCTTGGCAAGGGTTGGTGGTCAAGGATCTCTATCCTAATCACTAACCACAATATGAGAATTGACAAGGATTAATCTCATTAAATCATCCTCTAACTAGTAGTAAAGGAAAGTCAAATGAGCTATATCAATCCTAGTCCATAAGTCCTAACTCTCCACTAATTCAATTAGTGAGAACTAGAGTCAATGGATCCCAATCATCAATTACTTGGACATTAGTAACTCAAGAGTTCCTAAGTTACCTTTCCAAGCCAAGAACACAAAATTCTACTCTAAAATCCAACCAAGCATTTCATCAAACACTTGGAAGGCATAAAAGGAAAGCATAGTAAATCAACAACAAGAACAAAATCTAACAACAATTATTGCAAAGAATTAACAACAACAAATCAAAAGGAACACAATTATTATGATTTACCTTGAATTGAATTGAAAAAAAATGGAAGGAACAAGAGTAGATCTACAACAAAGTATAAGAACAACATAAAGGAAATTACAACAAAAGAATAGAAGAATTGATGAATGTAACAACAAGGAATTGAGAAGATAGAAGTAGAAGAAGATGAATCTAAGCCTAGATCTAAGAACTAAACTTAATCCTAATCCTAATCCTAGAGAGAAGTGAGAGCTTCTCTCTCTAGAAACTACTTCTAAAACTAAACTATGACTAATGATCAAAAGTCTGTTGATTCCCCTTCAATCCTTGACTTAAATAGCATCAGAAATGAGTTGGATTGGGCCCACAAGGCTTCTAAAATCGCTGGCCACGTGTTGCATTAAGTGGGTCATGTGCCACCATCGGCGCGTCTGCGTACCGTGCGCGTGCGCACCTCTATGCGCGATGCAACTATGGAAAATCTAATATCGTTTCGAAGCCCCGGATGTTAGCTTTCCAACTCAACTAGAACCATATCATTTGGACCTCTGTAGCTCAAGTTATGGTCATTTAAGTGCGAAGAGGTCGGCTTGACAGCTTTCCGGTTCTTTCATTTCTTCATGAGTTCTCCAACTTTTCATGCTTTCTTTCTTCATTTCCTTGATCCAATCTTTGCCTCCTAAACCTTAAATCACTTAACAAACATATCAAGGCATCTAATGTAGTCAAGGTGAATTAAATTTATTTATTTTAAGACCTAAAAAAACATGTTTACACTCTTAAGCACAATTAAAGGAGAAGTTATAAAACCATGCAATTTCAATGGATAAATGTGAGAAAAGGTCTACAAAATACTCTAAATTCAATACAAGATAAACCGTCAAATTGGGGTTTATCAACCTCCCCACACTTAAACCTTAGCATGTCCTCATGCTAAACCAAGAATGAAATAAGGGATATGACACTTATTCAAAGTAAAGAAACTATATGCATGCAACTAAATGCAAAATGATTCTACCTACTTGGTTACAAAAATAAATCAATCCTCCAAGTCATGCACAAGTAGGGCTTAAGATCATATAACGATTCATGAGTCCTACCAATTGAAGTATAAACATGAAGTTCACATAGACTTGCAAGAAGAACACTCGTGAAAGCCGGGAATCAAGGAATTGAGCATCGAACCCTCACCGGAAGTGTTTGCACTCTAGTCGCTCGGTGTTTGGGGTTGATTCACTCAATTCTCCCCTAATCATGCTTTCCAAGATTTGTTTTTTATCTAACAATCAACAATTATTCAATGCACGCATACAATTATCATGAGGTCTTTTCTTTAGGTTGTAATGGGGTTAGGGTTA
>NC_029778.3:51919762-51924047 GCF_000817695.3 Arachis duranensis
CAACACATATGCATTGACTTTTATTTGAGCTTTACTTTGGGGCATTTTGTCCCCTTTTTTATTTCTTTCTTTTTCTATATTTTTTTCTTTGCCATATTGTTTTTTTTCTTTTTCTTTTCTTTTTCCCATTTTTTTTTATATACAAGAGCATCAATGCATAAGGTTTTACATTTAATCAATACATGAGTATGTACCCAATTCCCAATATTTACACTAATAATACAAAACTACCCTTTTATTCACCCAATGTCCCAAGGTTCCCACACTTGAATGATACTCACACACACTAGCCTAAGCCAATCAAAGATCCAAATTAAGGACATTTATTGTTTTTCGCTTTAAGTCTTGTAATGTGCTAAATTAAGAACAAAGTGGGTTAATCGTAGGCTCAAAATTGGTTACAATGGAGAGTAAAAGGTAGGCTATTTGGGTAAGTAAAAAGAGCTAATGAAATGATGGCCTCAATCATATAAATGCATGAATACACAAAATAATGGACATAAAGAATCAAACAAATCAAGGATTACAATCATAGAAAGAGAATAATACACACAAGAATAGAAAATAAGTGGTTATAAGATGTAACCACACAATTAGGCTCAAAACTCACATGCTTGTGTTCTTAGCTCAAAAACTATGTTCCAAAATAAATTCATTCAAGCAAGTTCAACAAAATTTTTTTTTCAAATTGGTAGGTTGCCCTAAAACGGTTTCTTGGGAAAGAAATTATCACCCTAACCAAGTAGTCCTAACAAAAAAAAAGAAGTGGTAAAAATATGTACAAATTCTAACTAACATGCAACCTATCATGCAATGCAATAACTAATCTAACAAAAAAAACTAAGAATTGGTGTTGGACAAGGAAATTGTTACCCACGGAGATCGGTCAGACGACCTCCCCACACTTGAAGATTGCACCGTCCTCGGTGCATGCAAAGAAGAGCAAGGTGGACGGGTTGCTACAATTGATGAGCTCCTCAAATAGTTGCGCGGATGACTTGTTTGTTGCCCCATTTAAAAGCTTCTCCTTTCTCCCCCTTGGTGGCCAACCTAAAAGGATAGAAAAGGAAAGGAATATTAAGCCTATGACAAAGATATCAAAGCAAATAGAACATAGGCGGGGGGTTAATGCCAAGTAGGAGTATGGTTTTCTACTACATGGTAGCTACAACATGTAGAGGAGGAAATAATAAGAGAAAATGGCATATCAATGATACTTGATGCAAGAGTAAGGTCAAAGCATGAAGAGCATGATGAGCATCAAGTTCAAACAAGAGAGAGTGGGTCATGAAAGACAATATAAGGTCGTATCAATGCACAAAGAACACAAGGGCATAAAAGATTGAGCATTGATTTGAAGAGAAACATCACCCCACAATATGAAACAAGTCAAGAGGCACCCAAGTAATGCAAGGAATCCTCAACAATTGAGTAGGAAGATGTAACACCATTATTAAAATGACTTAAAAAAAAAACAAAAACATGCTACAAAAACTAAATGAAAATGGGAAGAGTAGAAGTATGCGAATGTGATAAGCAAAAGAAAATGGAAGGGGAGAAAAAAACTATTTTTTGTTTTTTGTTTTTTTTTTGTTTTTTTTACCGACGCGTACGCGTCATGCACGTTTACGCGTCAATGGGCATATTGGTTGAAGGACGCGTACGCGCCAGGTGCGCGCACGCGTGCGTTGAGTTAGGCCAGAGGCATAATGTCGGCCCAAGTCTGGCACAACTCTCGGGTAAAAGTACCGGGGGTGCAGATTGTGCAATTGACGCGCGCGCGCACAGCATGCATGCGCGTGCATTGCGAATTTAAGATCATGAGTGCGTACGCGTGCATAGACTTGTGCCTTAGGCCCAATGTTCGCACAGTGCAGGCCTAACTCTCGGGTTTTTGGCTGGGGTCAGATTTTTTGCATCCACGCGTACGCGTACAGTGCGCGTCCGTGTGGATGGTTGAAAATGCTCAGGTGCGCGTACGCGTTATGTGCGCGCACGCGTGGACGGTGTTCTGTTTTTCAAAATTTTTTTTTTCTAAGTTCTTGCACCAATCCAAGCCTTTCAATCCTCCAAACAACTAACAAAACACCCTAGAACCTTATTCAACATACTATACTACTAACTAAACTCAATAAAACAATAAAAACAAGAAATTAAACTAATTCTACCAATATTTACAAAAGATAAAAATGAAAATGAGAATCTACCTACAATGGCAACTCAATTCACTTATTAACAAAACTAAAAGAGTATGGAAAGAGTTTACCATGGTGGGGTGTCTCCCACCTAGCACTTTTATTTATTGTCCTTAAGTTGGACTTATGGGGAGCTCTTCTCAAGGTGGCTTGTGCTTGTACTCATCTTGGAACTTCCACCAATGCTTAAATCTCCAATAAGCTCCATTCTTCAATTTCAATATCTTCAAGCTTTGATGGAGTTCTCCAAAAATCATGAGCTCCCAAATTTGATTTTCATTGTGCGATCCGGGATCCCACACTTTGTTTTGACACCCGTCCTTAAATTGATCGTCATTATTCCATCCGGGTGGTATGGCCTTGGAATTCTCAAAGAAGCTTCCAAATAACTTCCTAGACCCATGCCATTTGGTTCCACATCAACCATTGCTCTTGAATTTTGAGCTTACAACCGTCATGCGCTTAGAATGATGTTTCCAACCACTACACAACTCTCTTATACTTTTGACTCCACAAAGAGCTCTAAGTTGACCATCATTTTCAATTAAATCATATTCAAGTGAGAAAGTAAGGCTTAGGGATAAGAGTTTTACCCACTTGAATGTTGTGTTGGATGGTGACTTGGGGAGGGAGACCTCCCCACACTTAGACAATGCAAGGTCTACTTCTTTAGGCTCTTCTTTAGTTGTTTCCACCTCTTCACAAGCTTCTTCAATTTCAACCTTTTCCCCTTTTTCACTTGGCTTGGTGTTGTTTTCAAGAACTTCATCTTGCCCAATGGGAGGTGAGTCAATTTTGGATAGGAATTCATTGATGAATAAATCCATCTCTTGATCAACCTCTTCATATTCTTCAATTTCGATATACACCATGCCAACTTTTCCCTCTTGGTAGCTCTCCTCCAATTCACTCTCTTTTTCGTTGTTCACCAAGGGTATGGGAGGTTGTGCACACTCTTCTATAATTCCAACTCCATGTCTAATGGGAGAAGATTCCATTGTAGAGAGAAATTCATCCATGATTGAATCCATTTCTTGATAAGCCTCTTCCAAGTCTCCAACGATAATATGCCTTGGAGGTTGCACACCCTCCTCAACATCGATATCAAGCTTCATGGAAGAGTGCTCCATGATGCTACATTCCCTTGGACTTTCAACATCTCCTAAATCTTCAACTACCTCTCCCTTTTCTTTAATGATCATAGGCTCCTCCAATTGTTCCAACACAAAACTTGGTTCTCCATTCTCTACCAGATTGTCCAATTTCTCCTTCATACTTTGCTCTTCTTTAGGCTTTTCGCATGTGGCTATGGAAGTACCTTGAGTGTTCAAGCATTGGTGGGCTAAAGTGTGCACCACCTTGGTCAAATTGGTCACAAACTCAAGTGTATCCCGCTTCATGGCTTCTTGTCCTAGAAGTAACAAAGTGAGAGAGTCGTCTATTGGGGCTTGGGGTAGGTAGGAAGGTTCATCATTTTGGAGAGAGGGTTCATAATAGGAAGGTGGTTCTTCTTAGTAAGGTTGTGGAGATTGTGTGTATTGAGGTGGTTCTTGGGAGTAATCTTGATAGGGTTGTGGTGGCTCTAAGGGTTCTTGCTCATAATGGTCATAAGAGTATGGTATGGGGGTTTGGTCATATGATGGACATGGATCATAGGGCGGTGTTTGGTAATGAAAGGCTTGTGAGAATGGTTGAGGTTCATGTTGAGGATGATATTCATAGGCATATGATGGTGATTGTTGAGTGTCACAAAAAGAGTCATCATAGCCGTTAAATTGACATACATTAGGATGAAAATTATGCCTATAAGTATCCGGAGGTTGTTGCCAATAGGAGTGATAAATTCCTTGAGACTCCTCCCAACTTTGTTGGTTCCATCCATGGTACATGTTGCCATTAAAGTCCACATTTCCTACAACACAATTAGAACCAAACTCAAAGCCAAAGTGAGAATTCATAGTGAGAGAACAAAATAAAACTAACAAAAATTAAGAAACAAACAAAAGATAAACCTATTCACAATATTCACATATGTACAATAACCAATAACATAACACCATTGCAAATCCCCGGCAACGGCGCCATTTTGA
>NC_029778.3:51924213-51930069 GCF_000817695.3 Arachis duranensis
CAAGTACAAACCCCTAAAATCTATAAACCGAAGTATTTAAACCTCGGGTCGTTCTCCCTAGGATTTACAATAAAGTGTCTTGTTATTGGTTTTGAGTCATTTTTGGGGTTTTGATAAGAAGAATAAAAGATAAATGGCAAGAAAGTAAACTAAGGCCTAAAAAGGTCTTGGCAAGGGTTGGTGGTCAAGGATCTCTATCCTAATCACTAACCACAATATGAGAATTGGCAAGGATTAATCTCATTAAATTATCCTCTAACTAGTAGTAAAGGAAAGTCAAATGAGCTATATCAATCCTAGTCCATAAGTCCTAACTCTCCACTAATTCAATCAACAAAACACAAGAACAACATAAAGGAAATTACAACAAAAGAATGGAAGAAGAATGAATGTAACAACAAGGAATTGAGGAGGTAGAAGTAGAAGAAGATGAATTAAAACCTAGATCTAAGAACTAAACTTAATCCTAATCCTAATCCTAGAGAGAAGTGAGAGCTTCTCTCTCTAGAAACTACTTCTAAAACTAAACTATGACTAATGATCAAAAGTCTGTTGATTCCCCTTCAATCCTTGGCTTAAATAGCATCAGAAATGAGTTGGATTGGGCCCACAAGGCTTCTAAAATCGCTGGCCACGTGTTGCATTAAGTGGGTCATGTGCCACCATCGGCGCGTCCGCATACCGTGCGCGTGCGCGCCTTTATGTGCGATGCAACTATGGCAAATCTTATATCGTTTCGAAGCCCCGAATGTTAGCTTTCCAACCCAACTAGAACCACATCATTTGGACCTCTGTAGCTCAAGTTATGGTCATTTAAGTGCGAAGAGGTCGGCTTGACAGCTTTCCAGTTCTTTCATTTCTTCATGAGTTCTCCAACTTTTCATGCTTTCTTTCTTCATTTCCTTGATCCAATCTTTGCCTCCTAAACCTTAAATCACTTAACAAACATATCAAGGCATCTAATGGAGTCAAGGTGAATTAAATTTATTTATTTTAAGACATAAAAAAACATGTTTTCACTCTTAAGCACAATTAAAGGAGAAGTTATAAAACCATGCTATTTCAATGGATAAATGTGAGAAAAGGTCTACAAAATACTCTAAATTCAATACAAGATAAACCGTCAAATTGGGATTTATCAACCTCCCCACACTTAAACCTTAGCATGTCCTCATGCTAAACCAAGAATGAAATAAGGGATATGACACTTATTCAAAGCAAAGAAACTATATGCATGTAACTAAATGCAAAATGATTCTACCTACTTGGTTAAAAAAATAAATCAATCCTCCAAGTCATGCACAAGTAGGGCTTAAGATCATATAACGATTCATGAGTCCTACCAATTGAAGTATAAACATGAAGTTCACATAGACTTGCAAGAAGAACGCTCGTGAAAGCTGGGAATCAAGGAATTGAGCATCGAACCCTCACCGGAAGTGTTTGCACTCTAGTCCTATGACATCCTATACAATTAAGTTCTAACCTAACTACCCATTCTTCACTTTTCCACATACTCATGCATTCTCTTTTCATTTCACAACACATATGCATTGACTTTTATTTGAGCTTTACTTTGGGGCATTTTGTCCCCTTTTTTATTTCTTTCTTTTTCTATATTTTTTTCTTTGCCATATTGTTTTTTTTCTTTTTCTTTTCTTTTTCCCATTTTTTTTTATATACAAGAGCATCAATGCATAAGGTTTTACATTTAATCAATACATGAGTATGTACCCAATTTCCCAATATTTCCAATAATAATACAAAACTACCCTTTTATTCCCCCAGTGTCCCAAGATCCCCATGCTTGAATGATACACACATACTAGCCTAAGCCAATCAAAGATCCAAATTAAGGACATTTATTGTTTTTCGCTTTAAGGCTTGTAATGTGCTAAATTAAGAACAAAGTGGGTTAATCGTAGGCTCAAAATTGGTTACAATGGAGAGTAAAAGGTAGGCTATTTGGGTAAGTAAAAAGAGCTAATGAAATGATGGTCTCAATCATATAAATGCATGAATACACAAAATAATGGACATAAAGAATCAAACAAATCAAGGATTACAATCATAGAAAGAGAATAATACACACAAGAATGGAAAATAAGTGGTTATAAGATGTAACCACACAATTAGGCTCAAAACTCACATGCTTGTGTTCTTAGCTCAAAAACCATGTTCCAAAATAAATTCATTCAAGCAAGTTCAACAATTTTTTTTCAAATTGGTAGGTTGCCCTAAAACGGTTTCTTGGGAAAGAAATCATCACCCTAACCAAGTAGTCCTAACAAAAAAAAGAAGTGGTAAAAATATGTACAAATTCTAACTAACATGCAACCTATCATGCAATGCAATAACTAATCTAACAAAAAAAAACTAAGAATTGGTGTTGGACAAGGAAATTGTTACCCACGGAGATCGGTCAGACGACCTCCCCACACTTGAAGATTGCACCGTCCTCGGTGCATGCAAAGAAGAGCAAGGTGGACGGGTTGCTACAATTGATGAGCTCCTCAAATAGTTGTACAGATGACTTGTTTGTTGCCCCATTTAAAAGCTTCTCCTTTCTCCCCTTGGTGGCCAACCTAAAAGGATAGAAAAGGAAAAGAATATTAAGCCTATGACAAAGATATCAAAGCAAATAGAACATAGGCGGGGGTTAATGCCAAGTAGGAGTATGGTTCTCTACTACATGGTAGCTACAACATGTAGAGGAGGAAATAATAAGAGAAAATGGCATATCAATGATACTTGATGCAAGAGTAAGGTCAAAGCATGAAGAGCATGATGAGCATCAAGTTCGAACAAGAGAGAGTAGGCCATGAAAGACAATATAAGGTCGTATCAATGCACAAAGAACACAAGTGCATAAAAGATTGAGCATTGATTTGAAGAGAAACATCACCCCATAATATGAAACAAGTTATGAGGCACCCAAGTAATGCAAGGAATCCTCAACAATTGAGTAGGAAGATGTAACACCATAATTAAAATGACTTAAAAAAAAACGAAAACATGCTACAAAAACTAAATGAAAATGGGAAGAGTAGAAGTATGTGAATGTGATAAGCAAACGAAAATGGAAGGGGAGAAAAAAAACTCTTTTTTGTTTTTTGTTTTTTTTTTGTTTTTTTTTTACCGACGCGTACGCATCATGCACGTTTACGCGTCAATGGGCATATTGGTTGAAGGACGCGTACGCGCCAGGTGCGCGCACGCGTGCGTCGAGTTAGGCCGGAGGCATAATGTCGGCCCAAGTCTGGCACAACTCTCAGGTAAAAGTTTCGGGGGTGCAGATTGTGCAATTGACGTGCGCGCGCACAGCGTGCATGCGCGTGCATTGCGAATTTAAGATCATGAGCGCGTACGCGTGCATAGACTTGTGCCTTAGGCCCAATGTTCGCACAGTGCAGGCCTAACTCTCGGGTTTTGGCTGGGGTCGGATATTTTGCATCCACGTGTACGCGTACAGTGCGCGTCCGCATGGATGGTTGAAAATGCTCAAGTGCGCGTACGCGTGGACGGTGTTCTGTTTTTCAAAAATTTTTTTTCTAAGTTCTTGCACCAATCCAAGCCTTTCAATCCTCCAAACAACTACCAAAACACCCTAGAACCTTATTCAACATACTATACTACTAACTAAACTCAATAAAACAATAAAAACAAGAAATTAAACTAATTCTACCAATATTTACAAAAGATAAAAATGAAAATGAGAATTTACCTACAATGGCAACTCAATTCACTTATTAACAAAACTAAAAGAGTATGGAAAGAGTTTACCGTGGTGGGGTGTCTCCCACCTAGCACTTTTATTTATTGTCCTTAAGTTGGACTTATGGGGAGCTCTTCTCAAAGTGGCTTGTGCTTGTACTCATCTTGGAACTTCCACCAATGCTTAAATCTCCAATAAGCTCCATTCTTCAATTTCAATATCTTCAAGCTTTGATGGAGTTCTCCACAAACCATGAGCTCCCAAATTTGATTTTCATTGTGCGATCCGGGATCCCACACTTTGTTTTGACACCCGTCCTTAAATTGATCGTCATTATTCCATCCGGGTGATATGGCCTTGGAATTCTCAAAGAAGCTTCCAAACAACTTCCTAGACCTATGCCATTTGGTTCCACACCAACCATTACTCTTGAATTTTGAGTTTACAACCGTCATGAGCTTAGAATGATGTTTCCAACCACTACACAACTCTCTTATACTTTTGACTCCACAAAGAGCTCTAAGTTGACCATCATTTTCAATTAAACCATATTCAAGTGAGAAAGTAAGGCTTAGGGATAAGAGTTTTACCCACTTGAATGTTGTGTTGGATGGTGACTTGGGGAGGGAGACCTCCCCACACTTAGACAATGCAAGGTCTACTTCCTTGTACTCTTCTTTGTGTATATCCATCTCTTTGTGAGCTTCCTCAATTTCAACCTTTCCCCTCTTTTCACATGGCTTGGTGTTGTCTTCAAGAACTTCATCTTGCCCAATGGGAGGTGAGTCAATTTTGGATAGGAATTCATTGATGAATAAATCCACCTCTTGATCAACCTCTTTATATTCTTCAATTTCGATATACACCATACCAACTTTTCCCTCTTGGTAGCTCTCCTCCAATTCACTCTCTTTTTCGTTGTTCACCAAGGGTATGGGAGGTTGTGCACACTCTTCTATAATTCCAACTCCATGTCTAATGGGAGAAGATTCCATTGTAGAGAGAAATTCATCCATGATTGAATCCATTTCTTGATAAGCCTCTTCCAAGTCTCCAACGATGATATGCCTTGGAGGTTGCACACCCTCCTCAACATCGATATCAAGCTTCATGGAAGAGTGCTCCATGATGCTACATTCCCTTGGACTTTCAACATCTCCTAAATCTTCAACTACCTCTCCCTTTTCTTTAATGATCATAGGCTCCTCCAATTGTTCCAACACAAAACTTGGTTCTCCCTTCTCTACCGGATTGTCCAATTTCTCCTTCATACTTTGCTCTTCTTTAGGCTTTTCGCATGTGGCTATGGAAGTACCTTGAGTGTTCAAGCATTGGTGGGCTAAAGTGTGCACCACCTTGGTCAAATTGGTCACAAACTCAAGTGTATCCCGCTTCATGGCTTCTTGTCCTAGAAGTAACAAAGTGAGAGAGTCGTCTATTGGGGCTTGGGGTAGGTAGGAAGGTTCATCATTTTGGAGAGAGGGTTCATAATAGGAAGGTGGTTCTTCTTAGTAAGGTTGTGGAGATTGTGTGTAGGTAAGGTTGTGTAGATTGTGTGTATTGAGGTGGTTCTTGGGAGTAATCTTGATAGAGTTGTGGTGGCTCTAAGGGTTCTTGCTCATAATGGTCATAAGAGTATGGTATGCGGGTTTGGTCATATGATGGATATGGATCATAGGGCGGTGTTTGGTAATGAAAGGCTTGTGAGAATGGTTGAGGTTCATGTTGAGGATGAGATTCATAGGCATATGATGGTGATTGTTGAGTGTCACAAAAAGAGTCATCATAGCCGTTAAATTGACATACATTAGGATGGAAATTATGCCTATAAGTATCCAGAGGTTGTTGCCAATAGGAGTGATCAATTCCTTGAGGCTCCTCCCATCTTTGTTGGTTCCATCCATGGTACATGTTGCCATTAAAGTCCACATTTCCTACAACACAATTAGAACCAAACTCAAAGCCAAAGTGAGAATTCCTAGTGAGAGAACAAAATAAAACTAACAAAAATTAAGAAACAAACAAAAGATAAACCTATTCACAATATTCACATATGTACAATAACCAATAACATAACACCATTGCAAATCCCCGGCAACGGCGCCATTTTGACGATTGGATTTTTGACGGTTTAGAATTTC
>NC_029778.3:51930090-51941057 GCF_000817695.3 Arachis duranensis
TTTGATGGTATAGAATTTCACAAATGAATTCTCGTTGCAAGTATAGTTTCTAAACCAACAATAATCCTTTCATACAAAAATTTGTTTGTCACAAGTACAAACCCCTAAAATCTATAAACCGAAGTATTTAAACCTCGGGTCGTTCTCCCTAGGATTTACAATAAAGTATCTTGTTATTGGTTGTGAGTCATTTTTGGGGTTTTGATAAGAAGAATGAAAGATAAATGGCAAGAAAGTAAACTAAGGCCTAAAAAGGTCTTGGCAAGGGTTGGTGGTCAAGGATCTCTATCCTAATCACTAACCACAATATGAGAATTGGCAAGGATTAATCTCATTAAATCATCCTCTAACTAGTAGTAAAGGAAAGTCAAATGAGCTATATCAATCCTAGTCCATAAGTCCTAACTCTCCACTAATTCAATTAGTGAGAACTAGAGTCAACGGATCCCAATCATCAATTACTTGGACATTAGTAACTCAAGAGTTCCTAAGTTACCTTTCCAAGCCAAGAACATAAAATTCTACTCTAAAATCCAACCAAGCATTTCATCAAACACTTGGAAGGCACAAAAGAAAAGCATAGTAAATTGACAACAAGAATGAAATCTAACAACAATTATTGAAAGGAATTAACAACAAAAATCAAAAGAAACACATTTATTATGAATTACCTTGAATTGAATTGAAAGAGAGTAGAAGAAACAAAAGTAGATCTACAACAAAATACAAGAACAACATAAAGGAAATTACAACAAAAGAATGGAAGAAGAATGAATGTAACAACAAGGAATTGAGGAGGTAGAAGTAGTAGAAGATGAATTAAAACCTAGATCTAAGAACTAAACTTAATCCTAATCCTAATCCTAGAGAGAAGTGAGAGCTTCTCTCTCTAGAAACTACTTCTAAAACTAAACTATGACTAATGATCAAAAGTCTGTTGATTTCCCTTCAATCCTTGGCTTAAATAGCATCAGAAATGAGTTGGATTGGGCCCACAAGGCTTCTAAAATTGCTGGCCACGTGTTGCATTAAGTGGGTCATGTACCACCATCGGCGCGTCTGCGTACCGTGCACGTGCGCGCCCCTATGCGCGATGCAACTATGGAAAATCTTATATCGTTTTGAAGCCCCGGATGTTAGCTTTCCAACCCAACTAGAACCATATCATTTGGACTTCTGTAGCTCAAGTTATGGTCATTTAAGTGCGAAAAGGTCGGCTTGACAGCTTTCCGGTTCTTTCATTTCTTCATGAGTTCTCCAACTTTTCATGCTTTCTTTCTTCATTTCCTTGATCCAATCTTTACGTCCTAAACCTTAAATCACTTAACAAACATATCAAGGCATCTAATGGAGTCAAGGTGAATTAAATTTATTTATTTTAAGACCTAAAAAAACATGTTTTCACTCTTAAGCACAATTAAAGGAGAAGTTATAAAACCATGCTATTTCAATGGATAAATGTGAGAAAAGGTCTACAAAATACTCTAAATTCAATACAAGATAAACCGTCAAATTGGAGTTTATCACTCATCAATTCAGGTTATAAGAAGTCCATCTCAGATCATTCACTTTTTACTCGCATTTCTAGCTCTGGCATCACAGTCATTTTGGTTTATGTTGATGATCTGGTTCTCACCGGTGATGACATCTCGGAAATTAGCCGCATCAAGGGTATTCTCCATGATAAATTCAAGATCAAAGACATTGGTGACTTGAAATATCTTTTGTGTATGGAGATCGCTCGCTCGAAGTCAGGTATTCACCTCTGCCAGCGCAAATATGCTTTGGACATCCTTGAAGACTTTGGTTACTTAGACTACAAACCAGCAAGCACTCCCATGGACTATTCCACCAAATTATCCTCTGAAAGTGGGACTCTTCTTTCTGATTTCACCAATTATCGACAATTGATTGGTTGATTGATGTATTTAGCTAACACCCTCCCTGATATTTCTTATGTCATGGGTCGTCTGAGTTAGTTTGTTGATTGCCCCACAACAGTTCATCTCGAAGCAGCCTTTAGGGTCTTGAGATATCTCAAAGGCTGTCCCACCCTTGGTCTCTTTTTTCCATGTGACTCAAATTTTAAAGTTTCTGGATTTTTCGACTCCGACTGGGCAACTTGCATCGACACTCGACGTTCTATTACAGGATATTGTTTCTACCTGGGCAATTCTCTCATTAGTTAGAAAAACAAGAAACAAACCACTGTCTCTTGTTCGTCTTTCGAAGCCAAATATTTCACTTTGGCTAATGCCACTTGTGAAGCACAGTGGCTCTCCTTCATCTTCCAAAATCTTGGCATGCCTCTGACATCACCTATCACTGTCTTCTGTGATAACCAATCTGCCATCCACATTGCTTCAAATCCAATCTTCCATGGATGCACTAAGCATATTGAAGCCGACTGTCATATCACTCACGAAAAGATTAAAGCTGGGTTGAACTATTTACTGCCAGTGTCATCCTCGGACCAGCTGGCTAATTTTCTGACCAAACCATTAACACCAGGGCCCTTCTCTAAGTTAGTTAGGAACTTACTGATTTAATTGGTTAGCTTGTACATGCATTAGTTGGTAACTAAAGTAATTAGTTAGTTAGCTTTTAGACATTTTTGACAAGTTGATTAAGTTAGTTGAGGGAATTGTTAATTGGCTGGATATGTATATATTCACACAATGTAACTAACTGCAGTGGTTCTTTTCCCTGCTTAATTTATTTTCCCCAATTTCACATTCAAGAACCCTCTCTCCATTCTCTCTTTCTTCATCTCAGTTCTTCGCTCCTCCTCTCTCTTTCTTTCTGATCTTCAGCTTCTTATCTTTATCCATGCCTTCTCTTTAGAACTCACTCAATAGAGATTGATGAGATCTCATCACCTCTACGTACGTTTCCACAGCTATCCCATCAGAACGTGGTGCCAGGTCTCCGGATGATTGAGGTGGTGGTAGCGGCGGCACATCGTCCCTTGCAGTTGTAGTCTACGCACCCTTAAAAATAGCTACATCGAAAACTATAACGAACGCACTACTCGCGACAACTATATCCTTTGTTTAGTTTTTTATTTTATTTAATATTGAATAAGTACTCTCTGAAATAACTTCTATTTTGTTGTGATAAACACAAAGGATATGGATGCCCGTTAATATCATGGGTGACTCAGTATTCATGTTACCAAGAAAGAATTTACATTTAATGAAGGTTGAAAATATGAACCCTATACATGTATAAATAGGAGGTATGGTACGAGACAATACACACAGCAATATTAACAACAAATATTCTCTCTCTCTTTCTTATACAATAAAACACTTCTTTACTTTCTCTCTTCGTATACTACTAATATGATATTAATATATTATCTTTATAGTAGTATAATAGTATTGGTAAATACTGATAGTAGTATTTTTCTATTTATACTTTATTTTATTACCTCTTCCTTATTTATTTTACAACACGTTATTAGCACGAGACTCTGATCAAATTTGTAGGAAGGCTCAGGTAACAAATTTTCATTATGTCGAAACTCTCTCATCTTGAATTCAATGCTCTTAGATGCTGAAATCCATATTGATTCTATGGATCTTGGAGATACCATTAAGGCTGAAAATAATGCATCCAGAAGGATAAAGCCAAAGCCATAATTTTTCTTCGTCGTCATCTTGATGAAGGATTGAAAAATGAATATCTCACATTAAAAGATCTTGCAGATCTTTGGAAAGACCTTGAAGAAAGGTATAATCATAAAAAGACAGTGATACTTCCTTAAGCCCGATATGAATGGACGCGCTTGCGTCTACAGGATTTTAAGTCTATAAATGAATATAATTCTGTAATATTTTGAATCACCTCACGAATGAAATTATGTGGGGGAAAAGATAACTGATCATGATATGTTGGAGAAAACTTTCTCAACCTTCCATGCCTCGAATGTGCTCCTGCAGCAGCAGTATCGAGAAAAAGGATTTAAAAAATATTCTGAGTTAATTTCTTGCCTTCTTGTTGCTGAACGCAACAATGAGTTACTCTTAAAGAATCACGAAGCACGCCCTGTTGGCGCCACCCCGTTTCCTGAAGTAAATGTGGCAAATCATTACCCCAGAAGAGGTAAATGGCAAGGCTTTAGTAACAAGAAAAATTATGGAAAGAAAAGGAATTATGTTCAAAAGAGAGGATCTCACCAGAAGTGGGATAAAGAAAGAAATATCAGGCAAAATAAATCAACAGAGGATAAGTATTTTCGTTGTGGTGGAAATGGCCATTGGTCACGTACCTGTCGTATCCCAAGGCACCTAGTCAATCTTTACCAAGCATCTTTGAAAAAGGATGACAAAGAAAAGGAAACAAATTTTGTTTCAAATGATGCTGAAAATTCCACCTCTCATTATGATGTATCTGATTTATTTGAGGATCCTGAAGAAAATATTGGTCATTTGATCAATGATGGAATAGTTTAATATGTGAGATTGTTAAGTATCCATATAAATAAATAATGTAAACAACTTATTGTTAAGTTTTATTTTCTATGTATTTAAGTTTCAAATATGATGTATATAAATAATGAAATATTAATGTTTATGAATTTTGAAATCATTAAATGTGTCAAGTTTAAAAATAAAAGTTTAGTATATGACATTATTTTTATATATAGTGTTTCTTAGAAAAATAATTTCGATCAAGTATTCAATTTAACTGTGCATACTAATCATTTTATTATTATTTGTCTTTGAAGAGAATGGCAAGGATATGTAATGAAGATGTATGCCTTGCGGATAGTGCAAGTTCGCACACTATTCTCAAAAGTGATATATATTTTACCCATCTTGTGTCAAAAGAAGAATATGTTAATACTATTATTGGCTCAGACAATGTGATCGAAGGTTCCAGAAGAGTTATAATTTTGTTTCCCAAAGAAACAAAATTCATAATAAATAATGCACTGTTGTCTACTAAGTCTCTAAGAAACTTGTTGAGTTTTAAAGATATTCGCCAAAATGGATATCATATTGAGACTATGAATGAGGGAAGTCATGAGTACTTATGTATCACAACTCATGATTCAAATAAAAATGTTATATTAGAAAAGTTGCCCTCACTTTCATCTGGGTTATATTATACCAAGATTAGTGTAATTGAATCACATGTCATTGTAAACTAGAAGTTTACTAGCCCAAATGAATTCATAACTTGGCACGATCGATTGGGTCACCCGGGAACAACCATGATGCGGAGAATTATTGAAAACTCCTATAGACATTCACCAAAGAACCAGAAGATTCTTAAATCTAGTAAATTTTGTGTGCTGCATATTCTCAAAGGAAGTTAATTTTAAAGCCATCACAAGTAAAGATTAGATTTGAGTCCCCTAAATTCCTAGAAAAGATTCAAGGTGATATATGTGGAGCTATCCATCCACCATGTGGATCTTTTAGATATTTTATAGTCCTGATAGACGCATCTTCGAGATGGTCACATGTGTGCTTATTGTCTTCTTGCAACCTGACGTTTACGAGATTACTGGCTCAAATTATTCGATTAAAAGCACAATTTCTAGAAAATCCAATCAAAGCAATTCGTCATGATAATGCTGGTGAATTTACTTTCCAAGCTTTTGATGCTTATTGCATGGCTAATGGAATAAGTGTTGATCATCCAGTAGCTCATGTTCACACACAAAATGGGTTAGCAGAATCCCTTATTAAACGCTTCCAATCAATTGCTAGACCCTTTCTTATGAGAAAAAATCTCCCAACTTTGGTTTGGGGGAATGCTATTTTACATGCAGCATCACTTTTTTGTTTGAGGCCAACGAGTTATCATCAGTTCTCTCCTATGCAATTAGCATTTGGCCAGCAGCCAAATGTTTCCCATTTAAGAATATTTGGATGTGCGATATATGTTCCTATTGCACCACCTAATCGCACCAAAATGGGACCCCAATGAAAGTTGGAAATATATGTTGGATATGATTCTCCCTCTATAGTGAGGTATCTTGAGATACAAACTAGAGATGTATTTAAATCCCGGTTTGCGGATTGTCATTTTGATGAATCAAAATTTCCAACATTAGGGGGAGAGAATAAGCTTCCTGAAAAAGGAAATTAATTGAAATGCATCATCGTTGATGCATTTAGATCCTCGATCAGAACAATGTGAACTAGAAGTTCAAAAGATTATACATTTGCAAACAATAGCAAATGAATTGCCTTATGTATTTTTCGATACAAAGAGGATAATGAAGTCGTATATACCAGCCGAAAATGCCCCAATTTGAATTGATGTCTTGGTTGGACAAATTGCCACCGAAGCAAATACACGCTAGAAGCGTGGCAGGCCTGTCGGTTCCAAAGACAAAAATCCTCAAAAAAGAAAAGAGGTAAATACAATTTCTGTTGAAAAAGACATTGTAAAGACACCTGTAGTTGTCCAAAATTCTAATATAGTTTTAGTGCCAGAAGACGTTCAGGTACCTGAAAATTATGAAAATGACGAGATCTCGATAAATTATGTCTTTACAAGAGAGAAATGAGACCAAAATAAGACAATTGTTAATAAAATATTTGCATATAATGTGGTATTAAATATCATACATGAAATTAAGGATCTTGAGCCTAGATCAGTCGATGAATATCGACAAAAAAATGATTAGCCAAAATGGGAAGAAGCCATGAAGGCTGAATTAGACTCACTTGCAAAACGTGAAGTCTTTGGACCTGTAGTCCGTACACCAGAAGATGTAAAACCTGTTGGATACTGATGTGTATTTGTGAAAAAATGAAATGAGAAAAATGAAGTTGTGCGCTATAAAGCCCGACTTGTGGCACAAGGTTTTTCACAAAGGCCCGGTATAGATTATGAAGAAATGTATTCCCCTGTACTGGATGCGATAATATTGCGTTATTTGGTCAACTTATTTACATATCATAAACTGTATATGCATTTAATGGATGTGGTAACAACCTACTTATACGACTCATTAGATCGGGATATCTATATGAAAGTCCCTGAAGGACTAAAGATGTCTAAACCATCCAATGAATATTCGCAGGGGTTATATTTAGTTAAATTGCAAAGATCTTTATATGGTCTAAAGCAATCTGGACGAATATGGTATAATCGTCTTACTGAGTATCTGGCCAAAAATGGATTCAAGAATGATGATATCTGTTCATGAGTTTTCATAAAGAAATCTGCATCTGGATTCATTATAATTGCTGTGTACGTTGATGATTTAAATATCATTAGGATTCCTGAAAAGATTCCAACAATTATAAAAACTCTAAAAGAAGAGTTTGAGATGAAAGATCTTGGAAGGACTAAATTTTGTCTCGACTTGCAGATCAAGCATATAAAAAATGGGATCTTTATTCATCAAACAACATACACAGAGAAGATCTTGAAAAGATTTTATATGGATAAGTCACATCCTTTGAGTACCTCAATGATCGTAAGATCTTTGGATGTGGAAAATGATCAATTCCATCCTAAAGAAGAAAATGAAGATATCCTTGATCCTGAAGTACCATATCTTAGTGCCATTGGAGCGCTAATGTATCTTGCTAATAATACACGACCCGATATATCATTTGCTGTGAATTTACTAGCAAGATATAGTTCCTCTCCAACCAGAAGACATTGGAATGGAATCAAACAAATCTTTCTATATCTTCATGAAACGGTTGATATGGGATTGTTTTATCCCTATGGATCCAAGTCACAATTAATTGGCTATGCAGATGCTGGATACTTGTCTGATAGCTATTCACATATGGTGGAATAGCTATATCATGGAGGTCCATGAAACAGACGATTGCTGCAACATCCTCTAATCATGCCGAAATACAAGCGATTCATGAAGCAAGTCGCGAGTGTTTTGGCTCAGGAGTTTGATCCAATATATTCTGTCATCATGTGGACTAATTGATCATAAATTAGCTCCAACTGTCCTGTTTGAAGATAATACAGCATGCATTGCTCAACTTAAAGGCGGATACATCAAAGGTGATAAAATAAAGCATATTTCTCCCAAATTCTTCTTCACTCATGATCTTCAAAATCAAGGGACAATTGATGTCCAACAGATCCGCATAAGTAACAATCTGGCAGATTTATTCACAAAGTCACTTCCAAAATTCTTCTTTGAAAGATTGGTACATGAGATTGGGACGCGCCGATTTCGAGACATTAAATGATGTTGACAAGAGGGGGATACTGTACTCTTTTTTCCTTGATCAGGTTTTTTTCCTATTGGGTTTTTCTTGACAGGTTTTTAATGAGGCAGTCTCCCTGTCACAAAGGATATTGTACTCTTTTTCTTCACTAAAGTTTTTTTCCTATTGGATTTTTCTTTAATAAGGTTTTAACGAGATAATAATCCTAAATGGTTATCGAAGGGGGAGTGTTGTGATAAACACAAAGGATATGAATGCCCATTAATATCATAGGTGACTCAGTATTCATATTACCAAGAAAGAATTTACATTTAATGAAGGTTGAAAATGTGAATCCTATAGATGTATGAATAGGAGGTATGGTACGAGACAATACATACAGAAATATTAACAACAAATATTCTCTCTCTTTCTTATACAATAAAGCACTTCTTTATTTTTTCTCTTCCTATACTACTAATATAATATTAATATATTATCTTTATATTAGTATAATAGTATTGATAAATACTGATAGTAGTATTTTTCTATTTATACTTTATTTTATTATTTCTTCTTTATTTATTTTACAACATATTTGTTGAATTTTTTATTTTTCATTCTCCAAAATACGTTGGCTTCAGACAAGTATGAATTACTTGTTTTCGTTGATATTTTTTGTTTGTAGTATTTTTAGTTTTAACTTTTTTTTTCAAACGTTTTAAAATCAAAACACCGTATTTTATTTTTAGTTTTAAAATAAATATTCGAACTTTTCTTACTCTTTTTATATATTTATTAATTTTTTTATTTTATTTAATATTGAGTACATACTTTTTAAAATAATTTTTATTTGTTAAATTCTTTTATTTTTTACTTCCATTTTTAAAGAGACAACCGTATCTAGTTTAAAAAAATATTTATTATAATAAGAAGAATTAAAAGACCAAAAATTCATTGGTACAAGAAGAATAAGAAAAAGATTTCAAAGAGAAAAGATTGTTGGACAACATAGAATTTTGGGAGGGCTGTAATTAAATACACAAATACTCATAGACATTATTGAAGAAAAAGACAGAATTGAATCTACTAAATCCATAGTGGCACCATCTTGAAAATTCTCCAAACAAGAGAAAATGATGAATGGTGTAAAGGACACTCTATTGTATAGATTAGCGTGGTATAGAGAGAGGATAATTTTTTTTATAGTTATTTTTTATTATTTTATTATTATTCAAAATGTATGTGAGTCTTATTTTTATTAATCTCTCTTTCATTCTATTAAAAAAAATCTATAAACCTATATTTTTACCATATAATTCACCATAGTATAATTGTTACAATGATATTGTAAAGTTTATTGCTGACAAAAAAAAAAAAATCAAATAAATAGACACAGATAAAATTTATTTTAAATTAATAAAATAAATACTCTATTTACAGATATAAAAAATTTGAAGTATTTTTATCATGTGTATTGTATTAAATATTTTGTTTATAGTATAAAAGAATTAATTATGAGTATAAACGAGATATATAGAGTACGTCAATTCTCACATATTTTATTTATCATGTAAATCATATATACTCATAATTAATTCATTTACACAATAAATAAAATATATGTTTATAAATATAAAAATATAATTTTTTAAAATAATAAAAATATTAATAATTTAATTTAGATTAATTTAAAAAATAAAAATAAAAATAAATATATTTTATATTATTTAAATTGAATAGAATATTTACAAATATTATAGTTACAATATTATTAAATTAAAAAATTAAATATAAATACAATTACAAAAATGGTGTTTATTTTGTTGGCATCAAAATCCTCTCTTGTTATGGGTAATTTTTATGTATAAGGATTATTTAACTCCCGCAAATAATATAAATAAAAGAAAATAAAGTTGCTCATATTTAGTTAAAGGCAGAAACTTATTTGAGGTCGACTTTATATGAAGTTATTTTTTGATGAATGATATGTGTTACTATTTGGTTTAAAAAAGACCGATTTATTTTACACAAATAATTTAATTAAAAAATAATTGATATAACTATGATGTTAAATTTTTTTACCGTATTTTATTTTAAAAACAAATTGACTAATTTAAATTGAGAAATTGTAGTTAATTGTTTACTATATATTTTTTTAACCAAAATTGTAATTAAAAATTATTAAAAAATAAAATTATCTAATATATTGGACCAGTTCAATGTTAATTAGGTTTTTTTCCTATTATAAAATATAAAAAAAAGTAATTCTAAAAAAAATCATATTATTTTTTAGGATTAAATTTTTTTATTGTATTTTCATAAAATTTGCACAAAATTCACCTATCACATTGACTAAACTTATTTATTTACGTAAAGGTTGTTTATAGACTCAGCAAATTTGTTTACGTTTTAATACGATTTAAATTGTATTAGTATATTTTTATTTTTTAATCAATTTAATTTTATTTAAATAATTAAAAATTTGTATTAGTTTATAATTTAAAATTTAAATAGATATAATTTAAATTAATGATTTATAAAATTGTATGTATTCATATTATTATACTCATATGATTAATTATATTTATTCGATTTAAAAAAAATAACGGTTGCTAATTTTTAACTAACAAATAAATACACTTATATTATTTTTAAATTAAAATTTTTTAAATAAATGTACTCTTATTATTTTAAATTTTAATTTAAATAAATATATTTGTATTATTTTAAATAAAATTTAAAATTAATATAAGTAGGTTTATTTTTTTTTCTCAAAGATAAATGTTATTTTATTATATAAAATAAAAGTGTTTC
>NC_029778.3:51941167-51973326 GCF_000817695.3 Arachis duranensis
CTATTAAAACCGTATTAAAACTTAAACAAGTTTGCTGAGTCCATAAACAAAATTTATCTAAATAAAGAAGTTTAGTTAATGTAATAGGTGAATTTTGTACAAACTTGATGAAAACATAATAAAAAAATAAATCCTAAAAAATAACATGATTTATTTTTTAGAATTAATTTTTTTTAATTTTATAATAGAGATAAAAAAATTTGATTAACATTGAGCTGGTTCAATATACTAGATAATTTTATTTTTTTATTGATTTTTAATTATAATTTTGGTTAAAAAAATTATATATATAGTAAATAATAAAAAAAACCTGATTAACATCGAGTTAGTCTAATATATTAGATAATTTTATTTTTTTAATGATTTTTAATTATTTTTGGTTAAAAAAATTATATAATAAACAATTAACTACAATTTTTTAATTTAAATTAGTCAATTTATTTTTAAAATAAAATACGGTAAAAAATTTAACATCATAGCTATATCAATTGGTTTTTTAATTAAATCATTTGTATAAAATAAATCGATTTTTTTAAAAGGTGAAAACTCAAGTACAGTCGACTTTACTTGAAGTTGATAATTGAGAGTCATTAGATGATTTGACTAAATTTTCATCTAACGATTTTCAACTATCAAATTTATGACTACATCTAAGTTTTTATCTTTTTAAAACCAAATAATAAACTGTCATCTATTCAAAATTAACTTTATGTGAAGTCAACTAGAGGTGAGTTTTCACCTAAATTAAATATTTTTTCTTAAAATGAATAAATAAAAAAGCACGTGACAACTAGCAAGGATGCATACATGTAGGGATGGCAAACGGGCCTAAATCCACCGAGTTGGCCCGCGTAACCCGCCAAAAAAGGCGGGTTGAAAAATCGGGACCGCCAAATTTTTAAAGCCCACCTAACTCGCACCGCTTAAACCACGGGCTTTGGCGGGGCGGGGCATGCATCCCCGCCGGGCTAAGGTTTTATTTAGTGAAGGGGTATTTTTGCAAATTTTTTGCCAAAATCTAACTTCCCACAACCTAACTTACAAGAGTATGAAGATAAAAATTGAGTGTTTTGAATTATATTTATGTTATTTTAGAGACAATATTTATAATTTTGTTTTGGATTATGTTTATTTTACTTTGGAGAGAATATTTATACTTATATTTTGAATGAAAATTTGGTTTATAATTATATTTATTAGATATTTATAATTACAAAGACTTTAATGTTTGTGAATATAAAATACATGGTCTGATGGTCACGTACTCACGTTAGCTATTCCAAAACCGCCAAAGATGTGACCTTGATTGTTGACCATTCTTTGACCAAATTAAGCCATACCCACCAATTATGGCCTCACCTACGGCTAGTCCCAGCTTTAATAACTACCCACTATGCATAACTACCTAAACACACTCTCATCACTATCATGTTCTTGTGCTTATATATACAGTCTCCACTTTGCATTGGTTTACTACCACTTTTTGTTTCTTCAACATCCATTTTTAATAAAGCATGTCACATCTATTTAAGTGTGTGATTCTCTTCATCATGCTGTGTACCACAGCTGCGAGGGATTTCAAAGTTGGTGATCACTTTGGTTGGCATGTTCCTGATCCCACTGACACTTCATTCTACACGCATTGGGCTGAAAGAAACAGGTTCCAAGTTGGAGATTCTCTCGGTATATATCTATATCTATGGCATTTGCACTTAGACTTATGCAACTTATGAATGTTAATTTTCTTTATTTTTTTGTAGTGTTTGAGTACGAGAATGACTCGGTTCTAAGTGTCGAGAAATGGGACTACTTTCAATGCGATGCAAGTAACCCCATCACAGCCTTTGACAATGGCAAGAGCATTCTCAATCTTGATAGCGCTGGTGCCTTCTACTTTATCAGTGGAACCGCTCATCATTGTAGCAGAGGACAGAAGCTTCTTGTGGAGGTTATGTCCCCACAACATCATCCAGTTCCAGTTCCAGAATCCCCACCACCCTCTTTGCTTGCACCTCAAGGTATCACGCCGTCGCCGATGTCTCCTTCGCCTGAAGCCTTCTCCCCAGTGGCTTCATCTCCTTATGATAGCATAGAAGAAGATTCAGCCTCTATTATGCTTAGTAGTTCAGCAGTTATGGCTCCCTTTGCTACATTTTTGGTTGTGTTACTCTTAGCACTCTGAATGTATTATCTCTTATTATGTTTTTTTTTGGAAATCCCTAGTTGTTTAGGCATTAGTGCATTACCATTTAACCTATTCTTTTTCTGCAGCAGAGACTTTGATATATTGTATGGATTTGTATTGTATTTAATTATTTATTTATGATCATGCCTTTAGTTTCTCTCATTTAAGTTTTTTTTTTTTTTTGATATAGTGTTAGTGTGTGTCTTAATCATATATGAACCAAATTAAGTTAATCAGTATGAATGGTAGCCATATAAATAAGAGCTCTCAACATCTGAGTTTTGACTCTCTGCATCAGAGTTTGCACCTTCCTTTCTTGTCTTTTTCCACCTGAATTTCCTCAGCCAATGTTCAACCAGCATCACACAAAGACCCATGAAGATTGTCCCAAGAGAGCCAAATATGTAAAGGTAATTATGTTATTGAGGAGATAAAATTTCCTCAGCCAATGTTCAACCAGCATCACACTAAGCTCCCTTTCTTGTTTTTAAAAATGTTTATTTTGTTGGCAATTATGTTATTGAGGAGAACAAATATAAAAATATGTAAAGGTACCTGTTACGGCCCGGCCCAGGCAACTCGCGGGTCGACCCGACCCCTTTAGTACCCGACCCGAACGGTCGGCCATGCGTGATCCACTATGCGACCCGGACACGCGTCCTTGACAGCTCTCCATAGCAGCTGCAGGGAAGCTTCGAGGAAAGTGGGCCTGTCTTTGCAGGGCCTACCTCTGACACGGTATAAATGAGGAAGGACCTGCCCTTCCCCCAAGGTACGTCACCTTTCCTCCTATCATATTCCCCGCCTGCACATTATCTGACTAGGGCGTCGGAGTGTCTTTGCAGGTGGCACCCCCCTCTTCCATCCACAACTGTAGATCGTCTACTCGGCAACTCTGAACCCGGCACGACCGCAATCGAGGCGTTCTCACCCTCCCCAATCACCAACCGATTCGTCCGGCATCCGACTAACGAACATTGGCGCCGTATGTGGGAATCGCCTCAATGGATGTTGTGCCGGGTCCCGGGGACCAAGGCCGAGGAGCCGGAGCGGAAGGGGCGGCCTCTGTCGCCTCACTAAGAGGACGACGAAGGTCCCCCGACAACACACTGAACAACACACGAGGACGCGACCATTTGGAGGAACGGGCGGCGACAGCGCCATAATAATGCAGGAGCTGCGTCATAGGGTCCAGAACTTGGAGCGGCAATTGGCCGACCAGGAGCGTGACGGACGAACTACCGATCCCAGCTACACCCCATCCTCCGAAAGCCAAGAAAGAGACTCCCACCGAAGCCGTCCACGACGCACCCCCGCATCCCGAACGGAAGCGGAGAGCACCCGGGAAGAATCCCCGATTCCGAGGAGACGGAATGACACGATAATCTACTCCTGAGGCAGGGAAACGCGCCACACAACACGAGATCGCGAAGACGGGAGGTCCAACAGGACACGACAACCTGTGATAATGGGCACCACCCCATTCCACCATTCCATCCTCGAAGTCCGGTTGCCGAAGCACTTCGACAAACCAACGGACATGAGGTACGATGGAACTCAAGACCCTCTAGAACACCTCACGGCCTTTGAAGCGAGGATGAATCTAGAGGGAGTAGGGGACGAGGTGAGGTGCCGAGCTTTCCCGGTAACCCTCGCGGGACCCGCGATCAGATGGTTCAACGGCTTACCGCAGGGATCCATCCACGAGTTCTCGGACATCAGTCGTGCATTCCTCGCCCAATTTACAACACGAATAGCAAAGGCAAAGCACCCGATCAACCTTCTGGGGGTAACCCAGAGACAGGGAGAGTCGACCAGAAAATACCTAGATCGGTTCAACGACGAGTGCTTGGAAATCGACGGCCTAACCGATTCAGTGGCCAGCCTTTGTCTGACGAACGACCTCCTCAACGAAAACTTTCGAAAACACCTTACCACGAAACCAGTTTGGACGATGCACGAGATCCAGACGGTAGCCAAAGAGTAAATAAACGATGAAGAAGTCAGCCGAGTCGTGGCTGCCAATAAACGACAGTCCGGCTACAGCCAATCTCGGCAACCCGGTAATGGAGAAAGACTGAAGGAACAAACCAGGGAGGAGGCGCCAAGCAAGGCTCCCAGGTCGTTCCCCCGGGTCGGGAAATTCGCCAACTACACACCACTCACTCTTCCCATCATGGAAGTTTATCAACAAATAGCCGAGAAGGGGATCCTGGCGAAGCCCCGACCACTCAAGGACCGTACGGGAGGAAACAAGAACCTCTATTGCGACTACCACAAGGGTTACGGTCACCAAACGCAGGACTGCTTTGACCTGAAAGACGCACTAGAACAAGCGATAAGGGAAGGCAAGCTAGCAGCATTCTCCCATCTTATCAGAGAGCCGAGGAGACGCTATCGCGACCATGACGAAGAAGCCAAAACCCGTTCGGCAAAGCGGCGACAAGAGCCAGAAGATAGAGACCACGGCCTCACTGTGATAAACGTGGTAACAGCCAAAAACACCGCGCCAAAATCCCGATCGGCGCACAAGAAAGATGCCAAGGTCTTGGCGGTCTCCTCCTCGTTGGTGCGAAACTCTAGGAAGCCTCCGTCCATTTCTTTCGGCCCGGAAGACAAATGGTTCGACGACGCCCCGGAAAACCCTCCCATGGTCACTACGGCCAGAGTGGAAACCGGCCTCGTCAAACGCATCCTTGTCGACATAGGGGCTGATTCAAACATCATGTTCCGCAACGTATTTGACGCACTGGGGCTAAGGGACGCCGATCTAACGACCCACCAACACGGGGTCATTGGATTGGGCGACCACTTCATTAAACCTGACGGAGTAATATCCCTACCGATCTCGGTAGGACAAACCCAAGGTCGAAGGTCGACGATGGCCGAGTTCGTGATCCTCCGAGATTCCACCGCCTATAACATCATCTTGGGAAGGAAGACGATAAACGATGTTGAAGCGATAATCAACACGAAGCTGCTAGTCATGAAGTTCGTTACTGATGATGGGTCTATAGGGTCCATAAGAGGGGATCTCGAGACGGCGGTCGCCTGCAACAACGCCAGCCTCTCCCTAAGAAAGAAATCAAAAGAGGCGTCCGGTGTGTTCCTAGCTGACCTGGACGCCAGAGTAGACGACAAACCTAGACCGGAACCAGAAGGGGACCTGGAAAAATTCATAATCGGCGACACAGAGGAGAAATTCACGTTCATCAACAAGAACCTCCCACAAGAGTTAAAGGAGCCCTTGATCAAAATGATAAGGGCCAATAGGGATTTGTTCGCCTGGACACCTGCCGACATGCCGGGCATAGACCCAAAAATCATGTCACACCATCTGGCCGTCAGGACGGAAGCACGCCCGGTAACGCAACGCAGAAGAAAGATGTCGACAGAAAGGGCGGAGGAAGTGGCCAGGCAGACGGCCAGCCTCCTAGAAGCAGGTTTCATACGAGAAGTAGACTACTCGACGTGGCTCTCGAATGTTGTTCTAGTGAAAAAGCACAACGGCAAGTGGAGAATGTGTGTAGACTACTCTGACCTTAACAAGGCATACCCAAAGGATTGTTTCCCCCTCCCTAACATAGACGCGCTCGTCGACGCTGCGGCGGGCTACCGTTACCTGAGCTTCATGGACGCCTACTCCGGTTACAACCAGATACCGATGCACCGTCCAGATGAAGACAAGACGGCGTTCATAACGCCAGGGGGAACCTTCTGCTACAAGGTGATGCCGTTCGGCCTGAAAAACGCAGGAGCAACATACCAAAGGCTGATGAACAAGATATTCCACGATCTTATAGGCAAAACAGTGGAAGTCTACGTCGACGACGTCCTCACGAAAACAACGCGACCTGACGACCTCCTAAAGGATCTGGAAAACGTATTCGCTTCTCTCCGGCAACACGGCATGAGGCTGAACCCCCTCAAATGTGCCTTCGCCATGGAAGCTGGCAAGTTCCTAGGATTTATGATAACTCAGAGAGGGGTAGAAGCCAACCCGGAGAAGTGCCAGGCGATACTCCAGATGAAGAGCCCAGGTTGTATCAAGGACGTCCAAAGGTTGGCGGGGCGGCTGACCTCATTATCCCGGTTTCTCGGAGCATCGGTAACAAAGGCCCTGCCATTCTTTAACCTCATAAAGAAAGGGATGGCGTTCGAGTGGACACCCGCATGTGAGGAAGCCTTTCAGCACTTCAAGGAAATCCTGGCGGCACCACCTGTGCTCGGGAAGCCAAAGGACGGGGAGCCGCTATACCTATACCTCGCCATAACAGGAGAAGCCCTGGCCGTAGTTCTGGTACGGGAAGAAGGGAGGGCTCAACAGCCAGTCTATTTCATAAGCAGAGCCCTGCAAGGGGCAGAAATAAGGTACAGCAAACTGGAAAAGCTAGCTCTAGCGCTCTTGACCTCCTCACGAAGGTTAAAGCAATACTTCCAAAGTCACCAGGTTGTCGTAAGAACGGACCAAGGGATCCGGCAAGTACTTCAAAAACCCGACTTGGCGGGGAGAATGATGACTTGGTCCATCGAACTCTCCCAATACGACATACGATACGAACCCCGGCAAGCCATCAAGGCGCAGGCGGTGGCAGATTTTCTGGTAGAAGTAACTAGGGACCCGACCGAAGAAACGAGCACACGGTGGAAACTCCACGTAGACGGAGCTTCCAACCAGACGTTTGAAGGGGTCGAGATCATCCTGGAAAGCCCGGTTGGAGTCGTATACGAGCAGTCGATCAGGTTTGAATTTCCCATTTCGAACAACCAGGCAAAATACGAAGCCCTTATAGGGGGCTTGACCCTAGCAGCGGAAGTCGGAGCAACAAGGCTGGAAATATGCAGCGATTCTCAGGTCGTCACCTCCCAGGTAAACGGGAGCTACCAAGCCAAAGACTCGTTATTACAAAAGTACTTGGAAAAAGTCAAAAACTTAAGCCAAAAATTTGAGGAGGTCACGGTCCACCACGTTCCTAGAGAAAGGAACACACGGGCAGATCTCCTATCGAAGTTGGCCAGCACTAAACCGGGAGAAGGCAACCGGTCTCTCATCCAAGGTATAACGAAAGAGCCAGCGGTCGCTCTGCACGTGTCAACGCTAGGCTCTTCATGGCTAGACCCTATCACCAGCTTCCTAGAAAATGGTAAACTCCCTGACGACGAAAAGGACGCGGCGAAACTGAGAAGGGAAGCAGCCAAATACGCGGTCATCCAAGGACAGCTATTCAAGAAAGGACTCAACCAGCCCCTGCTGAAGTTCTTGCATCCCGACCAGACGGACTACGTCCTTAGGGAAGTCCATGAAGGCTGCTGCGGACACCACATAGGAGGTAAGGCCCTGGCAAGAAAATTAATTCGAGCCGGATACTATTGGCCGTCAATGATGGCAGACTCCAAGGAGTTCGTCAAAAAATGTGTGAAGTGTCAAGAGAACGCCAATTTTCACAGGGCACCGGCCTCCGAGTTAAGCCTGTTAACGTCCTCCCAGCCATTCTCTCAATGGGGAATCGACCTTCTAGGACCCTTCCCAGTCGGTCCCGGGCAAGTCAAATATCTCATAGTCGCCATTGATTACTACACCAAATGGATAGAAGCCGAACCGCTGGCTAGCATATCCTCATCCAATTACAAGAAATTCGTGTGGAGGCAGGTGATAACACGATTCGGGATTCCAGAAGTCGTCATCTCGGACAACGGTACGCAGTTCACCGACAAGAAGTTCACGGAATTCCTCACCGGCCTGGGTATAAGACAGAGGTTCTCCTCGGTAGAGCACCCCCAGACAAACGGACAGGTGGAGTCCGCAAACAAGATTATCCTTTTAGGGCTGAAGAAGCGATTGGATGATAAGAAGGGTGCTTGGGCCGACGAATTAGCCTCGGTCCTCTGGTCTTACCGAACAACCGAACAGTCCTCCACTAAGGAGACTCCTTTCCGTCTAACATATGGGTTAGAGGCGGTAATACCCGTAGAGATCGGGGAACCGAGCCCCCGGTTACTTTTGAAAGGAGTGGAGGAAGCCGTGGAAAAGGACCTGATGGATGAAGCCAGAGAAAGGGCCCATTTGACAGAGATAGCGCTAAAACAAAGAATGGCCCTACGCTACAACACCAAAGTGCTCAAAAGGGAATTCGAGCCGAACGATCTCGTCCTAAGGCGAAACGACATTGGCCTACCGACCCCTGGAGCAGGCAAGCTGGCGGCAAACTGGGAAGGCCCTTATAGAATCAAAGAAGCAATGGGGAAAGGCGCTTTCAAGTTAGAGAGGCTAAATGGTAAGGAAGTCCCAAGAACATGGAATGCAAACAACTTGAGAAGGTTCTACTCCTGACACGCGGGGCGACACGCCGACCAACCAAGCTAAGTGGTTAAGATGCGAATTTAAACTTTCCATTATGACCTACGGGTCCCTTATGCAATTACCGAATAAGATATACTTGCGCAGATTTTCTCTTTTGTTTTTCTCTTTTCCAGACAACACGCTCTATCGCAACCCGACAACGATGCGCGGCCCCAGGACTGATCACCCCGGGAGCCCATCAAATACCGTGATAACAAACGACTACGCAAAAGGCCACGGCTCGTTAATATAAACGACAACTATAAACCAGTAACGGTTAATAGAAACGATGGCACAACCAAACGTATAAGGAAGAGTTAAATACGTTAAAACGGGCAAACGACTAAATAGTCAAATTGTTCATAAAAGCCAAAATAAAACGGCTAAACTACAAAAGTTTTAGACAGAGAGTTCATTTCTTGGGGACGTCAACAATCTTGCCATCTTTAATGACCTTGAGAACACCGATCGCCGATGTGTCGAACTCGGGGGCAACAATTTTAACCTGAGCTTTGAGGGCCTCCTCGGTCGCCAAAATCGCACCCTTCCCTTGCTTGACGACGTCTTTATACTTTGCCTTCCATGTTGCCAGTTCAGCCTCCGCGATTTGCTTCTCTTTCTCGATTTCGGCCACCCGTTTCTGTGCCGTGCCGACCTGACTCTCCAAAGCCATTTCGCGCTTGACAAGACGTGAAACCGTGGCGTCCGACTCTTCCAATTTCTTCTCGGCGGTTGTGGCCTTCTTTTCGGCAGCGGTAGCTTTCTTCTCGGCGGCGTCAAGTTTCTCCTCAGATTGGGTCAACTGCTCCCGGAGAGTCTCAACTTCACTTTTGAGCTCATTATTAGCCTTCCCAGCAGACTCCAACCTCCTGCGGAGGGACTCCATCCCAGACAATTCGAACTCGGCTTTCCGAGCTATCACTGCGCCGCGTAGGAGGGTACGGTACATCCACCTCGCCTGCCCGGCAAGTGATGACTCATGAAAATATTCTTCAGTACCGGGAATCAACTGGGAATCTATAAAGTTCCCGGCGTCAAAATTCCTCTCCATGACAGTAAGGACCCCTTCAGGACTGGACGACGCCTTCCTCTTCCTCTTGAAGCTAGGGACCTCTTCCACCTCGTCATCGGCATCAGGGTTAGACGTCGAACCCCCAGTGCCGATCACCTCACGGAAAGGGGAAGCATGAACTGCCTTGTCGCCTTCGATCGCGGCACCTTGAGCCGAGGTGCCGGTCTCGTCGACCGCAGCCCCTTGCTCGGAAGCAACCTTGTCCTCCGGAGGAGCAGCAGGCTTCCCAGCAGCAGATTTCTCATTACCTTCCTCGTCATCACTTCGACACAGGAAGGTTTGGAACAAGTCAGGGAGACCCGTTACCTCGGCAGACATTCCCACTGTAAAAAAGAGAGAGAGAGAGAGAGAGAGAGGAAGTGAAGTCGGTTAGTCACAACAAATTATTAACAAAAGCAAGAAGATAAGAGGCGAAACAAGCAGAGGCTTCTCACAAATATAATTACGACCGGCCTCCCGATCACCCATAAGGAGGTGAGGATTCACATGATTCCTCCCAAAGACTGCCATCAACACGTCGGCAATCTTCCTATCCACCGCAGACATGCCCTTGTAAGTCACCTTGACGAAGGCATTGGACCCTGCCCCGAAGCTCCAATAGGTCGGGATAAGGCGTACCCCCTCCAATGACAACCAAAAGGGATGACGACCTTTGACAGGGTGGACCTTGAAGTATTTGTCCTTAAATCCGTGATAGGAGTCCTCAAACAAACCAAAAATCCTCCGACCCTGGGCAGACCGGAAGGACATGAACCCCTTTTTATGTTTCCTCTCCTTCGAAGGGTTTGTAAGATTGAAGAAGAAAAGAAAAACATCTACAGACACCGGCAGATCAAGGAACACACAAACCATCTCGAAACAGCGGATTGAGGCCCAGCTGTTCGGATGCAACTGCGACGGTGCCACGAAAACCCGACCTAAGAGCGCCATTTGGAAGGCGGAAAACGGAATGCGAACCCCAACTTGAGTAAACATGGATTTGTAGAACCAAATCCAGTCGGCAACTCGGGGATGGTTGAAATTAATCTCGTACAAACGCTCGTGAGGAGCTGGGACAAAGACGTCATAATTGGCTTCCTCATCGGTCTCTCCGCACAAGTACTCGGCTTGTCGGAACTCGGTGAGCTCCTCCTCACCCATTTGGTTAGGCGAGTCCTTCACATCGGAAACGACCCAAGCGTAGGGATCGTACGCCGCGGGAGAAGGGGAAGCCCGGGAGGTCGTGCGAGCCATACCTACATGGGGGGACCATCCAGTCAGTCTAAGAGATCGGTTGCTCAGGCCGAATGCAGACACTACCCCCACTACTCCCCAACTAAGGCCAAACACAATTAAAACGTGAAAAGTCCAGGGAAAAACCTACCCCGGAATGGTACCCCCCTAACACATCTAACCACAATTGAAAGGCCACGCAACAACAATAAAAACCAGGCAACAAGCATGCAAGAACAAAGCATAAAAGGAAAAGAGTTCAAGAATTACCTGAATTAGTGGAAGGAGGATGAAACTGCAGATAAGAAAGGATGCAAGGGGGGAGATGTGCGAGGGCACCACAATGAGATGTTCTGAAATTTGGGAGCAAGAAGAAGGCAGAAATGGGAGGTATGAAGAAATGTAGAAGTATAAAACTGGCTGTTTAAAAACGGTCATCCAGGAAGTGCGAAAAACCTGGGGGCAGAATGGTCTTTGCAAACAGGGTTTTTCGCCCCATTATGAGCATTCAATGCTCGGCGCAAGGAACGATGCGATGAAACGGTTGCTTAGGCAGCCAAGGGACACGCGCGTTGGGGCCATATTCTTCCCACGAGCGGCCGACCTAACGAGAACAAATGAGATGCGAGACGACACGCCATTGGTAGCCCCTACGACTACCATTGGCGCGTGGGGGCACTGTTACGGCCCGGCCCAGGCAACTCGCGGGTCGACCCGACCCCTTTAGTACCCGACCCGAACGGTCGGCCATGCGTGATCCACTATGCGACCCGGACACGCGTCCTTGACAGCTCTCCATAGCAGCTGCAGGGAAGCTTCGAGGAAAGTGGGCCTGCCTTTGCAGGGCCCACCTCTGACACGGTATAAATGAGGAAGGACCTGCCCTTCCCCCAAGGTACGTCACCTTTCCTCCTATCATTTTCCCCGCCTGCACATTATCTGACTAGGGCGTCGGAGTGTCTTTGCAGGTGGCACCCCCTCTTCCATCCACAACTGTAGATCGTCTACTCGGCAACTCTGAACCCGGCACGACCGCAATCGAGACGTTCTCACCCTCCCCAATCACCAACCGATTCGTCCGACATTCGACTAACGAACAGTACCATATTTTGTATTTCCTTGTGATAGTTTGCCAATTAACTTTGGACGTTGGAAATAAATAATATTCTCATGTATTTTAAAAATAGAATCATTCATTTGTTAGCCAATCTTAAATTTGAATCATGCAAATGGAATTTTTAAAGAAAAGTCAATTAGATGTTTGATTACTTAATAGCACATTTATCATAAACCGAATTGCAAAATATTTGCATCTAGATATATAACTGAACATCACATAGTTAATTAATTACAGTTTCTTATGTGATTATAATAAAAATCATTTGTATTAATTATTTAATATTTTTTTATGCATAACGGTTACATAGTATTACAAATTTTATTTAAATACACATACGTAATAGCTTTTTTTTTCATATAAGTAGAATCTATGGGTTTTAAAAACAATTATCTGGGCTATTGATAGCAGAGGACCGCACAGTATTTTATCCTACACAATAGATTTTTATGTACAAACAATCTTTTAAAGTAAAAATAACAACTATTAATATCAATAGGTGCTTTAATTTTGATATTTATAATCTCATTCTGGAAACTATTAAAATATCATAATTAGAAAACAAAATCAAAAAATATCAAAGAGAATTAAAAAAAATTAATGTAATTTATTAGGATATTATTTTATAATAAGCGTACTCTTAATATAAGATCCCAGATTTTGAAAATTAAATAATAAATTATTTATGATTTATTTTATTTATTCGAAAGCATATTTTTAAAAATTTTTGTATTAATTGAGTACTTTTAATTATTGATTTAAAGCTTTAGTGATTTAAAAACAATGAGGATTTTATATGCGCTAATTTGAATAATTAGATTTTGAACTTTATTTTATAATTTTAAAGAAAATTAATTTGATTATCTCTAATTATTGAATTAGAGTCTTTATTTGAAAAATAAATTGTAAGTTGATAGTTAAATAGTATTTTCCTTTCCCCAAACCCAACAACATACCCACACATACCCCCCACCTATTCACCTGTTAGTGAGCCACGCTTACTAGGGGTGTCCGCGGATCGGATCGGATCGGATATGGCCAAAAATTCGATCTGATCCGCATTAAAATCATTGGATCGGATCGGATCCAATATCCGCAACTTTTAAGGTTGGATCCGATCCGCACATTTGCGGATCGGATCGGATCGGATATCGGATATATCCGCAAAACACAAAAATATTTTTAAAGGCTTATTTTTATTAAAAAATATCAATAAAATTCATTTTTTCTATTCTTTTAAATATGTTTACTCTTAAAATAATATTAAACATACTTTTCTTAAATAATAAATTAAAATAATACAACATATATGATCATTATTAGTTGAAATAAAACATAAAAAAGAATATTTATTTATTTATTTCTTTATTTTTGCAGATACGCGGATATGTGGAGATTAGTGTGCGGATCCGATCCGAAAGCCTTGCGAATCGGATCTATATCCGCAATTTTCGGATCGGATTCGGATAAACACCGCAGATATGCGGATCGGATCCGATCCATGGACACCCCTAACGCTTACCTCTTCCTGCCACTCAATCCCCCACCGCCAACCATTCCTAATTTACACACACACAACACCAAAACTCTCACACACGCACAGAAACGGTGAAAAGAGAGAGAGAAGAGGAACGAGGGAGAAGGAGAAGAGGGCAGGGAGCCATGCCGTCGTGCCCAGCTCGTGCTCCTTGCTGCCATCATCAAGGTCACCACGCGTCACGTCGCTGAAGGAGCTTCACAGCGGTTACATCATCATCAAGGTCACATCTATCACATCGTGCTTCTTGGTCGTCATTCAGCAGGGCCACGAGAGGAGAGACGGTCGCGTGGAGGAGGAAGGGACCGCTGGGTGCCGTCGCACCTTGCCTCCGTCGCCGTCAGTTCGCCGTGGTCGCAGTGAGGAGCGCGGATGAAAGTTCGTGGAGGAGAAGAGGGAGAATGACGTGCGATGAGAGAGAGAGAGATAGAACACATGCAGAGAGAAGGCGTCGCGGGGTGGTTTCAGTTGCTGTTCTGCCGCCGCTGCTCTCGTCGCCATCGCCATCGGTTGAGCTCGTCGCTACTGGCGGTGTACCGGCGACGTACCCTTGCTGCCAAATGTTACTACTGCTGTCACTTGGGCACATGGCTACTGCTGTTGGGTTCACTGCAGAAAGGAGTCCGAACAAGGAGAGGAAGAAAGTGGCCATGGAGTGCTCCGCTGCTGCTGCTACTATCAACATTACTGGAGTTTACAATTGCTGTCGTCATTGTTGATGAACCGGATTGTGTCTTCCCTGTTGGATGACTGAATTGGAGACGTTGTTGCTATTACCTTTCGTTTTGGTAAGCTTATGAAGAACTGCTTTGGTTCTGCCCGATATCACCTTACTTCGCAACTGTTTCTGATTCATTTAGTTTTTCAGAGTCATTATTGTCATTGTTCGGCGTTGCTGTCCTTGTCTAGAGCTATTGAATGTTTCTGCTGCGAGAATATTACTAAAATCGCTGCTGCTACCACAAATTGGGGATAGAGGGAATTCCTGCGTTAAATCCTGCTATTGCGACATCGAGGTACGGGATTTATTTTAAAAATAAATGTTTTAAGTTATGAATACCAATAAAATTCAATGAGTAACTGCAAATGGTTTATGGTTGCTTTGTGTGAATAATTGTTGGAATTGAGTTGAATCATGGTTGTAGTTGGTGATTGGTTTAATGATTTAATGTAGTAATTATTGACGATTGATGAGCGGATAATTTATACGCTTTTTGGCATTGTTTTTAGTATGTTTTTAGTATGTTTTAGTTAGTTTTTAGTATTTTTTATTAGTTTTTAATTAAAATTCACTTTTCTGGACTTTACTATGAGTTTGTGTGTTTTTCTGTGATTTCAGGTATTTTCTGGCTGAAATTGAGGGACCTGAGCAAAAATCTGATTCAGAGACTGAAAAGGACTGCAGATGCTGTTGGATTCTGACCTCCCTGCACTCGAAGTGGATTTTCTAGAGCTACAGAAGCCCAATTGGCGCGCTCTCAACGGCGTTGGAAAGTAGACATTCTGGGCTTTCCTGCAATGTATAATAGTTCATACTTTGCTCGAGATTTGATGGCCCAAATTCGCGTTCCAAATCAGCTCAAAACTGCCCGGCGTTAAACGCCGGAACTGGCACAAGAATGGGAGTTAAACGCCCAAACTGGCACAAAAGCTGGCGTTTAACTCCAAGAAGGGTCTCTACACGAAAATTCTTCAATGCTCAGCCCAAGCACACACCAAGTGGGCCCGGAAGTGGATTTTTCTGTCATTTACTCATTTCTGTAAACCTTAGGCTACTAGTTCTTTATAAATAAGACCTTTTGCTATTGTATTTTCATCTTTTGATCACTTTAGATCTCTAGATCATCTGGGTAGCTATCTTTGAGTAGTTTTATGCTATCTTAGATCATGGGGAGGCTGGCCATTCGGCCATGCTTAGACCTTGTTCTTATGTGTTTTCAATGGTGGAGTTTCTACACACCATAGATTAAGGTGTGGAGCTCTGCTGTACCTCGAGTATTAATGCAATTACTATTTGTTTTTCTATTCAATTCAGCTTATTCTTGTTCTAAGATATTCATTCGCACCCAAGAACATGATGAATGTGATGATTATGTGACGCTCATCATCATTCTCACTTATGAACGAGTGCCTGGAAACCACTTCTGTTCTACAAGCAAACAAGGCTTGAATATTTATCTCTTGGATCCCTTAATCGGAATCTTCGTGGTATAAGCTAGAATTGATGGCGGCATTCAAGAGAATCCGGAAGGTCTAACCTTGTCTGTGGTATTCTGAGTAGGATTCAATGACTGAATGACTGTGACGTGCTTCAAACTCCTAATGATTAAATGACTGTGATGAGCTTCAAACTCGCGATTGTGGGGCGTTAGCGACAGACGCAAAAGAATCACTGGATTCTACTCCAACCTGATTGAGAACCGACAGATGAATAGCCGTGCCGTGACAGGGTGCGTTGAACATTTTCACTGAGAGGACGTGACTGTAGCCACTGACAACGGTGATGCCCAACATACAGCTTGCCATGGAAAGGAGTAAGAAGGATTGGATGAAGACAGTAGGAAAGCAGAGAGACGGAAGGGACAAAGCATCTCCATTCGCTTATCTGAAGTTCTCACCAATGAATTACATAAGTATCTCTATCTTTATCTATATGTTTTATTCATATATCATCCATGACCATTTGAATCTGCCTGACTAAGATTTACAAGGTGACCATAGCTTGCTTCATACCAACAATCTCCGTGGGATCGACCCTTACTCGCGTAAGGTTTATTACTTGGACGACCCAGTGCACTTGCTGGTTAGTTGTGCGAAGTTGTGTTTATGCCATGGTATTGAGCACCAAGTTTTTGGATTCATTACCGGGGATTATTTGAGTTGTGAAAAGTAGTGATCACAATTTCGTGCACCAACGATATTGTGTATTTTGAAGTTATACTTGCTGATAATTCTTGTTGATGTTGATTTTGTGTATGGAATGTTACTATGGCTGCTGGAAATTGATTTGATGAATCAGAACTTGAGATATGTTGTTATAGATGAGATGTTGAAGAATGGATGGTGTGATAATATGGTTACGTTGCATTTATGATATGAAATTGTGATATATTGAATTAAGAGTTTGTGGGAAACTTTGTTTAGTCAAAAGAAAGTTAGAAATGTGGTTTTAGATGAATCCTAGGCTTGAATATAGGATTTGGTATGTGAGGTTGTCGGAAATACTTCGTGCAGAAATCTGCATAGTTAGCAGCAGAACAAATGACTTTTTGGGAGCAATCCAGACCTAATTTTTATATGAAATTATTTTTCTATAAATTTTAGTGTGTCTTGAATATTCCATAAAAATTTCATAGAATTTGGCCAAGTGGTTTGGAAGATATGATTTTTTTAAGTTTAGTGGTTGCTACAGATTTTTCTGGTTTTCTGGTTCTGCAGTTCCAACTTTCAGACGCTATAACGTTTAATTTAAACAGATTTTTGAGTTGATTTTAAAAGGATTTTAAAGATCTATCAGTCTATTTTAAGTGAGTACAAGTTTCATGTTCATATCTATTTTGTAGACTTAGAAAAGTCACTTGGAAGGTCGGTTGTTTGCTGAAAACTCTGAACTGGTTTATGAAAACAGGGCTCCACTTCCAATTGATAATTAATTAACCAAATAAAGTGATATGAACTTGAAACTTATGGATTCTAAAACTTAGGGATGTTTACTGTAATCTCACCAAAATTTAGAAGCAACGGATTAGAATTGAAATTGTTATGAAATTTATAAAAAACATGGCTGCTGTCTGTTTTCCGAATTTTTGTAAATGCAACAGCAGAATTTTAAAGCTTGTACAAAATTAAAGACTAAGATCTCTAAGGTAGCGTCTGGTGGAGAGACAGAGACGGAAACACTAAGACTGAGAGACAGAGACTAAGGACAGGGATTGAAATAAATCTCAGTATTCTATTTGGTGTAAAATGGGAGACATGAATTGAAACAAGAATGAAACTCTAATTTAATTTGCACAAAGGGTAAAATTAGAATTAATTAATTGAAATGAAAATATTTTAAGTATAAAATGTTATTAAAGTTTCAGTCTCTATCTCTAAAAATTTTAGTCGCATGTGTCCCTACTTTTTGGAGGTACTGAAATACTGAAATTTTAGAGATAGAGATAGAAATTTTAGTACTAGTCTCTAAACTAACAAATACGATACTGAGTCTCAGTCTCTGAGTCTCTGTCTCAATATCTCAAAACAAACGCTACCTAAAGTTACCTTACCAACATGGTTTTGGATTAGACAAACTTAGTAAATGAAAAGGAATATAAGTTGCCCCTAAAAAAAAGGTTAAAGTTAAAGACAATGATATTGAGAGACATAGTGAAGAAAGAAAAATGAGGAACAAGGAATGAAATAAAAGTTGAGAAGTATATTGAATGGGCCTTTGTGCCGAGTGCTAATGCGGAAGTGCCCGCCTAACTGATAGCCTAAGATTGCTAATGCGGGAATGTCCGCCTAACTGATAGCATATTGTATGTTTAATTAGGCTTTTGTGCCAAACTGCTAATGCGAAAGTGCCCGCCTAACGGATAGCCTGAGATTGCTAATGCGGGAAAGACGGATAGCCTGATATTGCTAATGCGGGACTGTTTGCCTAATTGATAGCACTGTTCCTTACTGTGATACACATTGAACTGTTATTATAATGAGGCCTAATTGACACGGCTAACCGTGATGCCAAGGTGTCTAATTGATACGGTAAAGGGACCATATTCGGGGTTCACTCCGAATAACGTCGGGTTGCGGGTAGACAACCGACGCATGAGCTCATGGCCTGTGCTAGGAACAGGCATGCATCATATTGTTTGCACATTTGCATTTGATTGTGTTTGCTTTTTTTGTTTCTCTATGATTCTGCTGTTTGTCTTCTTGCAATTTGTTTGTGTGTTGATCTGTATCTTGTGCTATTAGTTGGTGTATTGAGGTGACTGAGAATTGAGATTTGTTTTTAGTTCAAAAAGTTTTAAAAAAATGGGTAATTAATTATATGAAGTAAGAGTAAAAAGTATTTCCAAAGGTGTAACAAAATAGTTTCATTAAGTAAAGTTAATTATTTGCATGTTAATCATTACTTTTACGGCATTCCCATTCCCTACTGATAACGTGTGGTTTGTTCTGACCTCAAAATCTTCCACCCTTTCAGTGACAGAGGTTCGAGGATTCAGTTTGAAGCTGCGGGCAAGTATTAGTCTTATTTAAGTTAAGTTTATGTGTTGAGTTATTTTCATAGAATTCCCTCGCCTTTGTTATTTAAAATTTTATTTTATACAGAGGGATAGGAATTGTATCTGAGTTTCTTTTGAATTCTTTTGTATAATATTTATCATTATTAATAACTAAGTGATTATTATTACCTGTGTGTTCTTTGATGAATGATTTTGATTAATGAGAAACAATGTTTTCCGGCATTTTCTTAAAAATTGAAACACGGTATCGAATTAAAGGCTCAATATTAAACTGTAAATAAGGAAAACAGGTCAGTAACGCCTTGCTTTTGGTACGATCATGACATGCTGAAAGTTAGGATGTTACACTTAACGTACTCTTGGTCTATATATTGGTAAGAACCTTGTAATCACAGATGAAAAAATATGAATAATAAAAATAATACTTTTCTAAATAATTCTTCGTTTCTTTTCTAAACTCTTTATACCATGGTAACATGGTATCAGAGTAGAGTTAGGTTCTAGGGACTCAAAATTCTGACGAATTGACATTACAAATTGCAAATATGCTACGCAATAATTTTGGCATGCGATCATCACAAACCAATTTTGATAATTTATCAATTGGTTTCAAACTTAACGGATATAATTATCCATTATGGGCAACTCTGATGAAAAAAGTAATTGGTGGAAGAAGAAAAATGAAACACACCAAAGAAAACTGCTCTAAGATTGTGGGTTTCCCAGATTGGAGGAAAAACATGTGTTGCTCTGATTGTGCTCTAGTTTATGTTTTTTTTATCATGATCTGATTTTGCAGGTTTATGTTTTATCATGATTTGTTCTTGGCTGTGATAAGTTTGATTAAGCTCTGATAATTTTGATTTAATAACCTGCCAATTTTATGAAGTTTGGATGATGACCTATCTTAGAAACAGCTTCATAAATTGTAAATTATTGTTTGGCAAATCCTTTTGGCAAGAAACTGTTTTTACAAGATTTAGTTTGATTTATTTAAAGTATGTTGAGTCTTGATTATATGTTGAAAAGTACTTTGAGGGTACTCAAGCATGCTTTATTTTTGTTGTTTTGATTGAGCAGAAAACCTTTTATGATAACAAATTAGTTTTGTTTATCACTTCACCTCTAGTCATAAATCAAGCCATTCAACATTACAAAAATTTTATATGTTGAATACATAGTTGCCTTAAGCTTGATTTTAAAAGGTTACAGGTAAAGCTCCTCTTGGTAAAATGGCATATATTAAGAGGGAGCCATGTAACAATTGAAAAGGGAAGGGATCCAAATACTCAAAGGGAGTACTCTAATCTTTGATTTCTTTCCGTTTCAATTTTTTAATAATATTTGTCATCAAGGGGGAGATTGACGAGTTTGAAAAACTCTAAATTAGATTAGTGATGACTAAACATTATTAATATGATTAATTGCAAAATTATTAATTTGATTTTGGTTCATATGTGTTAATTAAATAATTTTGCTATGCAGATTTTGCTATTGGGCCGAAAAAATTGCTAGCCCAATATGTTAAGGAGAATCAAGCTTGGTTACAAAATTGTTATATGCTGTGGCTAAAGTGTTATGCTTATTGGGCCGAAAAGAAAAGAAAATAATTGCAAGCCCATTATGAATTCAAATATTCAGCCTTATTCAAAAATGTTTAAGTGTTATGGCTGAAGCAGTATCTTGTTATTGGGCCAGATTGTTTAATCATTATTATTAGCCCAATTCAATTTTTTGTTGGAAACCAACTAGCTTGGTCCGAAATGAAGAAAAGAGAGAAAGCAAATGTTTCTTGGAGGTATGACTTGTCTCTGCTTTTGATCAACCACCACAGGAGGTAGCTACAGTAGCTACGTGATGGAGGATGCAGAAGTTGGAGCAGATGAAGCTGTCATCATCAAGAACGCATCAAGGGCTAGGAATCTTTCTTGGAGTGTAAGTCAAGATGGATGGCTCGGATTGATGAAGCTTGGTGACAAGGGAAGACACAGAGGTAATTGCATATTGGGTTTTGCATATGGTTTCCTCTCCTCTCTCTCTGGCCGAATAGATTTTGCATGAAGAAGAAGTTTAGCTTGGTTCAATGGTTTCAACTGTGGAGGCTTCCCCCTCTATAAATAAGGGAGAATAGCCAAGGCTTGAAGCAAAGAAAAGAGTGAAAGCACAGTGTTCACATAGCTACCTAAGCTATAAGAAGTTCATCTCTTTCAATGTTCTTCATTTTACTTTTTTTTGTTTAATTTTGTCTGTCTTGAGTCTCATGGAAAAAGGCAAACAGTAAGGTTTGTAAGAAAAAGCCATAGAGCGAAAAAAAGGCAGAGAGTGCAAAATTAAAAGAAAAAGCCATAGATGTCCTTAGAGGTCCTTTGTACATCTGTGTTGTGTTTCATGATTCTGTGAGAATCCCCTTGCAAGTTGGGTTAGCACTTAGCAGTTGGAAGCTTGGCAGTGACCAAGTCAAGTTTAGGAGTGGGAATTAGATTCTGGACTTATCCCGGATATGAAGGGTAGTTCCTAGGGAAAATTGGTGTATGTAATCATGATTATAGTGAAATTCCATCATTGTTGTGATGGAGACTGGATGTAGGCTGCATTGCACTTAGCAGCTGAACTAGGATATATCTTGGTGTAATTTTCTCTCTCTTCTACTCCATTTCTAAAAAATATCTCCTGGCTGGTCACGAGACAAAATAAAAAAGTCTCTTGACTGGGCACGAGACAAAAACAAGAAATATCTCCTCAATTGTTCTAAAGGACAACAAGAGTTACTAAACAAAAAAGGGGCTAAGATTCAACCCCCCTTTCTCTTAGCTGCTGATAAACCATCAGACTATACCCTCAAAAGCCCATATTGAAACAACTAGTGGAGATTTAATTGATGTTAAAGGAGGAGACTCCATTACTTTTTCAGAAAAATTAAAATTAAAAAATTATCTCTATGTCCCTGCACTATCATCAAAATTATTGTCTGTTAGCCAAGTAACAAAGGAACTAAATTGTGTGGTACTCATGTACTCTACCTTTTGTCTTTTGCAGGACATTCTTACGAAGAAGATCATTGGGCGTGGTACTGAGCGAGAAGGCCTTTACTACGTTGATGAAGTAGCACACCAAGGTCAAGGCATCTCAGACATCCTTCATTTATGTACCTCAAATTTCTATTTCCCAGTCTTTTTACAAGTTGTACTAAACCCCTCAAATGTGAAACTTGTATTTGTGCAAAAAATCACAGAGTTTCTTTTCCTCCAATCAACACTAGAGTCAATTCCAGTATTTCTCTAATACACACTGATGTGCGGGGCCCAGCCCCTATTTTCCATAATAATTTTCAATATTTTGTGTTATTTGTGGATGATTTCTCTCGCATGACTTGGGTATATTTTTTAAAACATAAATATGAAGTATCTGATAAGTTCTTTGCTTTCTACCAAGTGATTCAAACTCAATTCAACAAGAAAATCCAAGTACTTCACTCTAATAATGGTGGGGAATTTATAAACCAATCAATGCGCAATTTTTTTATGAAAAATAGTCTTATCCATCAAACTTCCTGCCTAAATACACCCCAACAAAATGGTGTGGTTGAGCGGCGAAATCGTAAGTTACTTGAGATGACCCGAGCCATGCTTTTTGATGCACAAGTTCTAAAAACTTTTTGGCCTGAAGCTATAGCAACCTCTGTCTACTTACTAAATCGCCTACCTACCCAAGTTCTCCACCATAAAATACCCTTACAAGTCTTGGCTACTCATACTGCAATCCCGCCTATTCTAACCTTACCACCTCGTGTATTTGGATAAATGTTCCATCTTTGTCCATATTCCCAAAGTCAATAGAACCAAACTTGATCCTTGTGTAGAAAAATGTGTTTTTGTTGGGTATGCTACACACCAAAAGGGGATATAAGTGCTACAATCCAATCACTCGTCGTATTCATGTGACCATGGATTGTGATTTTTTAGAATCCAAATTTTACTTCAGCCGCCAACATGGCATTTAGAGGGAGAACAATAATGAACCACCAAGTTGGCTAAATAACTTTTGTTGCCCAGAAACTATTTAAACAGAGCAAGTAGATAGAGCCACCGAGCATATTTCACTCAACGTAGAAAATAACTCGGAACATACAATCAGTGAGAGTCCTTTTGAGAATGTCAAACAAGAGGTAAGTAATTGTCAATTTGATAATTTACTCCCTGTTTTTAATGAGACCACTAACAATAACAGTATAGCACTGGAATATGAAGAACCAGAGCCCAATACCTTTATTCTTCCTCCAAGAAGAAACAGAGGGATGTCTCCTGATCGGTACTCACCAGAACATGTTCTCTGTAACTCAAGAAGCCCAATAAGAGTGGCTACAGAAGGAATAGTAAATGTTGCAAAGGCTTTTTCCACCAGAATCTTAACAGAAGACATTCCAAAAACTGTCCAAGAAGCCAATGAGAAAGCTGAATGGTGAAAAGCCATGAATACAGAAATGGAAGCTCTAGAGAAGAACGAAACTTAGGAGAAGTGTATGCTACCGACAGGAAAAAAGCCAGTCGGGTGCAAATGAGTTTTCACTATTAAACACAAGGCAGATGGTACTATTGAACGGTACAAGGCAAGGTTGGTGGCCAAAGGTTATACACAGACCTTTGGTATCGACTACACTAAAACTTTTTCACCGGTTGCAAAGATTAATACTATCAGGGTGTTATTTTTAATAGCAGCAAATGAAGATTGGCCACTCCATCAATTTGACATCAAGAATACTTTCTTGCATGGAGAGTTGAAAGAAGAAGTGTACATGGAAGCTCCTTCAGGTTTCTCAACGGAATTTAGAAAACATGAAGTTTGCCGGTTGAAGAAGGCTCTTTATGGGTTTAAACAATCTCCACGTGCCTGGTTTGGAAGATTTATAGATGCCATGAAAAGGCATGGGTACAAGTAAAGTAACTCTGATCATACCTTTTTTTTTAAAAAAAAGGGGGAGATTTAATCACTTGCCTAATAATCTACGTGGATGATATGATCATAACGGGAAGTGATGCTGAAGAAGTTGAAAAATTGAGAAGGAACCTATTTATAGAATTCAAAATGGAGGATTTGGGAAGACTAAAATATTTTTTTAGGAATAGAGGTTCTACGATCCAGCAAAGGAATCTTTATCTCCCAAAGAAAGTACATTTTGGACCTTCTGGCAGAAACAGAAATGGTGGATTGCAAACCAATAGATATGCCCATGCAAGTTAATCACAAGTTGAAGATAGTAGAAGGTGCCAACCTAGCAAATAAGGAAAGGTACCAGCGACTGGTTGAAAAACTAATTTACTTATCACATACTCGGCCTGACATAGCTTATGTTATGGGAATAGTAAGTCAGTTTATGCATAAGCCACAAGAAGATCATATGGAAGTTGCCATGAGGATAGTTCGATATTTGAAGAGAGCTCCATGAAATGGAATCATTTTCAAAAGGAATGGTCATTTGAAGGTTGAGGCATACACTGACGCAGATTGGGCGGGCAACCCAAATCATAGAAGATCAACAGCAGGTTACTTTACACTTGTTGGAGGCAACCTGGTAACTTGGAAAAGCAAGAAACAGAAAGTTGTAGCTCTTTCAAGCGCAGAAGCATAATTTCAAGGGATCGTTAAAGGCATAACTGAAGTATTGTGGATAAGAAAATTGATGATTGAGATTGGGTTTCCACCACAATTGCCAAGCCAGTTGAAATGTGACAATAAAGCCGCAATCAACATTTCAGAGAATTCCGTACAACATGATAGAACAAAACATGTTGAGGTGGATCGACACTTTATCAAAGAAAAAATTGAGAATGACATTATTGAGCTTCCATTTGTAAGATCAAAAGATCAATTGGCTGATATTCTTACTATAAAGCAGTTTCAAGACAAGCCCTTGCTAAAGTTCTAACCAAAATAAGTATTGGTGATCCTACTACTCACCTTGAAGGGGAGTATTAGAATATCATAATTAGGGAACAAAATCATAAAAATATCAAAGAGAATTAGAAAAAAAAAATCAATGTAATTTATAAGGATATTATTTCATAACGAGCGTACTCTTAACGTACTCTATATATTGGTAAGAATCTTGTAATTACATATGAAAAAATATGAATAATAAAAATAATACTTTTTTAAATAATTCTTCGTTTTTTTTTCCTAAATTCTTTGTACCATGACAACAGAAATCACTTCTAGTTATAATAACATTTGAACAAAAAGAAATTAAGCTCCCTGATGCATACACTGCAACCTGTACCAACACCAACACCCCCAATCAACACAAATGATCCAGTCGTAGGGTCCATAATGTGCTTTTTCCCTGTACATGATATGAAGAATTAAAAGTGCAACAAGCCATTGGTATAGAAAAATAATAAAACGGAAAGAGTACATAAAGAGTACGCAAAAATAACAAAATTGTGAAAGAATAATGAAAGAAAAGAAAAGATGAAAAAATTTTATTAATTGTTGATTGATTAAAAATTATAAACTATGAAGGTAAAACTAAGTATATATAGAGTATTGACCTATGAAAGATAAAAGCAAATAAAGATAAAGATAAAGATAAAGATAAGATAAAGACTAAAATTATAATTGAATCTGTTAGGCTGAATTTGTGAGTCGTGAGAGGTCTTTATTGTTGTTATGGATTAAGGTGGAAGAGTGGTTTAATAAATAAGAATACTATCTCTCTGTTAAAAGATTTTTGGACAAACAAATAGTAATTAATCAGCATTTGAGATTGTCGGTAACATAGAGTAACAATTACTGCCATGATCTTGTAGAGTAGTATAATTTGCTGTAAAAAAAATAAATTACATAAAAAACAATGATTGGATGATTAAATAGAAAGAAAGAAGAACACTAACCTAAATCATGTCATTTTGAAAATTGTCTCTGTTTCAAAGAAAATGAAAAGATATGAATGTGAGAGAGAGAATGATGCAAGAACTATGAAACCTTCAAATATATACAAGTTTGTAACGGACTAATTGGAACCATCCCAACCTCCTTTTCTCCTTCCACAATCGGGAGTTCCTCCCCCACGACAAGAAGCGGATCACTTGCATTTTTGTTGAATAAGGTATTTTTTATTTATTTAATTTAATATTATTCTATATTCCATGGTTTATTTAATTGAATTTTTTATATTATGCAAAAAAATAGGATATTCAATAAGTATTAGTATTATTATATTTTTATAAATTAATAAAAGACATTCAATAAGTATTATAAATTTTAATACTTATCTTTCTAATTTTTTTATATATTTTACAAGATATATATTCAATTTTTTGTACACTCATAATGATAAAAAAAATCAAAGAATTTATGCATTTTTTAAGAGGAAGGCTAATGTTTAAGAAGAAAAAAATTTAACTTTTACAATATTAACACCTATAGATAGTTTTTCTACTTCTGAATCATGAAGAAAGTGAGATACAACTTTCAAAGGTTCAAAGAGTTGCATCTGATGAGTTTGATCTTAATTCTTTGGAACGAAACCTTGAAAAACGGCTTTAAATTTGGCAATATCATCCAAACCAAAGAGATAAGGTTAGACGAGCTTATCTTAAATGGGGTCCATATCAGAAGCATCTTGACAATTATCCTTTATCTAGTACGAAGGATTCAAGACAATTTTATTATGCTTGGTTTGGTATTTTTCCTTCATGGTTAGAGTATTTATTTTCTGAAAATGCTGCATATTGTTTATTTTATTATTTGGTTAGCAAAAAACTCAGTAGACATAATAGTTCAGATGTTTTTATTAGTAAAGGGTTTAGAATTTGACAAAAGGTTAATGATGGAATCAATTGTGTTTTTCTTAAACATATTAGAGATTCTTGCTCACCACACAATAATGCAGCTGGAGGATGCTTATACTTACTGAATCAGGCAAGTCACATCCAAAATGTAACTGAGGATTATACTTCTAAAGAAATTCAAAAGAATCGATTGCGTCTAAAATTTAAGAAATTCAAAAGAATCGATGGTGTCTAAAATCTTCTATTGATGCAACTCGTTGGCTTACATTTCAAGTTTGTGCTTTCAGAGGCCATGATGAGACTCCAGAATAAAAAAATCGAGGTAATTTCTTGAAATGATAAAACTCATAACTTCTTACAATGATGAAATTGCAAAAACTGTGATAGAAAATATTCTATATAATGTTAAATATACTTCACATCAAATTCAAAAAGAAATCTTGTATATTCTCTCAAACAAGGTGAGAAAGCATCTTTGTGAGGAAAAAGAAGATTCTAAGTTTCGTATTGTAGTAGATGAAACTTGTGATGAATCTAAAAGAGAACAAATAGCACTTGTTTTAGAATTTGTTGATCTACATTATTTTATTCAATAGCGTTTTCTTGATCTTGTACATGTTAAAGATACTATATCATTAACTCTGAAACAAAAATTGTGTGACATTCTTTCTCGATATGGTCTTGATATCTTTAATATTCGTGGTCAATGATATGATGGTGCCAGCAACATGAGAGGGACATGAAATAGTTTACAAGCCCTTATGTTTATTATATCCACTGTTTTGCTCATTGATTACAACTTGCATTAGTTGCTGCATCTAGTGAAGTTGTTCTTGTGCATCAGTTTTTTTCAAAATTGACTTTCATTGTCAATATCAATTTTTCTTCTAGTAAGTAACATGATGAGTTACATGTTGTCAAGACATATGAAATTTCTCATTTATTAGAGATTGATAAACTTGAAATTGGTAAAGGAACAAATCAAATTGGTACTTTGAAACGAGCAGGTGATATTCGATAGAGTTCTCATTTCTCTTCTGTTTACAGTTTGATAAATATGTATCGTGCAACATTGATTATTTTACAAAAGATTATTGTTGATGGATCAACTTATTCTCTGTGTGATGATACAGATAGTGCTTACAATACCCTAATCTCATTTGAGTTTGTATTGATCTTGCATTTGGTGAAAGATATTATGGAAATAACTTATGTTTTTTGCCAAAATTTACAAAAGCATTCTCAAGCAGTGACGGACCCAAAAAATTTATGTTAGGGAGGCAAAAATAATATACATTATTATCAAAAAATATATTAATCCAAATTTTAAAAAATAAAAGTGCATATTAATTATTCTAATACAAAAAAATCAAAAATTACATATAATAAAATAAGACAAAAAAATATTTTTTAAAATATTTTTTCATTACTATTTTTAAAAATAAAAAATATATATTTTAAATTAATAAATTTATCAATTGACTTTAGAAATTTACATGCAGCATAATTACGTATAATAAAATAGAACGAAAGATAAACAAATAAATAATAAGAATCACTAAATTGAGAATAAAATAAAATATATAAATTTATGAAGAGAATAAAAAATTAGATTAATACCTAAACTATAATTGTTTGAATTAAAATTTATAATTGAAAATATCAAAAAGAGAAACAATAAAATTGAAAGAAACATAGAGTCATATAGAGTTATATAAAAAAATATTTAAAATTTACCTTTTGATAAAGAGAAGATGACCACTAAAAAAGGAATAAAAAAAGAAGGTTAAAAATATGAAATTAAAAAGACAGTTTAAGAGAACAAAAGAGTGGTGATGGTTGGAATTTGAGAATGAAAAAATACTAAATTTGATTAGGTTAACTAATAGTCAAAATGATAGAAAGATAAAATGTATTTAGGGCTTTAAATAATTAGGCTTAATTTATTTATAGTGGGCTTATTTAAAATTTAAAATGGAGACATATTATATATATTTTTTTTTAAAAATTGAAATGGGAATGGGGCAAGTGCCCCCTACTGTAACACTTAAGTCCGTGCCTAGTCTCAAGACATAGTATTATGCAACTATTTCATTCTACAAAAATACTTATCTAAAACATGAGAGATGATAGAGGAATTATTAAAAAATGTGAAATTATTTTGTAAGCAACATAATATTTTAATTCATAATTTAACTGCTTCTTATGTAGCAAGACAAGGATGCTCGTGTCACCAAAAAAATCATATTACAGTTGAGCATTATTTTAGAGTGGAGATATTTTTAGTCACAATTGATAAGCAATTATAAGAGTTGAATAGCAGATTCAATGATCAAGTAATGGATCTACTAAGTCTGAGCTCTACTCTCATACCTCAAGATGCTTACAAAAATTTTGACATTGTTAAGATTTTTACTCTTGTTAACGGTTACTATTCTGAAGACTTTAGAATAAGAGAAGATTAATTTACCTTTTCACCTTCAGCATTTTATTCTTGATACTCGTCAGCATTCAAAAATGAATAATTTGTCAACTATTCATGAATTGTGTAGATATTTAGCAAAAATAAAAAAATTAAAAGTGTATTACCTGATTGATAAATTAATTCATCTGATATTAACTTTTTCAATTTTTATAGCTACTACATAGCAATGAAAATAATGAAAATAAGGTTAAAAAATAAGATGGAGGACTTTTTTTCGCAGATAGTTTAATTATTTATATTAAAAAAGAAATTGCTGAAAAATTTAGTTCTGATTTAATTATTGAAGATTTTAAGTCACTCAAAACTCGAAAAGTACTATTATAAACTATTTTTATTTACCGTCATTTAATTTATTAGTTATTTTGTGTATGGTAAACCACATGCACCTTTTTAGTCATGTTATTCAGTGTTGTTATGAAATAAAATTATTTTTACACATACATCTAATCTTATACTAGTGTATCATTGAAACCATTTGATTTAACTAAGTACTTATTATTTCACTAGTTACATAAATACAAATATTTATAATTTTTTTCGATACATACTAAATAATCTATTAAAGATTATAAATGTTTTTCCTTTCTTTTGCTGCTGATATGTATATATGCGTTTGATAAAAAGATTCCATTATCTTGAAATTAAGAGTGGTAATAGGTAGGGTAGGGTAGAGTTTGGATCCAACCCTAATCTTACTCACGGGTTAAAATTTTCATATAAACTCAATCATACCCTACTTGCGGATTGAGAATATCCCAACCCTAATCCTATCTGCGGGTATGCGATTTTACCCGCGGGTTACAAAAAAAATACAACATTATCATATAACTTGATGATAATTTAAAATAAATTGACTTTTATGTAAAAAAATATTAGGTTATCAATTAATAATTTTCTTTTAGTGGCTAAGAATTTTTTGCATTTAGTGAGAGGTCTTTGATTCAACATACGCTTAAAACATATTTTTATATAAGTATATAACATATACATATATAGAGTGCGAGTTGGTCGGGTAGGGTTGAAGCTCAACCCACACCCTACTCGACCCGCACGAGAACTCTACCCGCATCCTACCCTACTTGCCGAGAATCGGGTTGACAACCCTACCCGACTAGATAGAGTTGGATTGGATACCCGCGAGTAGGGTACATATTGCCACCCCTACCTGAAATTATTTGAACGAGTGATCAATATTTTGTTTTTTTGGTATTAACGAGTGATCAATATTATTAAAATAAAATAAAACTGTAAGTACAATATTTTTTTTCGGTGAAGAGATGAAAAATTAAAATACAGTCTACGATCACGAAATCCATCATGAATGGGCCCAAATATAGTGGTCTAGTTGAAACCAAACCAGCGATGAGTATGTTACATGCGAGCTTGTTTCATTATTTGATTTATTTCTGTGATCCTTTTGAGTAGAATACTTTTGTCAACAGAATATGGAAAGCATGCTTAGATAATCTTTGGAGCTGTTTTTTTCTATTTTGGTTAAAATTTTATGCGCTTATTTTGCATGGATAGTTATTACTTCTGTCAATAGGATATGGCTTTCAAAAACCCATAATAGATGTTGCATCCATTTTTAAATGAAAAGCATTGCTCTAGTTTTAGTTTCATATTCTCAAATCTAAATTTTGTAGGAAATATAATTTGAAGGTTTCAATATAACCCAAACAGACAAAAGAATCCGTCCAAAAAAAATCATATAAGAAAAATGGTTGTTTAGTCTGGCCTGAAGTATAAATTTTTTATTTACAATAAAATTATTTTAAAAAATTTTTTAAAATTTTTTAATAAAAATATTATATATAATATGTCATATTTAATATTTATAAAAAAATTTTAAATTTTAAATTATTTAAATATAATAAATTTAATTAAATATGGACCAAATTGTAAACTTCTGATAGATGGTAAATCGCTTGTAGTAAAATAACCACACAAGTTATTGATGTTATATTATTCAGGTTATTTACACCTGGTATAAATGCTGTTACCATCAAAGGATGTAGAATTCTACCCTTCGGTCTTCGGCAAGTATTTTTATGGGGCCATCTAGTATACAGATGTATGTGTCTGTACAGATTTTTGTTCTTTTGTGGCTGAAAAAGCGTGTCATTAAAAGTGTTGTTTAAAGAGAAAGTGTTACCCTTAATCGTTAACTTGGCTCTGATACCAATTTTTAAAATGTAATTTCTTTTTCAAAATTTCTATTGACTCTTCATATTTTGCTTCGAATAAGTTTATAATTTGTATAGATTTGGTTGGTGGTACTTTATAGTTTACAATTTCATAAAAAGTATTAACAATTTCTATTAATTCTGATTTCATTTTTATAGTTTTTCAATCTTGTTTTAGTTTATAATATTCTTTTTTGCATGGATTATTGTATATAAAATCTTTTATCTGTTTGTCTTTTTCTTTAATATAATTTTTCAAATCTTCAATAACCTCTTTTATTTCTACACTTTCTGTTGTTTCTAAATATCTTTTTAATTTTTCAACTTCATTCTCCATTTTTTCTTTCAACAGCTTTAATTCTTTTAAGTCATAATATGGTTTTCCAGGCATTTATAAATTTTTTAAGTTTAGCTCCAACTTGTTTATATTTATTCTTATTTCTATCCTTTTTATTATAAGGTCATTAATTTCGAACTGAAGATTATTTAATTCCTTTTATACTCCTTTATTTTACTTTTAAATTTTTTCACCCTTTTCCTATTTATTTTATTTTCTGGTCTTTCAATCTTTGTATGCTTCATTATTTATCTTAAAATTTCTGCAAATTCTATCATTGATTCATCACTATTTTCTAGAGATTCTATTAATTTTTCTAGTTCTTCGACTTCTCTTTTTAACTTGTCATAAATTATTTTTAGAGTTTCAAATGCTCTTTGATTTATTTCAGAAAACTGTAAATAATTCAACCGATTTTCTCTTTCAAAGAGCTCTTGTTTCTTGTTTTGATAAGTTACATATATTTTTTCTTTATTTATTGTCATAATTTAATGTTTAGGGTTTCATTTAATTTTTCGACCTTTTTTGTTAATTCTTTTATTTCAGAATTTTCTTCTTTAATTTTTAACTTGGATAAACTTAAAGGGCTATTAATTTTAGATTCTCTTATTTGAAAATTTGATGAAACTAATTTTTCTGATGGTTCTTTTAATAATAGAACTGG
>NC_029778.3:51973668-51973971 GCF_000817695.3 Arachis duranensis
GGCAGATTTTATCTTTATAGGGGCTTCAAGTTGAATTTTTCCATAGTATATTATATTTTTTCTATTAAAAACTTCTTTTAAAAGATTTTGTTTATTGAAATCTTCATTTGATTTGAGATTTAATTCTGTTTTTAGAACAGCCTGTCTTTCATTATCTAATAAAGCAGTTAATCTATAATAATCAGATTCTTCTGTTAATTCTAAGCTTTCTAAATAATTCATACTAAGAAATTAGGATAAAGGCGTACCTTTCTGGAGAAAAACTTCCTTTATTTAGTATATTTTACATAAGATGTTTTTATC
>NC_029778.3:51974690-51977394 GCF_000817695.3 Arachis duranensis
TGAACTTGATCAATTGGTTGAAAATTTTCTGGGAAGACGGACATGAATATTACTTGGTGTGCTGGAACCAAGCATTCTTCTTTTTCATTAAAAATAGGTTGACTATTCGTAAATTTTAGGGATATATCCCTTGGATTTACGTTGTCAATCATATTTTTAAATCTCTTTACTGCATCAATGAATCCTGCAGAAAACTCACTAATAATTTTCAAGTCATTAAAAATTAAAATTGTATCAATTAATCCATACTGGAAAAACTGATAGGTGTCAGATGGGGAAGCATCTGGAAATATAACCAGCTTTGTTAGTTGTTCTTTGGCAATAGGATAATATCCCAAGATTGCCCTTTTTTCTTCAGTCCAATTTAGGACTATGTTAAGGGTTTCTCTGAGATTTGATCTACAGACCCTTTTCTTTTCCTTGATTTCAGCCCTTGTAGGAATGTTTCTTATTATTCCTGTTCTCTGAGTTTGAATTGGAGCTTTATCTGCTCTTTTTAGGGTTTGCTCTGGATGAAGAGCTTCATATTCCCTGAAAGATTCCTTTGCTTCTTCTAGTGTTAAAAACCCTCCTTTATGAATTATCCTTGATTGATGTGTAAATGGTGCTGCTTTTTCCCAGGCATCATATACTCCCTTCATAGGGCCATTATAAATTACATAATATTTTTTATCTTGGGTGGATTTTTTGATAATTTCAGCAATTGTTTTATTTTCTGGAATTTTTTCTTCACCTGATTTGTCCACCACGCTTAGCTGGCTGAACTCTGATGATTTTGGTTGTTTTGTTGATTTCATTGCTTCGATGGCCTTCTTTAGGGATTGGATCTGTGTCCTTATTTGCTGACAATGCTTGCATTTTTCAAGTTCTTGTTCGTATTTCTGAATTTCTTGATCTAATGCGTTGTAGACGAACTCCATTCTCTTGTTAATGTATCTGCAATAACATTTTTGTCACCCTTAATATATTCAATTTTTTATTGGATATTGTAACAAAAATAATTGCCATCTTACCAATCGTCCATGATTATAATCAACTTTTAAATTATATCGTATGAAACCTGTTAGATAACTTGAATCTGTTCTTAATATAAATTCTCTGGGTAGTAAATCAATTTTCCATTTCTTAAGAGATTTAATTGCTGCTAGAGTTTCCTTTTCATGAGTGGCATATCTCCGTTCTGTTGGAGTAAAAGTCCCTGAAATATACCTGCAAAGTAATTCCTTTGGGGAATATTTAGAATCTAGTGATTCTTTTTCTCGTTCCAAACTTTTTATAGCTTTCTTAGCTTTTAGACATCCTGACCAGGTTATGTCTGAAGCATCTGTTTCTACTATTAAGTAGTCATTTTCTTCTGGAATATAAAGTTCTGGAAGTTTTTCACATAATTCTTTAATTCTTTGAATTTGCATACTATCTTTTTCATCCCATTTCCATTCTTTTTTAGTACTTATTTTTGGAAATAAGTTTTTAGTGTATTCTGTTATATTCTTTAAAAATCCTTGATCAGAAATATAATTTATACATCCTAAAAATCTTTGTAATTGTTTTCTATCTTCTATTTTATTAGGAAATAAATTTACCTTTTCTAGGACATTTGGATGAAGTTTTAGCTTTCCTTGAGTGGATAGAATTAATCCAAGAAACTCTATTTCTTGTTTTGCTATTCTTGCTTTCTTTTTGCTAAGAACTAATCCTTTTTTCTTTACATCTTTCTAAAACTATTAATAATTTTTGAAGATGATCTTCCTTATCTTGTTTTGTAAAAACTAGTATATAATCAATATACACTAAAACAAATTCATTTAACTCTTTTAGATTTTCTTCCATAAATCTTTGATAAATACCTGGGGCTTGCTTTAATCGTAAATCTTTGATAAATACCTGGAGCTTGTTTTAGTCTGAATGGTAATACATTCCATTCATAGAGTAACACACTTGTTGATTCTTTTGTTGGGCAAGTAAAAGCAGTTAATTTCTTTGTTTCTTCGTCTAAACAAAGTTGCCAATATCCTGATTTTGTATCAAGAGATGAAAACTAAGTTGCTCCTTTTATCTTTTCTAAAATAGAATCTTTTCTTGGAAGTTTATGAGCATCACCAATAGTTGCTTCATTCATCTTCTTATAGTTAATAACCATTCTTCGTTTTCCCCTTTTAATTTCATTATTGTTTTCGACATAAAAGGCTGGAGCCGCATGAGGACTTTTACTTAATCTTATAATTCCTTTTTCCAAAAGATCTCTACATTCTAAAGAGAAATCTTCTCTATCTCTTGCGGAATAAGGAATTTTATTTGGAACATTTATCTCTTTTGTAGGATCTTTTAATTTAATGCTTACTAATTCGTTATTTGTATTTTTAATATCTAAAGGATTTTCAGCACAAATTTCATCCAAAAGTTCCTCTATCTTTGTTTCAAGATTATTTTTTGGAATGTTTATCTGAAAGTATAAATTTAAATAACATGTTTCTAATATAGAAAATATTTTAAATTTTAAGATCTTATCTATAGTAGTAGTTGGTATTTTTATACGTTTTGATTTTTGATTTATTGAAGAATCATGTGGAGCTTTTAAAACTATATATGTTAATTCTTGAATGAATGGATGATATAGTTTTAAAAAGTTATTTCCTATGATAAAATCCATTCCAAAATCTAACATATATATAGATGGAACAATGAACCTATAATTTTGAATAAA
>NC_029778.3:51978383-51985435 GCF_000817695.3 Arachis duranensis
AATTCTCTTTTTCTTTATTTCTTTGAAATTTTATGGATACTAATATTTCTTCAAGCATATCTACTATAGAATTTAATTGTGGGTTAAAAGTATGATAAAGATGTGGGGAATCATTTCCATGGTAACATTTCTTAGAAATTCTGTGTGAAAAATAAGTTTTTTCAGGTTTTTGAAGTCCTTCAATAAAACTTATAGTAAAATAAAGATTTTGAGAAAAATCATTTTGTATTGATTTTAAGAATTCAGTGTCATTACAATTAACATTGGTTAAAATCATTAATTTTTGATCTATTAGTTTTGATAATTTAATTATTTCTTCTCTTAAATCGTTTATTTTTTTCCATTAGGTGACGCTTTTCTTTGTGAAGAGTTACGGTTTAAAATGTGACTTTAGAAAGTATGGTGTAAACAAATTTTTAAATCTGTACCAATTTTGCTCTGTATACTAAAATTCACCATTTTTATGATATGCAAATCTTAATGTATTATTTAACCGCCACAAATAACATAAATATAAATAAAAGAGAATAAAGTTGTTGATATTCACTTGGATATTTTTTCGTAAAATGAATAAATAGAAGAGTCTGTGGCAACTAACAAGGATGTATGCATGGTCACCTTAGCTGTAGTAGCGGCCATATTCCAAAACCGCCAAAGATGTGACCTATATTGTTGACCATTCTTTGACCAACATAACTCATGCCTTATACTTTATGAGTGTTTAAATTCAAATGGATTTAAATTAAAATGTTCATTCATTCTAATTAAAATCGAAAATCGATTAAAAGCATACTAATTTGGATTTGATTGGATCTATTTTTTATAAACGGGCTGGATCGAATCTGATTTCAAATCTATTTTTTATAACCGATTTAATTCAACACAAATCGTATAATGTGCTATAATATTATTATTTTATTATTATATTTACAATTATATTTATAATATATTCAATTTGTTATATATTTTTATATTATTCATATATTATTATTTAATAAATATTTTATGTTTAAAATGTGATTTATTTATTTATTTTAATTAATCTATAATTTTATTTAATATATTGTTGAGACTTCATAGTTGATTATTTAAAATTTGATGTTAAAATTTGTTATATATATTTAATTTTTTTAATTTACAAAATTATAAATCTAATCCAATTCAATCCAAATTACACAGTAAAACTAAAAAAAAAAAGTTAAAATTAAACCCTGCATCGATCAAATATACAAATGCATTATATTAGCTAATACCAAATATAAGGTCAAAGTATTCCCATGAAAGGCAGTCAGTAAGCAAAGGATACATAATCTATTCAATGTGTATACAGGTTCAAAGTATTCCAATGGAGCACAATGTAACTTTCTTAGGCATATATGATATCAACTAGAGAACTATTCTATTCCTAATGAAGTTAGGCAATTCTGCTTTGAACCAAATCTTAAACTCTAAAGATCTCGCCGACTATCTCAGGCGGTGGTGCTAGGTCTCCAGATGATGTAGGCTGTGGTAGCGCTCGGTATATCGTTCTTTGCGTTACTAGGATATTTTTTTATTGAGTTTTTTATTTTATTTAATATTGAGTACGTGCTCTAAAATAAGTTATAGTTCAAATGACATAGTCTTTTCATACTCATATAAGAAGTTGCGAATTCGAATCTCCTATCTTAATAAAAAAAATAGTCGTACTCTCCGAAATAATTTCTAAAAAATAAAAAATTAACATAAAATAAAGTTGTCCTAAATTAAACCCTAAAGAACTCATTCGGCCAGCTATGAATGGGTAAAGAGAACTATTCTATTCCTAATTTTATAAAGTTGGACAATTTTGCTTTGAACCAAATATGGTGGTGCCAGTCTTTAGGCGGTGGTGCCAGGTCTTCAGATGATGTAAGTTGTAGCCGGCGACACATTGTTCCTTGCGACTGTAGTCACTATAATATTCTTTTATTGAGTTTTTTTTATTTTATTTAGTATTGACTACGTACTCTTTGAAATAATTTTTATTTGTTGAATTTTTTTATTTTTTTTACTTTCATTCTTTGTCCGAATCTCGATCAAATATCGAGCAACATGTTCGGTAGTTGACTCTCCGACTTTCCTTGCAAAATTTGTGATTATCTTTGGATTTTTCACCCTTCTTAACACTTCAGCCATTTGAACGACTTGAGGGAAAGCAAACACAAAATGTGGTCAATTCATAAAACTAACGTTCAAACCAACTCGATGGAGCACTTCTTTCACGATTCTTGTGACTTGATAACGTTCACCACCATGATTAGCACGTAATCTGGCTAGAACATCATCTGCATTTTGACCACGGAAAATTATTTGAGGATTCTTTCTGTTTAAAATATTATTTTCATTTTGAAATATATTTTCGAATCCCTCATTATTCTCCCTGGCATCATGCCTTTAACCTTCATCATAATCAATGATTCGAGCGATTCATTCAACTTGCCTTGCAAGACGTTTGAATTTCGATTCATGATCAGTCATCATAGGATTTAGAATTGTGGTTATTTGTTGAGTCAATAGGTTGACAAATCATGATGACTTTCCTCTACATTTTGTCGAAATACCGCCATGGAATTAGAGGCATTCCATGTAGAGCCCACATTATAATCACGAAAAAATTCAAAATGCTGTTGTGGGTTTTGAGAATTATTTACTCCACCTACACTCCCAAAATGAACGGGAGGAACAAAACCACCAAGTGTAACTAGGAGGAAGGCCATAAGGAGGCCAACCAGTTGTTATTGGAGGTTGGACTGGTGGTAAGTTACCACGTGGGCGAATATTACGCCCAACATTTCCAGTTTGTACGCTAGTAACCACCGTACTTTCACTTACAACCAACGGGCGTGCCAATTTGTTTTGTCAATTTTTAACAAATCGATGGTGGTTCGATTCTAATGATCTGGGAGCGAAACCAACTCCTCTTTTGCAGGTACCAGTTTTCTATAAGTGCATCAAAGGTTCTCGAATTAGATGAGTATTAAGACAGGAAATAAGTTCAAAAGTACAAAAGGGTAAAAGAAGTGTAAAATAAAGGATTCGAAAAGTAAAATTGACTGAAATTGAAAAGGTTTGCATTGAAATTTAAAGAAAGCGATAAAAATTCCTTTGATTGGCTCAAAGGACTTTAGACATGAAAATTAAAGGTATTGAAATGTAAATTAAACATGAAAATTAAACAATGCTTGAAAGATAAATTTGCTTGAAAGATAAAGTTTTGCAAGAATTGTAAATGAAAGGTAAAGACAGTGGAAGAAACCCTACAGAAATCGAACTCAAATGCAGACTTAGGAATTTGCTGAGATATGAGTGTGCTTGAGTGTATTTTTGAAAAGAAGTTCCAACCCTTATTTCCTAAATTTTACTAATATTTATATCCCACTTCCATAACCAAACCATTAATTACACAATGCTTCCCTGTATGGAAATTTCTAGGTAACTGTTCCCGCTCTTTTGCTCATGAGCGTTACCAATAGATTCCTGACTCAGAAAAAACCTTCGACTTCCCAATTCATGTAACTGCTCGATTCTCCATTCGAAGAATTGTTCAATTTGTCAAGGTGTCTAATAACTTCTGCTTCATGCTTGCACGTGCGTCTTTTCAGCCTCTACTTCCTTCTTGACCCTTCATCAGTATTTCGAATCAGCTTAATCTTTCGAAAATAATTATTTCGACTAACACAACTAAACTATTTTTAGATTATTAAAGCTTTTTAAGGTCAAATAGCTACTCAGCCCACTAAACCAAACATCCCAAAAAACAACATGAACATAAAATTGTCGATCTGATCAAACCATCTGTTATATTGGTTCGCAAATACATTAAATCATGGGTCAAACCTAACAATACTAATAACTTTTTGTTTGGAGCAATCAGGACCCTCCATCAAGAATATTTTTCTTGATGCTTCAAACACTAGAAAATACTTTTCCCACCTAAGACATTTTCTTAAAGAAAACTCGAGACGAAGATGAAAAAAAGACAAAAGGCATTTTTTAAATAGGAATGAAAAATATAAAAGGAGTACATGCCACACTCACACAAGTACCCACTACCTTGCCTATAATTGGCAAGGTAATCTAACTTGAGCCAATTTAAGAGTGCGGGACTTCCTCCAAGTTGAACCCTAAGATAATGAATCCTGATCAGATTTAAGACTTTCATATTGGGCTTAGGATAATCTTGTTTGCTTAAATCTTAATTATAACAAATACCATACTATCAAATATTATAACCATTTAATATATATAAAAATTTGGATATACTTACAAGTAATTTTTTAATTCAAGTTAAAAAAAAATTAATTATTCTTTTCTCTTTTAGTTTAAAATATTATTTATTAATATAATAAGAAAAGTAAAAATAACAATAACAATAATCATTCACATAATTTAAATAAATCATATTACTACATACATGACATTACATATATCTAAAATTATTATATATGATAAATGATCATTTTAATATTTTTGTAATAATCATATAGTTAATTTATGTATAAATCATCTAATCTTTATAACATATAATATATTGTATAATTTTCTCCTTTTCGATAGATATATTAAGATGTCAATAATATTATTTTGCATACCAAATAAACAACTTAAGCTATTATATAAGACAATAAGTATAATATATCAATACTTTTCTAATTATATTAGTATTAAACAAATATTTAAATAGTATAAACTGATTTTTTTAAGTAGAAAAGCAATAATAAAAATTATTAACTAAGTTAATTACATAATTAAAAACTATGGGCAATTTTTTAAATAATAAAATATACTATTTTTGCATATTACAAATTTTATGAAAAAGTTTTAAATAATAAATTAATTCTCAATAAATTATATATCAAATATTATAGCATAATACCCTGGCATTCATTTCCAGAACAATTCACTATCATAAAGTTCAAATAATAGCTATTCGCGACAACTGGCCTTTCCGTATCCTTCAGCATAAGGCAAGGCATACTGATTTTGCAGAACAATAAAGTAAGACATAATTCTTAGACAACCAATCCAGTCCCAAAATGAGATCAAAATAGTCATCGGCAGATAAATTAGATCATGCACGAATTTACGTCGTTGTACTCGAAACGGAATTTGGGGGCATCCTAACATGGTCACTATAGCCTTATGGGTTTATACACTTTTAAATCATAAGTCAAGACCATTATTTTCAATCCTAACTCATCAGCTTTTTCAAACGCAATGAATGAATGTGTTGCTCCAGAATCAAACAATGCACCCAAAATTTTACCGGCTATTTCACAGTTACCTCTAATCAGTGTCTCTGATCTATCAGCACATGCTGCAGAAGTGGTGTAAACTCTCCCCGGCTGTTGTACCCTTCCGGTCTCATATTTCTTCTTTTATGGACAATTCCCGGCCAGATGCCTAGGCTGTCTACAAAAATAGCATACCTTTGTACCAAATCTGCACAGAACTTCCGGATGATACTTTCCGCATCTCTGACAACTCAAGTTTTGCTGTGGCTGCTTCCATATCTCCTTCGTTGATTATAATTAGCATTCGATCTTCTGAAGTTGCCCTGCCCCTGATTGTTTTGAGGGACAAAGCTGCCATGCTTGAAGTTTCTGCTCCTTGGTGCAAAATTCCTCCCTGGAGTCCTCTGGAAAGGCATCCTCATGCTTCCCTTCTCTACTGTACCTTCCTCACACACTCCTCAACCACCCTACTCTTATTCAAGAGTTTAGAAAATACCCTGATCTTCATAGGTGCAACGAAGCTCAAAATATCGCTCCGAAGGCCTCCCTCATACTTGATACATTTTCACTCAGCAAAATCTTCAGGCGCACCTTGACAGATTCGGGAAAAGCGGCACAATTCCTCAAACCTGCTAGTATACTCAGTAACAGCCATCTGGCCTTGTTTCAGCTAAAGCAGTTCAAGTTCTTTAGCAATCCTGATTGAACTGGGAAAGTATTTCTTGTAGAACTCTGTCCGAAACAATTCCCAAGAAATCACGACACCATCTGGCTGTAGTATTCGTCGTGTTCCCTGCCACCAGTGCTGGGCCTCGCCTTGTAGCTGATAAGTTCCAAACTCAACCCACTGCTCTTCAGGAACTTGTTAAGCCTGTAGTGCTCGCTCTATAGCTTGAATCCAATTGTCCGCATCGGTGGGGTTTGAGGTTTCCCTGAAGGTCGGAGGATGAACCTTCAGGAAAGAGGAAAGTATCATTGAACCCTCTTCACCGTTATTGTTCCCGTGGTTACCATTATTTATTTGATTACCCAATGCCTCGTCTGTTGCCTGCATAGCCGTGGCCATGTTTTCTAAGCCAACCATGAAGTCTATTGGGTCATTCCCTGTCGAGCCAGGATTAGCATTTCCTATTCTACCTCTGCCTCCCCCTTGACTGCGTCCGCGAGTCAACATCTGGTTCCTATACACACCAAACAAGTGATATCTAGTTGATCAGTCACAATATCGCAAGTCTATTACTTCAAGTCCCAAATGCATACTCATGAACGTATATGCCACATATATCAATTAGATATCCTAATAGCACATAGACACATACACATAGAATGCACAGAAGCATAGTCAGTCAGTCCCTCAGGCTCTATAGGAACGAACTGCTCTGATACCATAATGTAACACCCTACCACACTGAGCTTTACGCTTAAGCCATAAAATAGAGGTGATGTGGTATTATGGCCTCTAAAATAAAATATATACATATAGTAGTAGAAAGAATATAATAACTAGGAGTCTTAAAAAAAACAGGTGAAACAAAAATCGCGAAAAATAAAAGTGCAACGCTCAGGAAACGAGATTACTTACTTGTTGAGAAACTTAAAGCTTATAAATATAAATAAACAGAAAGAGAGATTGGAGAGTAAAGGATACAGAATAACTAGCTCCTAACTCAGCCTGCGAGGCCAAGGATGGCCGTAGAGTATTTACATACATATATACATCTCCCATCAACCCAAAATACAAAGATAAAACATTAACTCTCCTTAAACCTCTAAGAGGAACAAAATAAACAAGTTACT
>NC_029778.3:51985442-52015150 GCF_000817695.3 Arachis duranensis
GAACCCAGGAACCACTCCACTTTAGAAGTCCAAACGCCTAGCGAGGTGCCTCTTAACCTGCATCTGAAAAACAACAACATAGTATGGGATGAGAACTAGAGGTTCTCAGCATGGTAAAGGTGCCATGCACATAATAGATAAGGTCCTGGGAATGCCAGAGGCAATCCTTGAACGCCAACACTCAGATTATAAAGCTTAAGTTACTAACAGAAACCATAAAAGGGGTAGGTGTCTAGGAAATTCTAAACTCAACTTAAACTTAACTTTAACACTAAACATGTCCACCTTTTCTCCGCTCCTCCATCACCAATGATTTAGCAAAGACAGATAAACAGACAATTTCAAGTACAAGTAGAAGGCAGGTAGTGCAAGTAGTAAATATAACGATTAGCATAATATATATTTAGTTAGGCATTCCCAAGTAATGCATAGCAGACAAAACAAACAGAATGCACATGATGTATGTCTATCCTACGACTGATGAAGCTCATTTGTCGGTTATCAAGCCAACCCGACAAGTCCGAAACCCTTGAACTGTCCCTCGTCATGCATCCCCATAAGTCTATGCATAGTTTTTTCTCATTTCATTCATAATTCATACATCCATACATTAATATATAGCTTACTCAATGGGGGATATCCATTCCCAGAAATTTACATGTGCCCGGTCACCCTTACGACGTAGGGTCAACAGAGTATCGAGTCTCAGCCTGATACACGTGGTAGCAAGCCACGGTATTCTACCCAGGAAAACTCGTATCTCAGATAACATTTAATGTATAAGCCACATAAGTATTCATAATCATTAATATTCATTACATAATTCTTCATCATAGCCATGGCATCATATATCCTTCATACATACACATTCTCCTTATATACTCATCACTTTTAACCTTTACTTCATCCCCAAGTTACCTCTATTACCTAGCTCCAAGTTATTACTAGGCCTACCATTATGTTCTAGGGCTAAAAAGGGTGAAAACAGAGGTTTGGAGGTTCAAAATTGAGTTTTAAAACACAAAATACCTTTGCTAAAAATAGGGGAGTCACGCGTACGTGTGGACCACGCGTACGCATAGGTGTGCAAACGGGCCATTACGCGTACGCACGCCTTATATACGTGTATGCATGGGCGCCTAACAGAAGCACACAGATGCGCATGGGAGTTTCGTGTATGCAAGCACCCTATGTCACGCGTACGTGTGGACATGTATCCTGGCCCATTACGCGTACGCATATACTTTTTCGCGTCGCATGCAGAGGAGGCAGTGGCGACAGTGATTGTGACGCCTGGGTAGTAGCAGAAGTAGTAGATTATTCCACTTGCTCCAGGTTGAGTCTTTAAATACCCGCTTGGGTAGTAGCAGCAGTAGTGGTTTATTCTATTTGCTCTAGGTTAAGTGGGTAATAGCAAGGGGGTTGTGGCTCAGGCCCACTTGCTCCACGATGGGGTGTTTCTGTCCAGGGTTAGCTACCAGGACATGTCGGGTTGGCTATATAACCAATAGATTATATCATCTGCCATAGGACAAGCATATATCATATGCATTTGTCTGTTTTGTTTGAGTTTGCATTATTTGGGTTTGCCTATTTTATTAACTATGTCTAATTGTTGTATGTTCTACTTGCTGTAACTGCATTCTATCTGTGTTTTCTTTGTCTGTCTTGTGTGTCTTTGCAACTAAGAGACCCCTCGTATGGTGGAGGTGTACCGGTGTTTCGGAGGATTAGAGGAGGTAAAAGTGAAGTGTTGAGTTAAGGATTAGATTTAGAACTTGAGAACCTTAGATAGTTTACCTAATTTCTGGTGTAGCTTATTCCTTAAGTTTTAAATATGAGTGTCAGAGTTCTAGGATTGCCTCTGGCTTTCTCGGGACTTTATATATTATATAATTTAGCACCTTTACCATTCTGAGAACCTCCAGTTCTCATTCCATACATATGTTATTGTTTCCAGATGCAGGTCGAGATGCACCTCGGTGAGCATCTAGAGGTTCCTATGGCAAGCGAAGTGGGGATGTTATATTTTGTCATATTAGTATGTATATATATGTATATAAACTCTTCTCCACTTGCACTTTATGTTTAATCCTCCTAGAGGTTTTTTGGAGTACTAGGGGCTTATTTTATGTCTTTTGGGATATGATTATATGTATGTATGTAATTATACTGCGGCCAGCCTTGGCTTCGTAGGTCGAGACTGGAGCTTGATATTCTGTATTCTTGTTATGCTACTCCTTATATTTATGGTTTATCCTTTCTGCTTATCTGGCTTTACATTTTCGAGTGTTTTGTGCTTTTCTTTGTACAGTTTTGCTTTCACTTTCCTTCAAGTATAAAGTTCTGCGTGGTAGGGTGTTACAAAAAGGCATTACTACAAAATAGTAGTTAGCCTTAGGAGGGATGAAAGCGGTCTTTTCTTGGTCCGACTTATACATTGGGATTTGATTGTATCTAGAGTATGCGTCCATGAACGACAAGTACCGATAACCTAAGGCTGAGTCAACCGGAGCATCGATGATCGGGAAGGGGTATGGATCTTTGGTACAAGCCTTATTGAGGTCAGTATAGTCAACACACATCCTCCACTTTCCATTTTGTTTCTTTACCAGAACCATATTAGCTAGCCACAATTGATAATTTACCTCTCTTATAAACCCGGCTTCCAATAACGCTTGTACCTGTTTCTCCAGGACCTGTGTCCTTCCGGGTCCGAGTTTCTGACACTTTTACTGAATAGGTTTGGAACCCGGGTAATCGGCGAGCTTATGAGACATCACGTTAGAATCTATACTAGGCATGTCGGAGGTTTTCCAGGTGAAGAGGTCGGAGTTTCTTCGTAGTAAGTTAACGAGTTGTGCTTTTAGTCCTTCTTCTAGGTTAGCCCCTATACTTGTTGTCTTTTCGGCATGATCTCCAATTTGCACTTTTTCTACCTTTCCTCCAGGTTGGTGGCGCAATTTTTCTCAAGTTTGAATACCACCGAGATCGATAGTGTTGACTTCTTTTCTGCCCTGGTTGCCTTTTAGATTAAGGCTTTCATTGTAACACTTTTGTGCCAACTTCTGATCTCCCTTTATGTTGGCAATTCCTTCTGCAGTGGGAAACATCATACACAAGTAAGGTGTAGAGACAACTACTACTAGTCGGTTTAAAGTAGTCTGACCTATTAGGGAATTGTATGCCGACATGGCGTCAACCACAATATAGTCAATGCTTAATGTTCTCGACTTTGTGCCCTTTCCAAAGGTGGTGTATAAGGAGATAAATCCAAAAAGTTGGATCGGCGTGTCCCCCAGCCCGAAGAGGTTGTCTGGGTATGCCTTTAGATCCTTTTCTTCTAGCCCGAACTTGTCAAAGGTGCGCTTAAGCAATATGTCTGCCAAAATCCCTTGATCCACCAGAATTCTATGGAGATTTGCATTGGCATTACCACTGGGTCGTCATGGCCAGGTGTTATTCCTTGAGCATCTTCTTTGGTGAACGAGATGGTTGGTAAATCAGGAGTTCTGTTATCTTTCCCAACTTGGTACACCTCTTTAAGATGCCTTTTTCATGAGAATTTTGATATTCCACCTCCAGCAAATCCTCCGATAATCATGTGTATGTGTCGTTCAGGAGTTTGCGGGGGCATTCTGGACAACCTCCATATTCATATCTTTTCCTTTTTCTTTGGTCGTCCAACCTCTCAGCCAAGTATCTATCTAGCTGACCTTCACTGGCCAATTTTTTGATGATATTCTTTAAATCATAGCAATCACTGGTAGAATGTCTATAAAGCTTGTAATACTCGCAGTATTTTGTCCGACTTTCTGCCTTTATATGTTTGATTGGGCAAGGAAGAGGAAGTTTCTCAGTGTGGCATATCTCCCTGTAGACATCCATGAGAGACTCAGAGTGGGGTGTAATTATGATATCTTCAAGATTTTTCTGGGTTATACTCTTCCTTTTTCTTAGTGTCTTTCTTCTTTTCCTAAGTCGGGTAGGACAGATTTGGCCTTGGGAGAGGCTCTCTAAGTCGAGAATTTTCTTTCGTGTTGATGTACTTTTCTGCCCGCTCTAGTACTTCGTACAAGAAGGTCGGGTGTCGCTTGGATATGGATTGAGAGAACGGCTCTTCTTTAAGGCTGTTAACTAATCCTATTATTACTGCTTCAGTAGGCAAGTTTTGTATTTCTAAGCAAGCTTTGTTATCTCTCCATGTAGTCTCGGAGGGTCTCTCCGACTTCTTGCTTAACCCCTAGCAAGATTGGAGCGTGCTTCACTTTATCTTTCTGAATCGAAAATATAATAAGGAACTTCCTAGTTAGGTCATCAAAGCAAGTTACCGACCTGGGAGGTAAGTTATCAAACTATTCCATCATGGCTTTGGTCAAAGCTGTCGGGAAGGCTTTGCAATGAGTCACATCAGAGGCATCGGCTAGGTACATCTGACTCTTGAAATTACTAAGGTGGTGCCTTGGATCGGTTGTTCCGTCACAGAGATCCATGTCAGGAGTTTTAAAGTTTTTGGGAACCCTAGCTTGCATGATTTCTTCAACGAACGAATCTTCACCTCCCAGAGGACTTTCCTCCCGATCTGCCCGATTGCTCCGTCTCTGGAGGTCGGCCTCCAACCTTAAGAGCTTTTCCCCAGCTCTTTTCGCGTCGTACCTCCCTTCGCAATTCCCGTTCTGCTTCTCGTTGTTGTTCAGCTTCCAGTTCAAGTCGCCCATGGTGGCCATGAACTAATTCCAGTATTTTCGTTGGATGGGGAGGTTATTCTCTTCAAGCGGGTGGACCTCTGAATGGATCTACCGTGGTTGAGGGTTTTCCGACGTTCCTTCCACGTGGGGGATATTAATTCTTTCTTGAGGTGGAGGTAATGCCAGCGTCAAGTCATCTTGGTGGTGCTCCGGTTCCGACTCAGACGCCGTGTGACCGTCTTCATATTGATTGTCCACCATTTATCAAGGGTTGAGCTCTAGATCTCCGACAACGGCACCAATGTTCTAGGGGTTACCTGAAATGGTGATTTGGGCCTGGACGTGAGATCCAGACTTTTTCTGAAGCAGCAACCGAGGTGCCGCCATCTGAGTTCCCCGTGAGAAGGTAGGGGTGGTACCTACAAGAGACTCTGGTGCCTAAGTCAGCAAAGGCTTTAAGCAGGTTTTTAGTAGATTGGGACTTGAATATACCTGAAGGGTGTTAGTGTATTTATAGTAGAGCAGGTAACCACCTTTTTTGAGTAGTTCCACCTTTATTGGTAGGTAACAGTTCTCTTTATCTTGAGAGTTTGTTAAGATCTATCTTTTAGATAAGATAGAGATTGTGGGAGAGATTCTGGGAGACAGTTACTTATTTAAATAAGTATGGCTGAACTTCCCTTGTCTCATCCGACTTCTTAAGAGTTCAGGTGAGTGGAAGAGGCCACCCTTATTGGGCCTTTATCCTTAAGGGACCTGGTTGTGTTGTGAGTTAGAGTATAAACAGACAAGTAAGCTTTAGGTTCCATAAAAAAAAATGCAAAACGCATCAAGATGGCAGATTTATATGTTTGGGAGATTTACCATTAATGTCATGATTGAGAAAAATATTGAATTGTAGAGTTTTCCTTCCTTCTATGGCATCATATAATTGTTTGAAAGATGCAAGTTTCTATTTTTTTTTTTCACCTAAGCAAATATTAAGTTCATAATAAAGAATTCATATTGAAGAAGCTTTTCAAGAACAATTTAATAATGTAAGTTTTAACGATCAAAGAATAAGAGTAGAGAAGAAAAATAGATTAAAAAAACTAAACAAAAATAAAAACAAAGGTATCTTTCGAATATTAGAAAATACAAATTAAGATCTTCTAAAATAAAAAAAATTAGAAAAATAATAAAACAAAGAATTAATTACTCTTAAATTAAGATGATAAGATATACATTTTATAGGAATTATAAATTTAATGACAATTAATCTCTTACTTTATTATTTTACCGTTAAAATTTAAAAAAATATGCAATAGTATATAATTTATAATTAATTTTAGAGACTACCAATAGCCTTCTCTTAATGAGAACTCCCAAATCCGAAAAACTCTATCGTTTTCATAGCTAAAAAAAAATAAATAAAAAATGTAAAGTCCCCTTAACTGTTAACTGTCCCTCATCATTATTACTGATCTAGAGGGCGTGTCGACTTCTGTAACTACTCTCGAATCAACCAACTCCAAGAAACTCAATAATACAAGGCCTCAAAAAAATCGAAAAGAAAAGGGCAACAAAACAGAGATAAACGAGGGGCTACAATGCACAAGTGCTACATACATGAAGGCACCCTTGTACAACGTTAAGCCATGAAATGGGAAAATACTGTACAATAAGACATGTTTCTCTGAAGCTAATTAACCTACAACTTTTTAAGTGTGCATAAAATCACAGGAAGCCCCCTTCTTGCAATGTCCACTCTCGTGGAACTTACATACTCCTCTTTGTCCCCCAACAGAAGGCCTGGAAGAACCTCCTCTTCCGCTGCCATTAAATGATGATTGCCTGTTCCAGGATTTACCTCCATAACCAGAATCTCCACCATGTGTTCCACGATCGCCCTGGCTGTGGAATCTCTCCCCATTGCGACTTTGCTCGCCACCCCACGTGCCTGGATTTCCAGATGAAGAACCCCAACCAGGATTAGTACTTCCCACCGTTGGCCCTTGACCAGGTGCAACCCAACCTGCATTTGCATTTACATGCGGACGTCCTTGACCAGGTGCAACCCAGCCAACAGCATTTGCCGCAGGTGGTCCCTGGCTAGGAGCACCCCATACTGGAGTTGCATTACTGGGTCCTGGCCCCTGTCCAGGCATCCAGTTTACGTTCACATTTGCAGGTAGAGGTCCACTCCAGTTAATATTCTGATTTCCTGGCATACCCCAACCAGCATAAGGTACATTGGATGGTGCTGCTGCTGCTATGTTTGACTGACTATTTGAACTTGGCGGTCTCCATGGTTCAGGTGTAGGTGTAGGTGTAGGTGTAGTCATGCCTGGAAAGCTCGGTGTAGAGAAGGCCCCATTAGGATTTCCATTGCTATATGAGGCAGAGTTCTGGACGGATGTAGTATCAACCCAGTGACCATGGGAAGCTGGCTGTGCAGGCATAGTAACTGGATTATTTGGTTCTATCCTTTGAGGTTGAGCACCTCCCCACGTCTGTACTTCAGGCTTTGGAGCCGTACCAGAGCCCCACCCTTGATGGCCTTCGGCACGGGAGGTATGGTTACTGACACTCTGACTTTGCAAGTGTACACCTGCTGTCTGAATGTCAACACCTGAAGCAATCGCAGGTAATGCTGCATGAACATGTACTTGATTATTATCTGATTTAGAAGCTGATATCATTCCAGGTTGTGAACTTGAACGACTTTCAGGCCCAATGGGGAGTGAATTTCCTAAGAGAGAGCCAGCCAATAGGACAGGGGTTGGAGTTGGAGACCATTTATTTTCAAAAGCCTGCATCTTGGTCCCACCTGAAGCAGTCTGGGGTGTAGGTGAAGGAAGATTTGTTGCTTCATTTCTGAGTCCAGCATCAGAACCCCAACCATTTGCCAGATTCTTGGGAACTTCAACTGCCAATGAAGGTCGACTTGCTAAAGAATTCATGGTATCTTTAGATCTCCAACTTCCTCCAGCATTTTGTCCAGGAGAACCAAGAGGATTATGTGATCCACTATTATGATCAAATGATGGTCTTCCTCCAGCTTGACCTTCCATAGCTTGTACCGCCAAATGAGACTTGCCAGAGTATGAAGATGAGTAATGTGGATCAATCACAGATTGAGCCTTAGCAGGAGTTTTATCCAGCATTGATGGTTCAGTAGGAAATTTTCCTGCTAAGGCATCGGTTAAGAGCATCGACTTCACTTTCATTTATTTTCATAGCTGGCGGAGCAGCTCCCACAGAAGACAACACTGCAGAAGTTTCTGATAAAGCAGCAGAAAAATGATCAGGTGTTGATAACAGCTGGTTACTTTTAGTACCACTTTCAAAGCTTGAAGATAGCTTCTGCCTCTCCAGGCCACTAGATTGTGAACCCCAATCCCTTCCCTGGGGTAATTGAGCATCATTTAGTACTTCATTAGCAATAGAAACATCATCGCCTTTGCTTGAAAACCCCTTGTTCGACAGATTTCTACTAAGTTCACGATTCACATTAGAATAATTCCGTGTCGCACTCCAGGAATCACTCGAAATAGGACCACTCCTAGGAGAAATAATCTCTCTCCCCCTCCTTCCAAATGCAGCAGGTCCTCTAGGTCTCATGTAGTTTTCTGCAGGAACAGAAATATAATTTTGCAGAGTTAATAACTACTAGGAAAGGAAGAAACACAATAAATGTGTTCAGCAGTTTGCAGTATTACCACCTTGTCGTTTTTCATCCATTTCATCTTCATCTTCTTCAGATTCATGACTTGGATCCATTTTAGGATCCACATGAATTTCTGGAATTTCCTCCAATCTGCGTTGTCGTTCTTCGGGAGTCTTCAGAAGTTGCAACTTCTCAACACACTCTCTGAGCGTGAAAGGAAGTTGAGGATCAACAAAATAGTACTTGGTGTTCTTGATCACTTCCAAATATTACAGACAAGTAGAAGCAAGCAAAACATTATCTAGGAACCAAAAAAGAATCGTCACAGTTATCTATCTCAACCTAGCAAGAGCTACTAAAGAGTAAAAGATTCCACCCAGCCCAGATTAAGAACAAACTCCTTCTCCTTGCCAAAAGAGCAATGTGCTATTCCCTATTAAAACAAATCCTACTGGTGTTAGACAAGAAAGAGACAATAGGAATCATTTGATATGTACAGCAACCGTCAAATATCATTTATATAGCTGAAAAAAACTTTCCTATCCATTTTTTTATCTGAATATTATCACAAGCTTGAATTGTATGTAAACTTCATATAGAGTTGACTAATCAACACTGCTTTGTTTTTTAAAATTTTTTTTTTTTTAAAGAAAAGAGAAGTAATTTGTAGGAGTGGTTTATTAGAAATTGACCTCAATACTCAGTATAAGATCACATTCTCGCTTAAATTAACAATGCTATGCAACAAGACGTGGTACATGGGCAAACAAAAAGCAATTAGCTAATAAGCAACTAATCTTGCTACATGTATTGTATGTAATCTATTATGATGAGAAAAGGATATTCTTTTCTGCGTCCCTTCTCACTGGCTCTGTCACGGAGATGACTTAACCGCACTATCTCTGTTTCTAACCACTGGCATAGAACAATAATACATTAGACAAAAAATAACAGAGAACATATCTCAAGTTTCACAGAGAACAAGTAATATAAATCGAAACAGTACAAAATCAGTAAATAAACTGAAATGACAATTCAGTGAATAAACTAAGAAAAATTAAGTTAGCAGTTCTAAAAAGAATAGGGTTCAGGTCTAATGTTCAATTCTTCAGCATCAAAAGAGAAGATTCAAAGTCCTAGCTTAAAGTGTCTATGTTGAAGTTGAACAAAGTTTTTCAGAACACCATTACTAGGGCATGACAAATATCAGAATTTTTCCCCTAAACTCACATCATTCACTCTAACTGCCTGAAGTGCCAAAGCTTTTTCCTGAATGTCACCCTGCAAAGCACAAATTTCTATCCTCAGTAATCACCGTAACATCTGATTCCCAAAAGTATTCTATTGAGCATAAACTATAAAATAAAATATAATAAGATATACCAGTGTCAGACGATTTATGAGCCCGCATTTTATGCTTTGGCGGAGTCGCTTGCATTCATCCTAACAGAAAACTAGTCAATATCTTAAAGAATGAAATACATTAATCTAAAAAATAAGTTGGACAAATCATCAAAAGCAATACACAAACAATTTGTTCTCAACACCATACAACTAAATATATGGCTGCAAAGTTGCCTAGGAATTCTATTGTTGAGCAAGTGAACCAACCAGCAAGAAGTATAGCTGATTACCAAACACAAAACCACCATTCATACAATTAGGAGGTTCTAGAGAATGGTGGTCTAAAACAACGATTATCATGCCAGGTTTCAAAAGTAACTAACATGAGAAATGAGAAGCAATAACCACTCTCCCCAAAAGGGTGAATCATAACAAGAATGAGAAAAAAAAGGAAAGGAAAAACAACACCCAAAAAATAAGGAAAAGAAAAACAAACACCCAAAAAATAAACATGTTGAATTACCTCTGTGAACTCCTGATTTGAGATAATATCAATGGATACAATCTCTGTCTTGTTTAAATTTAAGATTTCTAGCAAGAAATCTGTCATCCTTTTACCAACTTTATATGGTTCTGATGCTTTGCAAGTCCCTGGCCATGACAATAATTAAAACGAGAACTGCAAATGTTATTTTATAATGCAAATATTATCCGCAAGAAAGGTAATGTTTTCTCCAAATATTTACCTACAACCTGAACCAGCCTGTACAAGTCTTGCTTCTGGCCACTACCTGAAATCCTTATTCTCACAAAAGCGCCAACAACTCTATCATGAAACTTTTCTGTATCTTCAAGTAGCTCTTCCACCAAATTACGTCGGAGATATATTAAATTAACATTATGATTATCAATAGCTGCATAATCATCCACATTAGTTTGAAGTCCTCTTTCATCACCTTTTTTGCGAGTTTTACGTCTCTTATCTTTGCCAGCTTTCACATATGAATCAGAGTTGCCATCACCTTCCAAATGACTAATTTCAGTATCAAGAACACTTCCCTGCATATCATCAGTTTGAGAATCTTCTTTTAGAAGGAAATGGGATTCAAGAAGCTTTAACATTTCAAAATGTCCCACTCTTGGTTTACCAAACAAATTTTGAAGCCTTGTATCACAAATGATTTGACTTTTTCTACGAGGATCTCTAAGTTTATTTCTTTTAATATACTCTAACAGAAGAGCCTGCACATCAAACTGTGACAAAATGGATCTGTCTCCATTTCTCATGTGCATGACAAACTCCAAAAGTTCTTTTGAAGCCCACTCAGAGGTTTCATCTGCAGATGCTCCATCCACAGAAGTATATGAAGTCCCTTCCCTGGAACGGGACTTTGTCCGCTTCTTGCCCTTTCTTCTTTTGGAACGACTCAAATCTACATTCTCATATGAGCTATCTGAATCAGATCCTCTATCATTATTGGCATCGAAAAGTTCATCTGCTGATTCCTCTTTAGAAGGAAGCCTATCAGATCCCTTCCAAGGATTTTTAGCTTGTGTGAGTTCATCGAATGTCAGGGATAGCTTTTCTTTTAGATCTAAGTAATAGTCCTTAAAGAGATACTCCCAGCTGCTTCTGTCATCAAAATCCACTTGTCCCTGCAAGCAAGAAAAATAGTTATTTGTAGTCAAAGTAGGTTCCTCAAAACAATGCTACTTACAAATTAAAATCTTTCCATATATGAACTTTAGTCACAAGGTACGTCTGTTTCTAACCGGATTCATAGTGTTAATTGATGACGGATAGTTTGATATGTAAATAACATGATGCAGCTTATTCGAATGTTGAAATACTATGGAAATGAAACGCATTCAAGCAGTCGACTATACAGCAGAAGGGGAAAGAAATGTAAGAATTCTTTAGGAGCACAATTACACTCCCCTCAAACTTGATTCTTCAAGCTGACAAGTAGTTCTACCATCACCTTATGTTGCTTAAATAAGGGCAAAATATGAATTCAACAGATTAGATGATGGCAAATAGAAACTCTTGCAGTTTAAGTGAGGGTAAACAGAGAATTTAATTTCAAAAAATGAAAATAAAAAAGGGGTTCCACTTGAAGTTGGGTGGGCTGACTGTTTTTGACTTCATCCCACCAAGTTGTGGCCACAACAGCTTTGAAGGACCTGTGACCCACCATGATGCACAGCCGTAATGCTGAAGCACATGGGTGATACCAGCACTATTGCATGCCTAGGCAACCTCACAACACGGTGCCACAAATGAACTGTGATAGAGTGCAATTAAGAACTATGACCAATACAGCAAAATCCAAGCAGCATAAGGAACAAAAAAGGAACGAGAGTATGAGAACAAAATATAGTTAGAGTGGAACTGGAACTGGAGTTAGAAGATTGTAACACTTCACAACAAGACAGAGAAACCAAAAAAGGGGGGATTAAAAAGGAAGTGGATGATGAAGAATAAAACTCAACCCAAATATGCAGGAGAGGATGAAGAAGGGGATGGTAAGCCAGAATCACTGACTTGCTAGTAATCCACTGGGTTTGCTTGGGGAAAAAACAGTGCATAACAGGTCTAGTTTGGATGAATAGAGAAGAAATGTGCTTTGAGCGTAGGGTCAATGATGTAGAGGTCTAAACCCTAGAATGCTTCCAAAGAAGCAGAAGCAAAATGACCAAAAATAACCCAAAAAGACCTATCAAATAACAGGCAGGCAATTCATAGATTTATTGCACATATGGTGTAGTTATTTACATCAATCCATCCTCCCTGCAGAATACTATGTCACACGCAATCGCACTGATATTCTCTGTTACAGAGAAGTGTCCTCCCAGATTATGTGCATGATTACCAATAGAGATTGATCTCCCAGATTATGTGCATGATTCAATACTTCGAGCAAGATATACTATAATAACCCAGGGGTACCAGTCTAATATAGAACTTTGGTTGAGTACTAGTTCTCTAAAACTTTTTTTATTTCAAGCACCTCAAAGTTTTCAGCAAAGCAATCCTTAAATACCATATCATGGTTCTGCAATTCCACAACCAGAATAGTATGATTTTGGTATCGATAGTACATGTTTGTAACAAATTCAATCCTCTGAAAATCAATGCACAACTCTATAGGTGCTACAAAATATCCCAAAATGTAGTCCGAGAAAAAAAAATCAATAAAAGAAGCAAAAATCAAAAGCTAATCTGTCACAAACACCTTGAAACTAATTGAACCACTACTACAGTGCAGAAGGATGATATACCATGTTTTCATGATTGTTCTGTTCAATCAACATTACAGTTCTCATGCATGTCTCGCAAAAGCCCTTGTTTCCCCTAACACATAAGATAACAGCATCTTTGATGCATCCCTTGCACAAAGAGAACGTACATGTATAACACATGTAGTAAGCATTCTTCTCACAGTTGCTGCAAATATGCCATCCTGGTAGCATGAAGATTGCACATACGGAACGTCAGATATAATACTGATTTTAGAATCAAAATATAACAAACCGAGGTAAATATGATTGAGTTTTTTCACATCAGATTAGATATCTTAATATTCAAGTGAATTAATTTATTTGCTTTCAAGACACAAGCATAAAGATAACTATTTACACTAAACAAGGCACGTGCAAAGAAGAGAGGTAACAGGAAGTAAAAGTTTTAAAAGGAGAGCATCAAAATAAGAAGCACACCACATTGATTAAAATGCATCAAGGACTATTTAAAAGTGCATTGAGGTTTTCCACAGATATACAGAAAAATGAAGTCTACAAACCGGGAAATGTATTATAGATATGATCTTAATTTGGAACGTGCTAACTTACATCATAATATTAAGAGTGTAGCATAAATGCAGCAGCACTCCCCCTCTTAAAAATTGAGAATAATAACAGTAACTCCTTATATCCTAAATATCAATCACCTGTCACCTATTATCCAACAATCATTGTTTGTCACTTTGTCTATGATATGCCAGTGAAATTAAATGTAATTCGCCCGACAACAACAATGCAGAGTTTGAAACACAATCCAAAAACTATGGCTACATGGGTACGAGCCTAAACAGATTGAAAAATTGACAATGATAACAGTAAGTCCTTATATCCTAAATATCAATCACCTATCACCTATTAACCAACAATCAATATTTGTCTATGATATGTGAGTGAATCTAACGGTAATTCCACTGAAAAAAACAACGCAGACCATGGAAAATAATTCAAAAACTAAGGGTGCGGGTGCGTTTGGTTTACGTTTTCATTTTCTGTTTTCATTTTTTTTTTTTGTTTTCTAGAATTTATAAAGGAAAAAGTGAAAACAGTGAAAACAATATTGTTTTCAATTTTTCCTTCACAAAATCCAGAAAACAGAAAATACTGAAAATGAAAATGCAAACCAAACGCACCCTAAGGGTACATGAGTACCGCCATAAACAAGGTACAGATAGAATTGGTTAATGAAGTTGAGCCAAAACTTCTATAAACTGGGATCTGGGCAATCTTCTCAAAGGTAGGAAGGCCAAGAAACAAAATTTAAATCTTCCTCCGATTATAAACTGAAACAGAACCTCAGTTTCTAAAGTACCATATGCATGTCCTTAGCTTCAATCACTATCCTCAAATACCATCATCTATCCCATGTATTGATCTACAGACCTCTTGAGAGAAATTTGTATAAAATAATATATTGAAGCACAATTAGAACATTCAAATAATAATTCTACCTAAATGCATTAACCTAATGTCCCTACTTAGTATTCCAAGTTCAAACATCAACCCAATCTCATTATGCATTCAAACACTAATATTTTTATTTTCATCACAAAATTTAAGCAGTTCACAGACTCATGAGGCTATTGCACAGGAATTGAAAATTAAAAGCAAGAACTGAACCACCTGACAAAAGAACAAGAAACAAACAGATGATGCTTAATATAGAGTTGGAAGTAGGTATAGAATAAGAAAACATACATTTCCATTACAAATAGAAAAGTCATGAGGACACATAATGTGATTGTCACCTGCGGTCACAAAGAACAAGCTCACCCCCGTCGAAGCAAATGAAACAAACATCCTCTTCCATCTTTTTCCTTGATGGGGCTCTCCCTGTGGACTTTGAATTTTTCCCACTTCCGCGCTTCCTCTTCCCACCACTCACACTTCTACTCTGCTCCTCCGTTTCTTCTGTCCCTTCAGTGGGCTCTGTCTCTTCTCCCATGCGCCCAACACTGCCACCGCCATCTTCTTCCTCTTCTTCTTCTTCTTCTTCATGTTCATCCGTGAAAGCAGCTTCATTTGTCATATCACCACCAGCATCGGCTTGTTCTTCTTCCTGATCTACTGTCAAAGCAGCTTCATTTGCTATATCATCACTGGCAGCAGCTTGTTCTTCTTCTTCATCTTCTCCTTGTTTCTCTGCTTCTTCTTGCTCTTCCATGAAAGCAGCTTCATTTGACAAGCCACCACCAGCATCAGCATCCTCTTGTTCCTCTTGTTGTTGTTGTTGTTGTCCTTCTTCGTGCACTTCGATGAATTCATTAGCTACACCACCAACAACAACATCGGCGCCTGCATTCTCGTGCTGCTGTCCTAGTACTTGCTCGTCTTCTTCCAATAAAGCAGCTTCATTTGCCATACCGCTAGCAGCATCAGCTTCTTGCTCCCCACCCGCCTCCTCCTCCTCCTCCTCCTCCTGTTCTTCTTCTGCATCTTCTTTTTCTTGCCCTTGTTCTCTTTCTACCACGGAAGCAGCTTCATTTGGTACCTCCGTCTGCTCCACTACGTTATCCTCACCATCCCTGATTTCGTGCTCATCTACCAACGGAGCTTCCTCCTTTTCCATCTTCGCCACGCCGGTTGCCTCCACCATAATCTCATCCTCTTCTTGTTGGCCCTCTCCATTCTCCACATCATCACCTTTAACTACAACCTCAGGGCCAACAACCTTATCTTCCACCACTTGCATTTCTCCTTCTCCTGCGTTTCCCGAATCCCCAATCTCTGTCTCCTCCACCGCCTCTTCAACCGCTTCGCCCGAATTGGCTGCAACCGCCGCCTGTTCCGCTTCTCCAACAAGAGTTTCTCTATTATCGGCTGTGGTGGCCGCATCAACCGGCTCCACTCCAGTGCTGTGGCATTGTGGTGAAGTGGTAGAGAGGTATGGGAGTGGATAAGAGTGTTGTAGGTGTTGAGCTTCCTCGTCTTCAGCATCCATGGTAAAGGGAGGGAGAGATTGGAATAACCGAATTAGGGATTGAAATCAAATCCCTAGAAAGCAGGGGAATAGGAATTAGAAATTAGGAATTGTAAACTTGAAATTGCTTATCGTCGTAAATTCTGCTGTGCGTGACACACTCGCTCGGTGGATTCATAAGTTATGGGCCATACCATAACAGGAGTTGGCAGAGAGAAAAAACAAGAGAAAGGAACGGAAGGGTGCGGAGATAGAAGAGGGGATTCGTTCGGCTGCGTGCTTCTTCCCCCAAGCATCCCCCCACTGTCCGTTATTTCCTTCGGAATCCAAAGCCCAAGGCCCAATCTCTTAATTCAATTAAGCTCTGCATTAGTTGGGCCGCCCCTTAAATATATCGAAATAACTGAAAATTATTAATAAAAGAAGAAGAAATAAAGGCCCAAATCCCAAAAAAATTACCTTTTCATTTTTATTCTTATTTTTAGACTTTTATAAAAAAAATAGAAAGTAAAAATAAAAATATTATTATTTTTACTATTTTTTATTTCTTTCACAAAATTTAAAAAATAAAAATATTAAAAATAAAAACAGAAAATAAAATATAAATCAAACCTACTTTAAATCGTTTTAACCTCCACAAAAATACTTCATCCCTATTTTAGGGATTGTTTTATTTTATCTTTTTTATATTATTTTTTATTTACATATTTTTTTAATGATTTATATTTTTCCCTATTATTAAAGAATTTCGCAGAGAAATATATTCATACGTCTTGCAAGCAAAATGAGTGATAAATATGTTTTGTATATTTTGCTAGTTCGCATGAATGTATAAAATATTTGTAATTCATTTTACTAGCAACATTTATAAATATATGTTTATCCCTAAATTTTAGAATCAGATCCTGCAAAATGACTATGTTTCTAAAACTCCCTTGATAATACAAAAAGTAATTAATTTTTAACTCAGATAAAAAATCAAAGAACTTTATATCCAAATAAAAATACCTATCTTTTATATCTAATATTTTTCATTATATATTTATTTTTAAAATATTCTTTTTATATATTTGTAAAATTTTAATCTAACACTTTTTATTAATACAAAAAATAGACAAATACTAATACGCTCGAGAAAAAATAAAGAATATAGCACTTCTTAAATTCTAAAACCTAAATACTAAACTCTAAATTTTAAATTTTAAAATTTAAATTCTAAATTAAAAACTCTAAATCTAAAATTCTGAATTCTAAACCCTAAATCTTAACTTCTAAATTCTAAATTTGAGTCATTAATATAAAATATAATAAACTAAGAGCTAAAATTTATTTAACTTACAAAGAATTTGACAAATGATACTGAAAATAATAATTAAAAAATAGAAAAAATGCAATCACTAAATCTAATTACTAAGTAAAAATTATACTATTTCAGAAAAATGAATAATGTATGAGCATCTTTAATTATGTTTTTATTATTTCTTTGAATAAAGTTAATGTTTTCCTTGTTTTAATTGAGATTTTTGTGCTTTAATCAATGTTTCTTGGAGTTGCTTTGTGTTTTGATATATTTAAGAAATTGTTGAAAGATTTTAGGCAAGAATAAAAGAGGAGAAGGACAACCAAAGGACAACCAAGGAAAGTGCCATGCAAAAGGAAGCAACCTCCCATTGAACCAAGAATTAAAGAAAATTGCAAAGAGAATTCGTGGAAGTTGTTACCCTGACCTCTTCATACTTGAGTGAGCTTAAATTGAGTTATAGAAGTTCAAATGAAGCGATTCCAGTGGTATTAGAAAGCTAACATTCAGAGCTTTCCAACGATATATAATATCTATAGTTGACATTCATTTTGGGCTGCAAACAACTCTCATCTTTGAGCTAAAAAATTTAGCATGAAAAAGCCCCGCGTAGGACATGACCCACGCCCTCTACACACCCTCCATGCACCAAAACACCCCCTGGAAGCGCTCCACGAAGATTTGGGACGTCTCCACATGCCCATCCATTCCTCCCACACTCAAAACACGTCCAAAACACCCCCAAATACACTCCTACACACCATGCAATGCCCCAAATTCCATCCAAGCATGGTGTGCCACTTCCCCTACATCCATGCACACTTCCTCTCAACCCAAGCCTTCATCCTTCACCAACGTGGGACGTTGCTTACGCCACTTCCATGTATGAAGTTCTACGTCCCACGTTGAAGAACCACGTCCCACATTGGGCCAAGCTCCAGTCGCCCCAACCTCTACGTCCTTGAGCACATAGGACGTGCCCCACGCCACCTTCCCCTCCTTAAGCCTCACGTCGCACGTGGGTCACGCCAGCTCCCACGCCAAGCTCCTCTTCTTCTCGAGCACGTAGGACATGCCTCACACCCACTTTCAAGCACATTGAGGGCGTGTGCCTAGCGTGGCACACTGGGCCACTGCCCAGCAACTCTCAACCTCTAAGTCTTAGAAGATGTAGGATGTCCCTTACTTGATCCACATCCTCTTCACTCAACAACAACCTCTAGAAAGTGCACAACAAGGCCACAAACTATATCCAAAGCCAAGTCTCAAGCCCATGATTTCAATAAAGCAACATATCAAGTTTTGAATTTCAATTACAAAGAAGATCACTAGTTTAGAAAATATTTGATTAGGATTTGATTTGATTCTATTTAGATTTAGTTTGAATTAAATTCTAGATCATTGTTTAGGACATTTAGTCAGAAAACAATACACCACCGTTTACACCACACTTTAGAATTCTATTTTCATTCCACCATGAGTAACTAATCTTCTCTGTTAAGGTTAGGAGCTATGTTCATCTTTTTATGGATTATTAATCTAAGTGTTTTACTCTACTTGAGGTTCATGCTTTGATCTATTTTATGATTGAGTTTTCGTTCTTCATCCTAAAGATTTAGAATTGTTGAAAAACATTCTAACTCTGTTTTGGATTCTAATATTGTTTTGGGAAAACTTAATATTGGAATTATCTTTGATTTAATTAGGAATAGTATTTTAAAGAGTGTGCGACAATTTATGATTTTCAATTGCTCTAGTTTGAATATGTGACATAAAATTTGGATTAGAAAACTTTTGAAAATCATTCTTTCTTGTAAGTTTCAATTGTTTAGGACTAGTTTGGATAAGTGACATATAATTCAGCCTAAGAACTATCCTTGAATATTATTTGAAACTAAATCAGATTTGTGCTTAACCTCTTTTCTTAATTGGTTGACCAAGGATATGGTGATTAGTTAATTAGGGAGAAATTAGGTTGTTAAGGAATTGAAATTTAATTACATATAATTTGTCATGATTGATCTCTGCATGTCTCAAATAAATAAACACAAGGATTATTTTCCTTGAGAATGAACATCTCTGAAACCTTAACATTCTCACTATTGTTTTTACTCACAGTTTGCTATTTTATTTACCTCTATTTTCACGTTTAATTCCTTCATTCTTCTGATTTGATTTGTCTAATGAGAAGTAGTCAATTAATCATTATTGCTTAGTCCATTAATCCTTATAGAAATGATAACCCACTCACCGTTATATTACTTGATATGATTCGGTGCACTTGCCGAGTTGTGATTTTGAAAAATTCCACATCAATGAACTTCACATTAATAGGCAATTTGTGAAGTTAAGGTATGAGATTGTTCTGAGGTATCATCTGAAACCGAATTGGATTTGGATTTGGATGTTAGGTTCAAACGCCTAAGGTTGAAGATTTTGATTTATTCGCTGAGACGGTGATGGTAGATACCTGCAAGGGACTCCAATGCCTAAGTCAACAAATGTTTAAGTACGTTTTATGTATGATTGGGTTGGAAAAAATACCTAAGTATTATGGTATTTATAAAGTTGTATATGTAACCTGATTATTCCTTGGGAATAACTTCAAATGATCATGGGTGGTTAATCATTTACAGAGCAAGAAGTTACCCCCATGTTTAGTATGGTTATCATCTGGGTGGTGAAAATTAAAGTAGTGGGGGGGAGCATCTAACCTGCTCTCCAAGTTAGGTCAGCCATGGGTTATAAGAACCCATATCCAAGTCAGTCTGACCTATGTGGATAAGGCCACATGGATTGATTTCACAAGTATCAGACTGACTTCTGTGGCACAATTTCGAATGTAGCTTGACTACCAATGGGAATGTAGGCCCCACTATACTAAATAAGCCCAAATATGAAAAATACCCCTATTCGTGTTCTAATTCTCAGGTCAGCGCTTAGGTAAGTAGTTGCTTGGTTGCTACTCCTAGCAGGTTGGTGCACGAAATTGTGATCATCAACAATGGCGCCAAAGACTTGGAGCTCTCAAACGTGAATCACACTTTGTCACAACTTCACACAACTAATCAGCAAGTGCACTGTGTTGTCCAAGTAATAAACCTTACGTGAGTAAGGGTCGATCCCACAGAGATTGTCGGTATGAAGCAAGCTATGGTCATCTTGTAAATCTCAGTTAGGCGGATTCAAATGGTTATAATGGTTTTCGAATATAAAGATAAATAAAGCATAAAATAAAGATAGAGATACTTATGTAATTCATTGGTGGGAATTTCAGATAAGCACATGAAGATACTGTGTTCCTTCTGAATCTCTGCTTTCCTACTGCTTTCATCCAATCATTCTTACTCCTTTCCATGGCAAGCTGTATGTTCGGGTTTCACCGGCGTCAATGATCGGTTCTCGATCATGTCGGAATAGGATCCATTGATCCTTTTACGTCTGTCACTATGCCCAACACTCGTGAGTTTGAAGCTCGTCACAGTCATCCAATCTTAGATCCTACTTAGAATACCACAGACAAGGTTTAGTCTTTCCAGATCTTAAGAATGGCCGCCAATAATTCTATCTTATACCACGAAGACTCTAATCTTACGGAATGGGAGGCTCAGTTGTCAGGCGAGGCAACCATGCATCGTGGACCAGGAATCCAAGAGATACACACTCTAGCTCTCGCTTGTAGAACGGAAGTGGTTGTCAGACGCTCGTTCTAAGGTAGAACGGAAGTGGTTGTCAGGCACACATTCATAGGTGAGAATGATGATGAGTGTCACAGATGATCACATTCATCATGTTGAAGTGTAGTGAATATCTTAGAATAAGAATAAGCTTAATTGAATAGAAGAATAATAGTAATTGCATTAATACTCGAGGAACAACAGAGCTCCACACCTTAATCTATGGTGTGTAGAAACTCCACCGTTGAAAATACATAAGTGATGGTCTAGGTATGGCCGAATGGCCAGCCCCATGAAAGTCTAAAATTGCATACACTGATTAAAGATCCATCAAAAGACTTCGAATACAATAGTAAAAAGTTCTATTTATACTAAACTAGTTACTAGGGTTTACAAAAATAAGTCTAAGTGCAAAAATCCACTTCTAGGGTCCACTTTGGTGTGTGCTTGGGCTGAGCTTGAGCTTTACACGTGCAAAGGCTTTTCTTGGGGTTAAACACCAAGTTGTAACGTGTTTTTGGCGTTTAACTCTGGTTTGTGACGTGTTTCTGGCGTTTTACTCCAGAATGCAGCATGGAACTGGCGTTAAATGCCAGTTTGCATCGCCTAAACTCGAATAAAGTATGGACTATTATATATTGTTGGAAAGCCCTGGATGTCTACTTTCCAACGCAATTGAGAGCGCGCCATTTGGAGTTCTATAGCTCCAGAAAATCAATTTCGAGTGCAGGGATATCAGAATCCTACAACATCAGCAGTCCTTTTTCAGCCTAAATCAGATTTTTTCTCAGGTCCCTCAATTTCAGCCAGAAAATACCTGAAATCACAGAAAAACACACAAACTCAAAGTAAAGTCCAGAAATATGAATTTTGCATAAAAACTAATAAAAACACCCCTAAAAGTAGCTAGATCCTACTAAAAACTATCTAAAAACAATGCCAAAAAGCGTATAAATTATCTGCTCATCATAACACCAAACTTAAATTGTTGCTTGTTCTCAAGTAACTGAAAACCAAATAGGATAAAAAGAAGATAATATACTATAAATCTCAAAATATCAATGTATATTAGTTCCAATTAGATGAGCGGGACTTGTAGCTTTTTGCTTCTGAATAGTTTTGGCATCTCACTTTATCCTTTGAAGTTTAGAATGATTGGCATCTATAGGAACTCAGAGTTCAGATAGTGTTATTAATTCTCCTAGTTAAGTATGTTGATTCTTGAACACATCTACTTTTATAAGTCTTGGTCATGGCCCTAAGCACTTTGTTTTCCAGTATTACCACCGGATACATAAATGCCACAGACACATAACTGGGTGAACCTTTTCAGATTGTGACTCAACTTTGCTAAAGTCCCCAGTTAGAGGTGTCCAGAGCTCTTAAGCACACTCTTTTTGCTTTGGATCACGACTTTAACCACTCAGTCTCAAGCTTTTCACTTGGACCTGTATGCCACAAGCACATGGTTAGGGACAGCTTGATTTAGCCACTTAGGCCTGGATTTTATTTTCTTGGGCCCTCCTATCCATTGATGCTCAAAGTCTTGGATCCTTTTTACCCTTGCCTTTTGGTTTTAGGGGCTATTGGCTTTTTCTGCGTGTTTTTTTCGCAAGCTTTGTTCTTCACTACTTTCTTTGCTTCGAGAATCAATTTTTTTATTTTTCAGATCATCAATAACATTTCTCTTTTTCATCATTCTCTCAAGAGCCAAAAATTTTAACATTCATAAACAACAAGATAAAAAATATGCACTATTCAAGTATTCATTCAGAAAACAAAAAGTATTTTCACCACATCAATATAATTAAACTAATTTCAAGGATGAATTCGAAACTCATGTACTTCTTGTTCTTTTGTATTAAAAATGTTTTTCATTCAAGAAAGGTGAAGGATTCATGGAATTATTCATAGCCTTAAGATATAGACACTAGACACTAATGATCATGTAATAAAGACACAAACATAGACAAACATGAAGCTCAAAAACCGAAAAAACAGAGAGATAAGAACAAGGAAGTTAAGGAATGAGTCCACCTTAGTGATGGTGGCGCCTTCTTCTTGAAGGACCAATGGTGTTCTTGAGCTCCTCTATGTCTCTTCCTTGCCTTTGTTGCTCTTCCTTCATAGCTCTTTGATCTTCTCTAATCTCATTGAGAATGATGGAGTGCTCTTGGTGTTCCACCCTTAATTGGTTCATGCCATGACTCAATCCTTCTAGAGAAGTGTTGAGTTGTTCCCAATAGTTGTTTGGAGGAAAATGCATCCCTTGAGGCATCTCAGGGATTTCTTGATGATGAGCTTCCTCATGCGTCTCTTGAGATCCATGAATGGACTCTCTTGTTTGCTCCATCCTCTTCTTAGTGATGGGCTTGTCCTCTTCAATGAGGATGTCTCCTTCTATGACAACTCCAACTAAGTTGCATAGATGACAAATGAGATGAGGAAAAGCTAGCCTTGCCAAAGTGGAGGGCTTTTCGGCTACTTTGTAGAGTTCTAGAGGGATGACTTCATGAACTTCTACTTCCTCTCCAATCATGATGCTATGGATCATGATGGCCCAATCCACAGTCACGTCAGATCGGTTGCTAGTAGGGATGATGGAGCGTTGGATAAACTCCAACTATCCTCTAGCCACAGGCTTAAGGTCCAGTCTTCTCAATTGAATCGGCTTGCCTTTTGAATCTTTTTTCCATTGAGCTCGTTCCACACATATGTCCATGAGGACTTGGTCCAACCTTTGATCAAAGTTGACCCTTCTAGTGTAGGGGTGTACGTCTTCTTGCATCATAGGCAAGTTGAACGCTAACCTTACGTTCTCCAGACTGAAATCTAAGCATTTTCCCCGAACCATTGTAAGCCAATTCTTTGGGTTTGGGTTCATGCTTTGATCATGGTTTCTAGTGATCCATGCGTTTGCATAGAACTCTTGAACCATTAAGATTCTGACTTGTTGAATGGGGTTGGTAAAAATTTCCCAACCTCTTCTTTGGATCTCATGTCAGATCTCTGGATACTCATTTTTCTTGAGCATGAAAGGAACCTCGGGGATCACCTTCTTCTTAGCCACAACTTCATAGAAGTGGTCTTGATGGACCTTTGAGATAAATCTCTCCATCTCCCATGACTCAGAGGTAGAAGCTTTTGTCTTCACTTTTCTCTTTCTAGAGGTTTCTCCGGCCTTAGGTGCCATAAATGGTTATGGAAAAACAAAAAAGCTATGTTTTTACGACACCAAACTTAGAATGTTGCTCGTCCTCGAGCAAAAGAAGAAAGAATAGAAGAAGAAGAAGAAGATATGGAGAAGAGGGAGAGAGGTGTGGGTTTCGGCCAAGAGGGAGAAGAGAGGGTAGTGATGTGTGAAAATGAAGAAGGATGGAGGGGTTTATATAGTGGAGGGAGAGGGGTTTATGGTTCAGTCATGCATGGTGGGTTTGGGTGGGAAAGAAATTTTGAATTTGAAGGTAGGTGGGGTTTATGGGGAAGAGTGGATGGATGTGAGTGGTGAAGAGGTGATGGGGAAGAGTGATTGAGGTGATTGGTGAATGATGTTTGGGGAAGAGTGTTATGAAAAGGTGAGAGAGAGAGGGAGAAGGTAGGTGGGAATCCTGTGGGGTCCACAGATCCTGAGGTGATCTTGTAGGGTCCACAGATCCTGAGGTGTCAAGGATTTCTCATCCCTGCACCCTTTAGGCGTGTAAAATGCCCTCTGTATGCAATCCTGGCTTTTAACGCTAGACTAATGCTTGTTTCTGGCGTTAAACACCCAAATGTAGCTTGTTACTGGTGTTTAACGCCAGCCTGATGCTTGTTTCTGGCATTAAACGCCAGCTTGGTGCTTGTTTTTTGGCGTTAAACGCCAGACAGATGCTTGTTTCTGGCGTTTAAACACCAGACAGCTCTTACTCCAGGGTGTGCTTTTTCTTCTGCTGTTTTTTATTCTGTTTTTAATTTTTGTAATTGTTTTGTGACTCCACATTATCATAAATCTAATAAAACATAAAAGAACAATAGAAATATAGATAAATAAAAATTGGGTTGCCTCCCGATAAGCGCTTCTTTAATGTCAATAGCTTGATAGTGAGCTCTCACAGAGCTTCACAGATGTTCAGAGCATTGTTGGGACCTCCCAACACCAAACTTAGAGTTTGAATGTGGGGGTTCAATACCAAATTTAGAGTTTGGTTGTGGCCTCCCAACACCAAACTTAGAGTTTGATTGTGGGGGCTTTGTTTGACTCTGTATTGAGAGAAGCTTATCGTACCTCTTTTCCATGTTTACAGAAGGATAACCTTGAGCTTTAAACATGTGGTAGTCCCCATTCAATTGAAGGACTAGTTCATCTCTGTCAACATCAATCACAGCTTTTGTTGTGGCTAGGAAGGGTCTTCCAAGAATGATGGATTCATTCTCATCCTTTCCAGTGTCTAAGATTATGAAATCAGCAGGGATGTAAAGGCCTTCAACCTTTACCAACATGTCCTCTACCAATCCATAAGCTTATTTTATTGACTTGTCTGCCATCTCTAATGAGATTCTTGCAGTTTGTACCTTAAAGATCCCCAGTTTCTCTATTACAGAGAGTGGCATAAGATTTATACCTGACCCCAGGTCACACAGAGCCTTCTCAAAGGTCATGGTGCCTATGGTACAAGGTATTAAGAATTTACCAGGATCTTATTTTTTTTAGGTAAAGTTTGCTGAACCTATGTATTTAGTTCACTAATGAGCAAGGGAGGTTCATCTTCCCAAGTCTCATTACCAAACAACTTGGCATTCAGCTTCATGATGGCTCCTAGATATTGAGCAACTTGCTCTTCAGTTACATCTTCATCCTCTTCAGAGGAAGAATAGTTTTCAGAGCTCATGAATGGCAGAAGGAAGTTTTATGGAATTTCTATGGTCTCTATATGAGCCTCAGATTCCTTTAGGTCCTCAATAAGGAACTCCTTTCTGTCTGGAGGACGTCCCATGAGGTCTTCTTCATTGGGATTCATGTCCTCCCCTTCCTCTTTGGATTCGGCCATTTTGATTATATCAATGGCCTTACACTCTCTTTTTGGATTCTCTTCTGTATTGCTTGGGAGAGTACTAGGAGGAGTTTCAGTGATTTTCTTACTCAACTGACCCACTTGTGCCTCCAAGTTTCTAATGGAGGACCTTGTTTCATTTATGAAACTTAAAGTGGCCTTAGATAGATCAGAGACTATGTTTGCTAAGCTAGAGGGGCTCTGCTCAGAATTCTCTGTCTGTTGTTGAGAAGATGATGGAAAAGGCTTGCTATTGCTAAACCTGTTTCTTCCACCATTATTAAAGCCTTGTTGAGGCTTTTGTTGATCCTTCCATGAGAAATTTAGATGATTTCTCCATGAGAAATTATAGGTGTTTCCATAGGGTTCACCTATGTAATTTACCTCTGCCATTGCAGGGTTCTCAGGATCATAAGCTTCTTCTTTAGAAGATGCCTCTTTAGTACTGTTGGATGCATTTTGCCATCCCTTCAGACTTTGAGAAATCATATTGACTTGCTGAGTCAACATTTTGTTCTGAGCCAATATGGCATTCAGAGCATCAATTTCAAGAACTCCCCTCTTCTGAGGCGTCCCATTACTCACAGGATTTCTCTCAGAGGTGTACATGAATTGGTTATTTGCAACCATGTCAATGAGTTCTTGAGCTTCTGCAGGTGTTTTTTTTAGGTGAATAGATCCACCTAGAGAATGGTCTAGTGACATCTTAGAGAACTCAGATAGACCATTATAGAATATATCCAAAATGGTCCACTCTGAAAGCATGTCAGAAGGACACTTTTTGGTCAACTGCTTGTATCTTTCGACAATTTTTGGTCACCATCTTTTTACTTGAAGGTCTGAATATCCACTCTAAGCTTGCTCATCTTTTGAGGAGGAAAGAACTTGGCCAAGAAGGTCGTGACCAGCTTATCCCAAGAGTCCAGACTATCTTTAGGTTATGAGTCCAACTATGTTCTAGCTCTGTCTCTTACAGCAAAAGGGAAAAGCATGAGCATGTAGACTTCAGGATCTACTCCATTAGTCTTAACAGTATCACAGATCTACAAGAACTCAGTTAAAAACTGATAGGGATCTTCTGATGGAAGTCCATGAAACTTGCAGTTCTATTGCATTAGAGCAACTAGTTGAGGCTTCAGCTCAAAATTGTTTGCTCCAATGGCAGGGATTGAGATGCTTCTTCCATATAAATTGGAAGTAGGTGTAGTATAATCACCAAGCATCCTCCTTGCATTATTGTTGGGTTCGGCCATGTCTCCTTCTTTTTCAAGATTCTCTGTAAGGTTTTCTCTGGATTGTTGTGCTTTAGCTTCTCTTAGCTTCTTCTTCAGAGTCCTTTCAGGTTCAGGATCTGCTTCAACAAGAATGTCCTTGTCCTTGCTCCTGCTCATTTGAAAAAGAAGAGAATAGAAAAGAAGAGGAATCCTCTATATCACACTATAGAGATTCCTTTATGTGAGTAAAAGAAGAAAAAAATAAAAGAAGGAGGAGAAAAATTTGAACATAGAGGAGAAGAGAGAGTTCGAATTTTTAGATGAAGAGAAGTGTTAATAATTAAATAAATAAATAGAAAGAAATGAGAGGGGGAGAATTTCAAAAATTATTTTTGAAAAAAAAAGTTAGTGATTTTTGAAAATTAAGAGAAGAAATAAAATTAAAAATACAATTTGAAACAATTAGTTAATTAAAAAGAATTTTTTTGAAAAAGGGAGGTGATTTTCAAAAATTAGGGAGAGAAAAGTAGTTAGGTGGTTTTGAAAAAGATAAGAAAAACAAACAAAAAGTCAATTAGTTAATTGAAAAAGATTTGAAAATCAATTTTGATAAGGTAAGAAGTTAGAAAATACTTTGAAATTGATTTTGAAAAAGATATGATTTGAAAAAGATATGTTTGAAAAGATATGATTGAAAAAAAAGATAAGATTTTAAAATTTATTTTGAAAAAGATTTGAAAAAAAAAGAATTTTAGAAAGATTTGATTTTTAAAATTAAAATTGATTACTTGACTAACAAGAAACTAAAAGATATGATTATAGAATTTAAAGATTGAACTTTTCTTAACAAGAAAGTAACAAACTTCAAATTTTTGAATCAATCACATTAATTGTTAGTAAAGTTTTCAAAATTTTGAAATGAAATTAAGAAAAAGATTTTGAAATCACTTTTTAAAATTTTCAAAAAATAATAAGAAAAATGAAAAAGATTTGGTTTTTGAAAAAGATTTTGAAAAGATAGGATTTTTAAAATTGAAATCTTGACTTGACTAACAAGAAACAACTTATTTTAAAAAATTTTGACTAAGTTAACCCAAAGATTTCGAAAATTATGAGTAAAATAAGGAAAAGATATTTTTTTTATTTTTTGAATTTTTAATGAGGAGAAAGAAAAACACAAATATGACCCAAAACATGAAAATTTTGGATCAAAACCAATGATGCATGCAAGAACACTATGAATGTCAAGATGAACACCAAGAACACTTTGAAGATCAAGATGAACATCAAGACTTATTTTTGAAAAATTTTCAAGAAAAGAAAAACATGCATGACACCAAACTTAGAAAATTTTCATGTTTAGACACTATGAATTCAAAAATGCATATGAAAAACAACAAAAGACACAAAACAAGAAAATATGAAGATAAAAAAAGAAGACTTACCGAGAAAAACTTAAAGATCATGAAGAATACCATGCATGAATTTTTCGAAAAATGCACAAATTTAAAAACATGCAATCGACATCAAACTTAAAAATTGACACTAAACTCAAACAAGAAACACAAAAATATTTTTGGTTTTTATGATTTTATAATTTTTTGTATTTTTTTCGAAAATTATTTTTTTGAAAAACGAAAACAAAGAAAAAATTTTTGAAAAAATTTTGAAAACTTTTTGGAAAACAAAATAAGAAGAAAATTACCTAATCTGAGCAACAAGATGAATTGTCAGTTGTCCAAACTCGAACAATCTCCGGCAACGGCGCCATAAACTTGGTGCACGAAATTGTGATCATCAACAATGGCGCCAAAGACTTGGAGCTCTCAAACGTGAATCACACTTGGTCACAACTTCGCACAACTAACCAGGAAGTGCACTAGGTCGTCCAAGTAATAAACCTTACGTGAGTAAGGGTCGATCCCACAGAGATTGTCGGTATGAAGCAAGCTATGGTCATCTTGTAAATCTTAGTTAGGCGGATTCAAATGGTTATAATGGTTTTCAATAAAGATAGAGATACTTATGTAATTCATTGGTGGGAATTTAAGATAAGTGCATGAAGATACTGTGTTCCTTCTGAATCTCTTCTTTCCTACTGTTTTCATCCAATCATTCTTACTTCTTTCCATGGCAAGCTATATGTTCGGGTTTCACCGGCGTCAATGGCTACCTCCCGTCCTCTCAGTGAAAATGGTCCAAATGCGCTGTCACCGCACGGCTAATCATCTGTCGGTTCTCGATCATGTCGGAATAGGATCCATTGATCCTTTTTTGTCTGTCACTACGCCCAACACTCGCGAGTTTGAAGCTCGTCACAGTCATCCCATCTCAGATCCTACTCGGAATACCACAGACAAGGTTTAGACTTTCCAGATCTTAGGAATGGCCGCCAATAATTCTAGCTTATACCACGAAGACTCTGATCTCACGGAATGGGAGGCTCGGTTGTCAAGCGAGGCAACCATGCGTCGTGGACTAGGAATCCAAGAGATACACACTCTAGCTCTCGCTTGTAGAACGGAAGTGGTTGTCAGGCACGCGTTCATAAGGACGGATGATGATGAGTGTCACGGATCATCACAT
>NC_029778.3:52015263-52048451 GCF_000817695.3 Arachis duranensis
AGTGTGTAGAAACTCCACCGTTGAAAATACATAAGTGATGGTCTAGGTATGGCCGAATGGCCAGCCCCCATGAAAGTCTAAAATCGCATACACTGATTAAAGATCCATCAAAAGACTTCGAATACAATAGTAAAAAGTTCTATTTATACTAAACTAGTTACTAGGGTTTACAGAAATAAGTCTAAGTGCAGAAATCCACTTCCGGGGCCCACTTTGGTGTGTGCTTGGGCTGAGCTTGAGCTTTACACGTCCAGAGGCTTCTCTTGGGGTTAAACGCCAAGTTGTAACGTATTTTTGGCGTTTAACTCTAGTTTGTGACGTGTTTCTGGCGTTTTACTCCAGAATGCAGCATGGAACTGGCGTTGAACGCCAGTTTGCATCACCTAAACTCGAATAAAGTATGAACTATTACATATTGCTGGAAAGCCCTAGATGTCTACTTTCCAACGCAATTGAGATCGCGCCATTTGGAGTTCTGTTGCTCTAGAAAATCCATTTCGAGTGCAGGGAGGTCAGAATCCAACAACATCAGCAGTCCTTTTTCACCCTGAATAAGATTTTTGCTCAGGTCCTTCAATTTCAGCCATAAAATACCTGAAATCATAAAAAAACACACAAACTCGTAGTAAAGTCCAGAAATATGAATTTTTCTTAATAACTAATAAAAACACCCCTAAAAGTAGCTAGATCCTACTAAAAACTACCTAAAAATAATGCCAAAAAGAGTATAAATTATCCGCTCATCACAGGTCATCAAAGAAGTCGTATGGTTGTGGTAGTAGTCGGGTCAAGAGTCGACATTATTTTGAAAGGACGCGTGTCGCTTCATTGTTTCTTGTATCTTTTCAATTTCCATCAGGTACCATGCTAGCATTTAAAATAATTTAAAAGGTGGAATAATTTTACCATTATGCCCCTATTATAGGTGGCTTATAAATAGCCCTCTCGTCACTTCTTCTTATTTGACATTTTCTAATTCTTTCTTTATCTGCGACCTCTGCTTTGCAACTGCAACTTTTTATTCCTCTGGGACTTCATCACTCCTCTACAAACGTCCTTTTCGCTTTTATATTCCAGGTTAGTTTTAGTTTCATTTTTTCAAAACTTTGGAAGGTGCTTCGCTGTTTTTGTTTGTAGTTTATGCCTTCATGAGAAAACACTATTCGTTTTGCAAAAATATACAAAAATATAGTATTTTAGATAATGTAGTGGCGAGGATGCCATTATTTTAGGATCGTCATCGTCTCTGATGTCTGTTGATACTAATGCTGGTGATTACCCCCTCTAAGAATCTATTTCATCTTTCTCTGAGATGATTTATGTTCATGGATTCTTTTCGATTAAGTTATAGATCGTAATTGTAGATGATAAACTCCTCATTGTATTTGTAGATTTGAGTAAACCCCTTTTTCCATTTTGTAGGTTATTCGAGAAAATGGCGAGGAGGGGGTATTCATGTGCTTTCGACTGAGATTCCTGACGGGCTGGAATGGGTAGATTCTCAAGTACTCGAGGTCCTTTCGCTCTCCGATGAAGTTTTCCTTGATATATTGTAGGAGAGTCGTGCTCTTTCAAGAGGTCAAAGGATGCAATCAATTATGAGGTCGTGTCTCTGTCCAAGGTGTAAGAACCCAACTTTCTATAGAATAACTTTTCGGAAATTCTGTGAAAGAAATTTGCGAAATCTAACAAATATGGTTCTCCTCAGATTAACGAGGTGGACCCGTATAAGAAAATTTTTATTAAAATATTGTTTCTCATATAGGACAAAATAGTCCTTAATGATGACTTTTATCCACCAAGTCCAAATTCAACCGGTAAAAAAACTTTACTAGAACTTTTTGGACAGTTTGGTGACGAAAAAAAAACGACGGTAAAGATTTTCACAAAAATATTGCATTGCAACTATAGTTCTAAACCGACAATTAAACCTCAATCAACGTTTAGATTATTTGTCACTTAAGCAAGCCCAATAAATTAACCGAAGTATTTAAACCTCGGGTCATCTCTCAAGGAATTACAGGGAAGTATGTTTATTATTGGTTATGGGAAAGTATATTTTTGGATTTTTGAAATAAGGAACAAGAAAATATAGATTGCGAGAAAAATAAACTAATAATTAAGAAAGCTCTTAGCAAGGATTGATATTTAAAAGTTCTATCCTTATTATCATCATCAATTGTGATGGTAAATGTGAATTGCCTTCACTTAGTTAACCTCTAACCAATGGAGGAAGGTTAAGTGCACACAATTAACTTGAGTTCACAAGTTCTAGTCAACTCATAATGAGAGACTAGCTTTGGTGAAGTTCAAGCTAACCGGCAATCTTCAATCACCAATCAACAAAAGACTTTTGATAACTCTAGAGTCTCTAAATTATCAATCCAAGTCAAGAGCATAAAAATCTAAATTAAAATCCACTCAAATATTTTATCAAACATTTGGAAGGCATAGAATATGAAGATAAAAAATTAACAAGGAATATTAAATCTAAACAACCAATTGCAAGCATCAATGACTAACAATTAAAGAGAGTGACAATAAGCATGAAAAACATAAATTGCATTAAAAGAAATCTAACGTAACAAGAGCTCGTAAACATAAAAATGGCAAAAAAGGGAAATTAACAAGAGAAGAAGATGAACTAAAGTGCTTAAACAAATAAAAGTACGAACAAAACTAAATTAAAGGAAGATTGAACCTGAACCTACGGAGAAATTCAAAGAAGAAACCCTAAACCTATAGAGAAGAGAGAGCCTCTCTCTAGAAAACTAAATCTAAAACCTAAAATTGTGTGAATGAAAGTTTGAATGATGGATCCCTCATCCAGCTCTACTATGCAGCCTCTATTCTTCATTTTTAGGCTTGAAACTGGGCCAAAAGCAGCCCAGAAATCGCCCCAGCATTTTTTGTAATTGAAGCACGTGACGCTCTATCATGCGCACACGTCGGCCATGCATACGTGTCGCTTGAACAAATTCCTAGTCACGCATACGCGTCATCTACACGTACGCGTCGCTTGTCTGCTGCACTGGTCACGCGTACTCATCGCCCATGCGTGGGCGTCGCTGCCAGCTTCTCAAAACTTTAATTTCTTGTGTTCCTTCCACTTTTGCATGCTTCCTTTCCATCCTCTAAGCCATTCCAGCCCTATAAAACCTGAAAAAACTTAACACACATATCACCGCATCGAATGGTAATAAGAGAGGATTAAATTAGCAAATTAAAGGCCAAAGAAGCATGTTTTCAATCATAGCACAAAATTAGGAAGGAAAATGTAAAACATGTGAATTCTATGAAGAAGTGAGAATAATGAATAAAACTCAATTCAGTACAAAATAAACCATAAAATAGTGGCTCATCAAATCTCCCCACACTTAAACATTAGCATGTCCTCATGCTAAGCTCAAGAGAAGCAAAAGAGTGAAGGAAAAATGGTAGGACTTATGCAATGCAACCTATCTAAATGCAAACTACCTACATGTATCTACCTATTCTAACTACTATATATATAAGCATATTTGTGGTCAAAGTGAGTCAAATTTCCAAGAAATCATATATTGACAATCAAGGGCTAAATCAATCATACCAAAACACATTCACAATTGAATTGAGTTATGCAAAAGAGTTCACAAAATTGCAAGATAAGCAATGATCAAATATGGACATATGGAATTGAGCAATTGAACCCTCACAGGATGTGTATATGCACTCTAATCGCTCAAGTGTTTATGGTTAAACTACTCAAATCTCCTCTAATCATGCTTTCTAAAATTTTGTTCTTCATCTAACCAATCAACAAATGTTTGGTGTACAAATGCAAATATCATGAGGGCTTTTTAAGGTTGTAATGGGGCTAAGGTAAGGGTGAGGATACATGTATGACCAAGTGAGCTATCATTTGAATCTTTGACTAACTTGAGTTCTCACCTAACACATGCACACTCTCTATACAATTCTAAAATCAAGTCTAGCCACCCAAAATCTCACTTTTACAAATATATTTACACTCATGTATCAATTCCAATTCCATTACATATGCATTGATCTTTTTATTGAACTTAACATTGGGGTAATTTTATCCCCTGTTCATTTATTTCTTCCTTTTTTTGTTTATTTTTTTTCTATATATATGAAAGCATAATACATCAATGCATATGGTTTTTATAATTTCACACGAGTAAGCACCCAAATTCTCACTATTTGTCAATAAAAACAAAACACATTCTCATCAACCAAAGTTCTCACATTTCCTCACACTTAGTTGACACACACTCACTATCTTAAACTAACCAAACATTCAAATAGGACAATTAATTATTTTTCCACTTAAGCCTAGTGATGTGGGAATATAAAGAACAAAAGGGGGTTAAAAGGCTCAAAGTAGCAAACAAAGGTAAATGAAATAGTAGGCTATTTGGGATAAGTGAGCTATAATCAAATGATGGCCTCAATCACATAAATGTATGAATATACGCTAAATAATGGACATATAGAATGAAACAAACCAAACATTGCAATCATAGAGAAGAAAACACACAAGAATCAAAATCATGGTTAAATAATGTAACCATATAATTAGGCTAAAAAACTCACAGATTGTGTGTTTTTAGCTCAAAAACTATATTCCAAACTATATATATACATCATGCAAGTTTGGAAAAAAATTTCAACTCAAATCAATGTGAATCTTAATATACTTTTTAAGAAAAAAGAAACATTTCTTAAAAATTTCATCAAATTGACCAATATTTATTATATTATATATATATACTAAATGAAATGTTGTGATTATAAAAAGCCAAACATTTTTAGTTTACTCCCTAAATGCAATAAAGTAAAAATGTGCAAGTATTGAAAATAAAACAAAAATAAAAGCAAAAGTGTCTGGAATGGTTCACCAAAATATAACTCTGCCGATGACGGTGACCTCCCCACACTTAAATGACAACATCGTTCCCGATGCTCCTCAAATCAAGTCGGGTGAGAAGGGTCATCGCCCATTGGTCCACTTTCAGCTGTAGGTATCCGTGACTCTGTCAGCTGCTCAGGCTGAGTCTCCTCATGCTGTGCAACCTCCTGCTGGTCCTCCTCCTCCTCCTTAGAGTGCTCCGAGGGTGTGTCTGGCTCAGAGGGGATGTCAGTACGCCAAAAGTCATAATCAGCTTCAGATGTACATAGCGTTGCTTGTTGCAATGCTCCAACTACTCATATCGTCACGGATTGCGGCGCTCCATCTGAATAATGCGCTCGAAAAGGTGCTGCACAAGGTGATAAACTGGATGAGAAGTGGATGAGGGTGTTGCTGCAGTAGGCAGTGCTAAAGGTGCTACTGAGGATGTGGTCGCCTCAATGGGAGTAGTAGTAGGTGGTCTGTGGCTTAGAGGTCCAAACCGCTTGCCGTGCAGAATAACCTTCTTACGGTCCGCAATTGGTGGTCTCTCATCTTGGGGCTCCCAGGATACCTCAGCTCGAATAGCCATCTGAGTGATCAAGTACGAAAATTCCAAGGTGCCTCTGACATGTACTCTAGATATATACTTCCTGATGAGTTTTGGAAGGTATAGGTCATTCTCTTCCATGACACACCAAATAAGGATGATCATAGCTGCTGGCACCTCTGACTCGTGAGTGAGTCATAACGTAATTGCTCAGTATTTGTTGCCACAGCCTAGCCTCATCATTGAGATAATCAACCTTGATACCCCGTGGAGTTTCCTTCGACTTTTCCAAAGCCCACGGAACATCTGGAACAATGGCTATAGTATACCGGACGGCATCCCAATCGAAACTCATAAATTGAATAGCTTCATCGGCCTTTTGAAAACTATCTGTATCATCTGTTTTAGGCCGGAAGTGGAGGATATCCTGTATTGCCTCCTCTGTGACCAAGATCTGTTTGCCCCTAGGATGAACTGCATCAAGGGTCATCCGATAATAGTTGGAATAGAACTCACGGACCCATAATGTGTTCACATCCGCCAGATCTCTATCGAGAAATACCTAACCTCTCTGTTCAATTTGATGTTCAGTATACTTCCTCAAATCGGTTGGTATGCGAAGCTTCCTTTCTAAAGTAAAGTTTCTATTTTTCCATAAATACTGAAAACTTGAGTTCACAGTAAAGATTGGCAAATCTGACTGAGTCGGAAACAGGTACAAGTTGATCGGCTTTTTCTTTATCAGAAAATTTCTTTTCACACAAAAATTCATCTAATAGAACAACGGATGACTGTCCTTTCTTCCTTTTACTGGAGCTGGCCTTAGCCTTGCCTTTCCCTTTCCTATCAAACATCCTGAAAAATAGAATTCTCAGGGTACAGATTATCCAATCAAAGCAAAGAAACAGAAAGGCAAACAATATGTAAGCAAAATAAATAGAAGATAGGCAACAGAGGAGATAAAGCTAAAATATGAAGTGAGTCAAAAAGAGATAAATCCTTGGAATGAAAGAAAGGTAGGATTCAAAAAAATCAATCAGAAATCACAATCCAAGAATCCATGCAATGAAATTTAGAATGCTTGTTTGTAAAGAAACAACAAGTATCATGCCTTGAGCGAAATTAAAAGAGTTAGTTTGAAAATGGTGAAAACTAAAAAGAAGAGTTAGAAAGTCAATTAAGTCAAAAGTTAGAGAAGTTGGTTAAAATTAGTGGCATGGTAATGTAGTTCTTAACCAAAAGAAGTACAAAATGTATAAAAACAAGTATGCTCACATTCATAAAGACAATGCAAGTCATTAATGATAAAATATGTAAGGCACAAAGGTGTAAAAGATAAATACAAGTCATCATCATTGGATTTCGTCACTCAAGTGCAAAAATTGGTGTGGAGGAATTAAATATGTACTTATGTCACCAAAAGTGAATTGAAACTAAAAGTTTATATAAGACGGCTACAAAACTAAAAAGTCACCAATAAGCACAACTTGAAAGAACCTCAAACAAAAAGGAACAAGACTAAGCCAAATTGAAAGTTTATGAAACAACTTCAATGGTCAAGGAGAAGTTAAAATTGAAACAGGACCATGAAGAAGGAAAATTTGGAACCTAACTTGAAAAAATTAAACATAGAAGAGGTTCAAAATTCATTGGTCAACAAAGGTTCTAATTGACACATAAATCCGTCAACTAGTTCCTTGTTGTTTCCAATGATGTAATTTGAATAAATAGAACTAAAGAAGAGCGGAAATGCCAACCAATCAATTCATGAATTGAATTTGGCAATAATCAAGTAGGACTAAAGTCAAAATGTGCCAAATTCAGTTCACAATTGGATATTAATAGCATAAATATTTCAGAAAAATTCGACAGCATTTTGGTAGTAAATTGAACGTTCCCAGATTAAAACAGCAGCAAAACAACAACTCATATGAATTTAGAGCAATTCAAACAAATAAAACGAACAGTAAATCCATATGATTCAGACAACATTAAGCTAGAGCAGCATAGCAGCAATATGCAGCTCATATGAATTCAAAACAATTCAGAAAAATCAGCAACAATGAACAAAAGCAATGAATTCAGGCAGCATTCTTTCTTTTGAATTCAATAGCCATTCCACAAGTAAGCAAGATAAATTCAGATAAATTCACATAACTGAATCCAACAATCAAGTTCAAAATTAAACAAGAACACAGCAACAATAACAACTTAGAATCAGACATTAAGCAAAATCGTCATCACTGCAAACAATCCATGAATTGCTCATATCAAATAACAATCATTAGCAAGAGAAAAACAGCAAAAACAACTATGCAACAGCATCAACAAACCAAATCAACACAGGGGCAAGTCATCCGGCAACAAACAAACCAATTACAAAAAAATCATCCATTTCCAAACAGCAGCAGTAATCAAGACAAGCTTAAATCAACTATCCAGTCCAGATTCTCTAACAACCTAAGAAACTAACATGCATTTCTAACTAAATTAATTAAACAAAAATTAAGCAAAGCTAACTATACTCTTATAACATAATAGAAATAGAACGCAGAAAGGAAAAATGGGAGAAACCTGGAAGGATGTCGGAAGCAAAAATAGAAACTGAAAGAGAGAGAAGAGCAGTACCGACCCAGAGACGGCGGCTACTGATGATGGTGGTGACGGCATGAGGTGTTAAACTCAGGGAGCAGGGGAAGCACCAGATTCCCGTTCTGGTATAGAGACGGTGGTGAAAAGTGAAATAGAGAAGAAGGAAGGAGGGTGAGTGGTTATGGTAGAGGGTGGAGATTGCTGGCGGCAATGGGACCGCGGCGGAGCTGATGGAGGCGGAAAAGGTTGAACGGCCGAGAAGGGAGACATGCAGAAGAAGAAAGAAGAGAAGAGAAAAGGGAAGAGAGAGGTGGTGGCCGGCGTCGGTTCGGTGTCGCTGGAAGGATGTGGGCGGTGGTGGTTGATGGAGGTTGATAATGGTGGCAATGGGGGTTCAGGATGGCGAAGAGGAGAAGAGAAAGAGACGTTGGAGGGAAGAAGAGAAAGGGTACGTGAATGGGTTAGGGTTATCGCGTCAGGGGGTTAATGAATTTAAATTCACGCGTACGCATGGATCACACTTGCGCATGGAAGCAGTGAAAATGGAAGCGACGTGTACACGTCTATCATGCGTAGGCGTGAAGTGAGAAAAAGGAATTTGATGCGTAGGCGTGGATCACGCGTACACGTGGAGAAAAGTTGTGCGAAACGCACAATTTTGGCACATTTGTCGCACAACTCTCTGTAATTAGTATTAGGGCAGCATTTAGGTACGACGCGTGCGCGTCGGTCACACCCACGAGTGAAAGGCCAGAAACGAAAATGACACATATGCGTTAGCGAGGCGGACGCATGGTTGGCTTGTGCACCTGGCACCCCACCAGCGCGGTTTCAACACAACTCTCGAGAAAATGTACCAGAGAGCAACATTCAATATGACGCATGCGCGTCGGCCACGCGTACGCATGGGCTTCCTCATAAATCTAACTAAAAATAGAAATGCAACTTATTACCAATATAAACAAAAAGGAAAAATATGAAGAATTTATCATGGCGGGGCGTCTCCCACCTAGCACTTTTAGTTAAAGTCCTTAAGTTGGACATTTGGTGAGCTCCTTGTCATGGTGGCTTGTGCCTGAACTCATCTTGAAACTTTTACCAACGCTTGGACTTCCAATAAGCTCCAACATTTCCAAGTGAATCACTAAGCTTTGATGAAGTTCTTCACAAGTTTTGAGCTCCCAAAGTTGATCCTCTTGTATGCCGGGATCCCAAATCTTGTTTCTACACCCGTCTTTAAGTGGATAATCATTGTTCTAACCGGGTGGCAAGCAATTCGACTTCTCAATGAAGTACCAAACTCTTCTCTTAGATCCAACCAATTGATCACTAGTCCAACCCTTGCATTTAGCTTGTGAAATCTCAACATTGATGAGTCTTGATTTGCAACTCCAACCACTAAATATCATTCTCTTACGTTTTATTCCATAAATCCTCCTATGTTGGCCATCCGTTTTAAGCATACCATACTCAAGTGGGACAATAAAGCTAATAGAGATAAGTTTTACCCACTCAAATGAAGGAGTAGATGGCAACCTAGGTAGAGAAGTCTCCAACGATCTTGACAAAGCATATTCAACTCCCGTCCAACCTTTTCACAAGACTCCCATCTTTTGAAGAGATTCTTCACTTTCAAGCTCTTCCTCACCGAGTTCATCCAACTTTTCTCCGTCACTCAAATCATAAATATGAAGTTGAAAGAAAGCTACCTCAAAGTTGCTTTCAATTTCATCGGGAGAATGTTCTTCAAACTCACGGGGTTCACTTGTGGATGCAAATTCATTACTAGGATGGCTTGATTCATGATCATCATCACCAAGGGAACTTGCTTCTTGATCTATTCCATCCGATTCTTCATAGGGAACATGCCTTGGAGGTTGTGTACTAGCCTCCTCAACATTAATTTTAAGCTTCTTGGAGGAATACTCTACAACTCCAGATTCCCATGGAGGTTCAGTATCTCCTAAGTCTTCAACCACTTCTTCCTCTTCCACAATTACGGTTTCCTCCAATTGCTCCAATACAAAGTCACATTCCTCATTGTCCACCAGAATTTCTAACTTCTCCTTCATGCCACGCCCCTCATTTGATTCTCCGCATGCGGCCATGGGGGTACTTTGAGTGTTGAAGCGCAGTGAAACTAAATTATCTACTACCTCGGTCAAGGTAGCTATAAAATCTAGTGTCGTCCTTTGCATCTCTCTTTGCTCTTTAAGAAGAACACCAAGGGTGTCATCCATTGGAGAGTGGAGTGGATATGAGGGTTCATTGCTTGGGAGGAAGGGTTTATGATAAGGGAGTGGTTCATCATGATAAGAATGTGGCGGTTCAACACTCTCTATATTTTTCACTTGTTGCACAACACACTCCAGTCCCTTGTTCTCAAGTTGAGATTTGTTAGCCATGAGAGCTTCTTGTGCTTTTCGGCCTTCCTCTCGCTCCATTTGATGGATGGTTGCTTAAAGTCGATCCATTGCTTCCTTAAAATGATTCTGTGGCTACTACAACATAATTGTAACTAAACTCATAGCCAAAGGGGTGAGAATTCATGGTAACAAAAGAAAATAAAAACAAAAACTAATAAGAAATAATGAAAATAAACTCCTAAAACTAGAAACAACTAACAAAGAAACGAAAAGACAAACGTATTCACAATATTCACAATAACCAATAATAAGGCACACATTTGCAATTCCCCAGCAACGGCGCCAAAAACTTGACGGAGAAAAAATGTCGGTAAGGATTTTCACAAAAATATCACGTTGCAAGTATAGTTCTAAACCGACAATTAAACCTCAGTCAACGTTTAGATTGTTTGTCACTTAAGCAAACCCAAAAGAATTAAATGAAGTATTTAAACCTCGGGTCGTCTCTCAAGGAATTGCAGGGAAGTATGTTTATTATTGGTTTTGGGAAAGTATATTTTTGGATTTTTGAAATAAGAAACAAGAAACTATAGATTGCGAGAAAAATAAACTAATAATTAAGAAAGCTCTTAGCAAGGATTGATATTTAGAAGTCATATCCTTATTATCATCATCAATTGTGATGGTAAATGTGAATTGCCTTCACTTAGTTAACCTCTAACCAATGGAGGAAGGTTAAGTGCACACAATTAACTTGAGTTCACAAGTCCTAATAAACTCATAGTGAGAGACTAGCTTTGGTGAAGTTCATGTTAACCGGCAATCTTCAATCATTGGTATGGTAATTTATAACCCACAAACTAACCGGCAAGTGCACTGGGTCGTACCAAGTAATACCTCAGGTGAGTGAGGGTCGATCCCACGGGGATTGATGGATCAAGCAACAATGGTTAAATGACTTACTTAGTTAGGCAAGCAGAAAAGAGTGTTGGATGTTCAAAGAGCATTAAACAGTAAATTAAGAGTTTGAAGACAGCAGGTGAATAAGTCGGGATTAAAATATTGGAGAAAATAGTTAAGGTTTCAGAGTTATCTATTCTTCCGGATTAACTTTTCTTACTAACTATTTTAATCATGTAGGATTTAATTTATGGCAAACTATATGTGAGTAGACCCTAATTCCTTAGACCTTTCTAGTCTCCTCTAAATTTCATTAACTGCCAATTCCTTGGTCAATTAATTCCAATTAGAAGCTGCATGATCAAATTCCTGTTTATATGCCACAAAAACTCTAATTACCCAAAAATAAAAGGATTATATGTCATGTATCCCGTTAAATCCAGATAATTAAAATTTAGGAGAATATGTTTTCAAGCTGTTGTTCAAGTAAACAGCTTTTCCAAGTTTTACAAGAACTCAAATAGAAAGAGGGTCATACTTCTGTTCCACCCAAATTCATAAGATAAAGAGCGAAAACAATTCTTAAATTATAAATCCATACATGAATTAAAATAGAAAAATTAATAAAATCAATCCATACAAATAGACAGAGCTCCTAACCTTAACAATGGAGGATTAGTTGCTCATGGTTCAGAGAAGAAAATAAGGATTATGATAAAATGTATTTTGGTAGTCTGAAATTCAATGAAAAGTTCAATGTTACATATCCTTTTATATCTAATCCTAATAAATTTAAAATCTATCTTTTAAAACTAAAATAATATCTTTTCCTAAAAATGATATTTGAATTTAAATTAGAATTAATTAACAAGTCTTCAGTTGATGGGTGGGGACCACTCGTTTTGTCCATTCTGCAGCTTCTAATCTGTGTTTTTTGGGCTAAAAACTGAGTCAAAACATCCCAGAAATCGCCCCCAGCATTTTTTTGCATTTTCTGCACATGGCGTATGTCACGCGTACGCGTCAGTCATGCGTACGCGTCACTAGCTCTTCTTCGCGTGTCACGCGCAGGCGTCAGTCACGCGTACGCGTCGCTGAGCAAATCTTCAAATTACGCGTATGCGTCAGTCACGCGCACGCGTCGCCATGGAAAGCTTCAAATCACACGCACGCGTCAGTCACGCATACGCGTCGCTCCTCACTGCCATCTCCTTTGATTCTTGTGCTGCAGAAACTCCACCAAATCCAGCCGGATGTTACCTATAATAAACAAATTTGCAAAAGACTCAAAGTAGCATCCATATTGGCTAAAAGATAATTAATTCTTTATTAAACTCAACAAATTAGATGCAAATTCACTAGGAAAAGATAGGAAAGATGCTCACGCATCATAACACCAAACTTGAATTGTTGCTTGTCCTCAAGCAACCAAAATTAGGCTTTGGATGTGAATTTGCATGAGAATGAGAGTTCGATGAAGCCCATGTCTCTTCTTATAGTGGTGTTTACAACTGCAATCCTGAATAGTTTTGGCATCTCACTCTCCTTTGAATAAGAAGAATGTTACTGTCATCTGGAATTAGAATCCGGATAATATTATGAATTCTCTGATCTTTTGTAGCTCAATTTAATCCTTGAACACAGCAATTTTTCTTTGGTGCTTTGCACCTTGAGCCTAGTCGTGACTTTAAATGTTTTGTCTCAAGAATTTCTTGACACAGAAACACCATAAGCACTTAACTGTGGAACTTTCTTTAAGTTCTAAATATTTTCATTATTATTTATTTTTTTTTCAGTTACTTCCAAACAGTGGTGCTCAAAGCCTTTGGCGTACTCTGCAATTGATCTCGACTCTAAATGTTTTGTCTCAAGGATTACTTGACACAGAAACACCACAAGCATGTGATTAAGAAAAAAACTCTTTGAGCTTTTAATTATGTCTGACCTCCCTAGTCATTGATGCTCAGAGCCTTGGACCTTGCTTTTATTTTTCTTTTGCTGTTTCTTTTGCTTCAAGGATTAAACTTTCATTAATTTCAGGGAAATCATAATAATTCTCTAAATTTCTGTTCCTTGTACATCAACATTCTTTGATTCAAATTTAAATATGCACTGTTCATGTCATGCATTTAGAATCATAGAAAATACCACCACATTTAAGTAAATAAGACTATTCTTCAATATAGACCCACTTTCTCATGCAATATATCACTCCTGTATTTTTTTTATTTGGATTCAAGCTCAGTGAGTAATACATGAGACATCTTTTCAGAAATAAAGCAATTAAGGAAAAACTAAACTAGACCTAGGATTCTAACTAATAAAGGATCATGCAACAAACAAAGCAAAATAGCAGAAAATCGGAACATAGCATAGAAAAAGAGGGGAGGAATATAGAATGAAAGGAACTCAACCACCTTAGTTATCCTAGTGGTCGTTTTATTCTTCAGATTGTGCTCCTCCGTGAAGCTTCAACACCTTAGATTCGCCTTTCTTAGTGCCAAAAAATTTGACAGCAAAACTCTAAGTGAAGCGTCAACACTAAACTTAAAGGGTTGCTTGTCCTCAAGCAAAGAAGAACTAAAAACAAAAACAAATAATAAGATGGAAGAAGAATAAAAGGATAAAAGAACAAGAGAGAATTAGGGATTGGGAAAGAGAGAAAGAAAAGTAAAAATGGGCGGTGAACTAGTGTAGTTGTACGGCACGTGTACGCATGGGTCGCAAATTTTCTTAATGACGCGTCAGCGTCAGGCACGCGTCCGCGTGCCTTGGGTTTAGCGCGATTCGCGCGAAGGCAGTGTGCGCATGCACAACTCTCTGTTCGCGTGGCTTGGGCACCAATATTTTCATACGACACGTGTGCGTCATGGACGCGCACGCGTGGATGAACATTTGTGGGCGTCAGGAACGCGTACACGTGGTCAATTTTGTGCGTCTAGCACACTTCCAACCCCAAACCAGCACAACTCTCTACCCAAATACATATTTACGTCAAATTTCAAGGTCACGCGTACGCGTCACTGACGCGCATGCGTGGAAGGCGAAAAGTGCAAACGACGCGCACGCGTGGGTTACGTGTACGCGTGATGCGGCTTGTGCTTCCAGCATGCTTCTAGCGCTACTCCCGCTCAACTCTCTGTAAAATTTTATTTTTCACACACATGCATATGACGCGTACACGTCAGCGACTCTTTCGCATCATGTGCTCCTTTTTTTATGTTCCTGTTCTAAAATAGCTGCATGATCATAAAATTAGTAAGAACTCAATAAAGATCAAATAAGTAAGAAAAGTACTACTACAAAAAATAACTAAGGATACGAAATTATCGGGTTGCCTCCCGACAAGCGCTTCTTTAACGTCACAAGTTTGACGGTCAGTTCTGCTAGTTCAGCAGATAAGTGGACCTCTGGCGGTCAATCTCGCCTCCAAGATAGTGCTTCAACCTCTGGCCATTCACTGTAAATTTTCTGTCAGAATTCTCTTCCTGTATTTTCACATGACCATATGGTGAAGCTCTAGTAACCACAAACGGTCCTGACCACCGAGATTTTAGCTTCCCAGGAAAGAATTTGAGCCTTGAATTATACAGAAGCACTATTTGTCCCGGCTCAAAGACTCTGATGGCAATCTTCTTGTCATGTAGTAGCTTGGTTCTCTCCTTATAGAGCTTGGCATTCTCATAAGCTGAATATCTGAATTCATCAAGCTCATTTAACTGGAGCATTCACTTAATTTTTCCAGCTTCTGAATCAAGATTCAGATACCTGATTGCCCAGTAAGCTTTATGCTCTAGCTCAACTGGCAAGTGACAGGCTTTGCCATAGACCAACTGATAAGGGGACATGCCAATGCGAGTCTTGTACACTGTTCGATATGCCCAGAGAGCATCATCAAGCTTCCTAGACCAGTCATTTCTTGAAACACTGACGGTCTTCTCTAGAATCCTCTTAAGTTCCCTGTTGGAAACTTCAACCTGTCCACTTGTCTGAGGGTGATAAGGGGTTGCCACTTTATGACAGGCTCCATATCTCTACAGAAGAGAGTCCAGCTGTCTATTGCAGAAGTGGCTTCTTCCATCACTAATGAGTGTCCTTGGGACACCAAACCGGCTAAAGATATATCTCTGAAGAAAGCTCATTACCACTTTGGCATCATTGGTGGGTAGAGCTATAGCTTCCACCCACTTGGACACATAGTCGACTACCACTAGAATATAGTTGTTTGAATGTGAGGGTGGGAAAGGTCCCATGAAGTCAATACCCCACACATCAAATATCTCAACCTTAAGAATCCCCTGTTGTGGCATTTCATGGTTGGCTGGGAGATTTGTGACTTTTTCACATCTGTCACAGTGCTTCACAAATGCTCTTGCATCTCTGAAGAGAGTCACTCAGTAGAATCCGTTCTGAAGGACCTTTGTACCTGTCCTTTCACCACCAAAGTGGCCTCCATAATCTGAACCATGATAGTGCCAGAGAATCTGCTGTGTTTCTTCATCTGGAATACATCTCTGGATGATACCATCTAAACACCTCTTAAAAAGATATGGTTCCTCCCAAATGTAGTACTTTGCATCCGTCAATAGCTTCTTTACTTGTTGCCTGCTGTACTCCTTTGGAATGAAATTCATGGCTTTATAATTTGTAATGTCTGCAAACCATGGAGCCTGCTGAATGAGAAACAACTACTCATTCGGAAATGTCTCATTCACAGCTGTGGGTGGTTGTACTCCTGCTTCAGGCTCAATTCTGGAGAGATGGTCAGCTACTTGAATTTTTGACCATTTTCTATCTTTTATCTCAATATCAAACTCCTGAAGGAGCAACACCCATCTGATTAATCTTGGTTTAGAATTCTATTTGGTTAGAAGGTACTTCAAAGCAGCATGATCAGTATAAATAATAACCTTAGAACCAAGTAAATAGGACCTAAACTTATCAACAACATACACAACAGCTAATAATTCCTTTTCTATAGTTGCATAATTCTTTTGGGCATCATTTAACACACGACTGGCATAGTAAATAACATGTACAAGCTTACCATGCCTCTATCCTAAAACAGCTCCTATAGCAAAGTCACTAGCATCACACATTAATTCAAATAGTAGATCCCAGTCAGGGGGAGCTATAATGGGAGCAGAGGTAAGGTTTGCTTTCAGAGTTTCAAAAGCATGCAAACAATCAGAATCAAAGACAAAAGGAACATCAGCAACCAACAGGTTGCTTAGAGGTTTAACAATTTTAGAAAAATCCTTTATAAATCTTCTATAAAATCCTGCATGACCCAAGAAACTCCTGACTGCCTTAACATTAGTTGGTGGTGGTAATTTTTCAATTACCTCCACTTTTGCTCTATCAACCTCAATTCCCTTACTTGAAATCTGGTGTCCAAGAACAACACCTTCTGTAATAATAAAATGACATTTTCCCAATGTAAAACAAGGTTTGATTCTTGACACCGTTTCAAGACAAGAGATAAATGCTTAAGGCAGGATTCAAAAGAATTACTAAAAATAGAAAAGTCATCCATAAATACCTCAATAAACTTTTCAACCATATCAGAAAAAATTGAAAGCATACACCTCTGAAAAGTTGCTGGAGCATTGCAAAGTCCAAAAGGCATTCTTCAGTAGGCAAATACTCCAAAGGGGCATGTGAATGCTGTCTTCTCTTGGTCTTGAAGGTCCACTGCAATTTGATTATATCCATAATATCCATCTAGAAAACAATAAAAAGCATTACCAGCTAACCTCTCAAGCATTTGATCAATGAAAGGTAGGGGAAATGATCCTTCCTTGTAGTAGTGTTGATCCTCTTGTAGTCTATACACATTCTCCATCCTGTGATTGTTCTTGTAGGAATAAGCTCATTCTTTTCATTCTGGATCATTGTCATCCCTCCTTTCTTGGGAACTACCTGCACAGGACTTACCCAAGGACTGTCAGAAATAGGGTAAATAATACCTGCTTCTCATAATTTCATTACCACTTTTTGGACCACCTCTTTTATGGTTGGATTAAGTCTCCTTTGTGGTTGCACAACTGGTTTAGCATCATCTTCAAGAAGGATCTTGTGCATACACTTGGTTGGACTAATCCCCTTTAAGTCACTAATGGTCCACCCAAGAGCTGTTCTATGGCTCTTGAGCACTGAAACAAGCACCTCTTCCTCTTCAGGCTTCAGGGAAGAGCTAATAATCACCGAATATGAATCATTTTCACCCAAGAACACATATTTCAGAGAAGGAGGTAAAGGTTTCAGCTCAAGCTTAGGGGGTTTCTCCTCTACTTTAGGCGTGTGAACCACAGCCTTATGGGGTGGTGAATCATTAACTTCTACTAATTCATACTCAGAAATAGGATCCAGAATGTCATCAAGTACCTCAGCTTTCAGTACCTCTTGAACAAGTGGTTCAATAACATCTATTTTCATGCACCCTTCAGAATCATTAGGGTGTTTGAGAGCCTCAAAAACATTTAGGACTGCCTGTTCTTCATTGACCCTCAGTGTTAATTCACCCTTTTGCACATCAATCAGAGCTCTACCTGTAGCTAAAAAGGGTCTATCAAGTATAATAGAAGATTTTACCTCCTCTTCCATGTCTAATATAGCAAACTCAACAGGAAAATTAAATGGTCCTACTTTAACAAGTAAATCCTCAACAACACCCACATGTAGTTTAAAAGAAAAATCAGCAAGTTGAAGAGAAATACGAGTGGGTTTTACCTCCTTAATTTGAAGCTTTTTCATCACTGAAAGTGGCATTAGATTGATGCTAGCTCCAAGATCACATAAAGCTCTCTAAATGGTGACATCTCCAATGGTGCAATGAATTATAAAGCTCCCTAGATCTGGCATCTTCTCAGGAAGGTTGTGTTGAATAATGGCACTACATTCTTTAGTTAACACCACTGTTTCTTGTTCCTTTCAATTCCTCTTGTGGGTCAACAATTCTTTCATAAATTTATCATAGAGAGGCATTTGCTCAAGAGCCTCTGCAAAAGGAATGTTGATCTGTAGCTTTTTGAAGACATCTAAAAATTTAGAAAACTGCTTTTCTTTGGAAGCCTTCTGAAGCCTCTGAGGATATGGCATTTTTGGCTTGTATTCAGGAGCCTTTGGCAAGGTAGGATAAGTGTCAAGAGAATCAGGGAATGGGTTGTCTACACGCTTAGGAGGGGCGCGCTCTACTTCTTCCTTCTTCTCCTCTGGAGCTTCTTTTTCAACTAGTTCTTCATTGGCCTTGGTCTCAGGGCCAGCTACTTTACCACTTCTCAACTGAATAATCTTGCAATCTTCTCTTAGGTTCACCACTGTATCACCTGGTAATGTACTTGCAGACTTCTCAGGTATTTGCTTGCTCAGCTGGCCCATTTGCACTTCCAAGTTTCTAATGAAGGCTCTGGTTTCCTACATAAAACTCCTCATCATCTTCCAATTAGAATCTTCTTGGGATTTAGAGTTAGCCTGCTAAGGTGGTTGTTGCTGCTGAGATTGAAATTGGCGGTTATTGTTATTGTTCTATTGGAAGCCACCCTGAGAATTATTGTTGAAATTCTGAGGTCTCTGAGGTTGGTCTCTCCACCCAAAATTTGAGTGATTTCTTCATCCTTGATTGTATGTTTGAGAATAAGGGTCATTATTGGGATATCTAGAACCACTCCCCATGTAATTGACCTGTTCAAAAGAGGATTGAGCATAATCAAAATTATCATTTTGCACTAAATTTCCTGCCATGTCATAGGAGACCTCTTGAGGTGGATTTTGGGTGTTGATAGCTGAGACTTGCATACCACTCATGTGTTGAGTAAGTAGACTTATTTACTAAGACATAAGCTTGTTCTGAGCAAGAATAGCATTAAGAGGTTCTACTTCCATGACACCCTTCTTTTGAGGAGCCTCAGAGTTCATAGGATTCCTATTAGAGGAATATAAATATTGGTTGCTAGCAACTAATTCAATAAGCTCAATAGTCTCCTCTGGTGTCTTCTTCTTGTGCAATGAACCTCCTGCAGAATTGTCTAAGCACATCTTGGACATTTCACCCAAACCTTCATAAAAGATATCTAGTTGAGTCCATTTGGAGAACATGTCCGGAGGGCATTGCCTAGTCAGTAGTTTGTATCTCTCCTAAGATTCATACAAAGTTTCACCATTCTTTTGTTTGAAGGTCTGAACCTCCACCCTAAGCTTAGTCAGCTTCTTTGGTGGGAAAAATTTAGTAAAAAACTCAGTAACAACCTTGTTCCAAATATCCAAACTCTCCTTAGGTTGGGAATCTAGCCATAGCTTTGCTCCATCCCTCAGAGCAAACGGGAAGAGCATGAGTTTGTATACCTCTGGGTTCACTCCATTTGTCTTCACAGTATCACAAATCTGCAGAAAACTGGAGATAAACTGATTTGGGTCTTCATGGAGAAGACCATGATACTGGCAGTGTTATTGCACTGGTGACCAGTTGTGGCTTCAACTCAAAGTTGTTTGCGGCTATAGGAGGCACCACAATGCTTTTTCCATAAAGATCTACAGTAGGAGTAGAATAAGAGCCAAGCACTCTCCTTTATTGCTCATCCCCATTCGGATTTGCCACATTGGCATTATCAGCATTATTAGGATCCATAGTGGGTTCTGCAGCCTTGTAAAGTCTTGTCTGTTGTAAATGTCGCCTGAAAGTCCTTTCAGGTTCAGGATCAAAGTCTCAGAGATGTTCTTTGTCTCTGTTCCTGCGCATAAACAAACAGAAGACAAGAAAAGAATGGAACTCTCTACGTCAGAGTGTAGAGAATTCCCAGTGAGGTAACCTGAACTAGGAAACACCAAACTTAATTTCATAAATTACTAAAAAATATTAGTGCTATTAAAATATTTTTTTTGAAAATATAAAAAAATTGGATTTTAATAAAATAAAAAATAAAACGCCTAATCTAAGCAATCAAACAACTAATAGTTGTTAATCACTATCAATCGCCGGCAACGGCACCAAAAACTTGGTGTGGTAATTTATAACCCATAAACTAGCCGGCAAGTGCACCGGGTCGTATCAAGTAATACCTCAGGTGAGTGAGGGTTGATCCCACGAGGATTGATAGATCAAGCAACAATAGTTAAATGACTTACTTAGTTAGGAAAGTAGAAAAGAGTGTTGGATGTTCAAAGAGCATCAAACAGTAAATTAAGAGTTTGAAGACAGCATGTGAATAAGTTGGGAATAAAATATTGGAGAAAATAGTTAAGGTTTCAGAGTTATCTATTCTTCCGGATTAAATTTTCTTACTAACTATTTTAATCATGTAGGATTTAATTTATGGCAAACTATATGTGACTAGACCCTAATTCCTTAGACCTTTCTAGTCTCCTCTAAAATTCATTAACTGCCAATTCCTTGGTCAATTAATTCCAATTTATATGCCACAAAAATTCTAATTACCCTAAAATAAAAGGATTATATGTCACGTATCCCGTTAAATCCAGATAATTAAAATTTAGGAGAATATGTTTTCAAACTGTTGTTCAAGTAAAGAGCTTTTCTAAGTTTTACAAGAACTCAAACAGAAAAAGGGTCATACTTCCGTTCCACCCAACTTCATAAGATAAAGAGCGAAAACAATTCTTAAATTATAAATCCATACATGAATTAAAATAGAAAAAATAATAAAATCAATCCATACAAATAGACAGAGCTCCTAACCTTAACAATGGAGGATTAGTTGCTCATGGTTCAGAGAAGAAAATAAGGATTCTGATAAAATGTATTTTGGTAGTCTGGAATTCAATGAAAAGTTCAATGTTGCATATCCTTTTATATCTAATCCTAATAAATTTAAAATCTATCTTCTAAAAATAAAATAATATCTTTTCCTAAAAATGATATTTGAATTTAAATTAGAATTAATTAACAAGTCTTCAGTTGATGGGTGGGGACCACTCATTTTGTCCATTCTGCAGCTTCTAATCTGTGTTTTCTGGACTGAAAACTGAGTCAAAACAACCTAGAAATCACCCGCATTGTTTTTCTGTATTTTCTGCACGTGGCCTATGTCACGCGTATGCGTCAGTCACGCGTACGCATCGCTAGCTCTTCTTCGCATGTCACGCGCACGCGTCAGTCACGCGTACGCGTCGCTGAGCAAATCTTCAAATCACGCGTACGCGTCGCCATGGAAAGCTCCAAATCACGCGCACACGTCAGTCACGCGTACGCGTCACTCCTCACTGCCATCTCCTTTGATTCTTGTGCTGCAGAAACTCCACCAAATCCAGCCGGATGTTTCCTATAATAAACAAATTTGCAAAAGACTCAAAGTAGCATCCATATTGGCTAAAAGATAATTGATTCTTTATTAAACTCAACAAATTAGATGCAAATTCACTAGGAAAAGATAGGAAAGATGCTCACGCATCAATCACCAATCAACAAAAGACTTTTGATAACTCAAGAGTATCTAAATTATCAATCCAAGTCAAGAGCATAAAAATCTAAATTAAAATCTACCCAAACATTTCATCCAAACACTTGGAAGGCAGATAATAAGAACATAGAATAATAACAGGGAATTTTAAATCTAAACAACCAATTGCAAGCATCAATGACTAACAATTAAAGATAGTGACAATAAGTATGGAAAACATAAATTGCATTAAAAGAAATCTAACGTAACAAGAGCTCGTAAACATAAAAAGGCGAAAAAGGGAAATTAACAAGAGAAGAAGATGAACTAAAGTGCTTACACAAATAAAAGTAAGAACAAAACTAAATTAAAGGAAAATTGAACTTGAACCTAAGGAGAAATTGAAAGAAGAAACCTTAAACCTAGAGAGAGGAGAAAGCCTCTCTCTCTAGAAAACTATATCTAAAACCTAAAATTGTGTCAATAAAAGTTTGAATGATGGATCCCTCATCCAACTCTACTCTGCAGCCTCTATTTTTCATTTTCGGGCTTGAAACTAGGCCAAAAGCAACCCAGAAATTGCCCCCAGCATTTTCTGTAATTGCAGCACGTGACGCTTTGTCACGCATATGCGTCGGCCACGCGTACGCATCGCTTGAACAAATTCTTGGTCACACGTACGCGTCATCCACGTGTACGTGTCGCTTGTCTGCTGCACTGGTCACGCGTACGAGTCGCCTATGCGTGCGCGTCACTGCCAGCTTCTCAAAACTTCAATTTCTTGTATTCCTTCCATTTTTACATGCTTGCTTTCCATCCTCTAAGCCATTCTTGTCCTATAAAACTTGAAACACTTAACACACATCACGACATTGAATGGTAATAAGAGATGATTCAAATTCGCAAATTAAAGGCCAAAGAAGCATGTTTTCAATCAAAGCATAAAATTAGGAAGGAAAATATAAAACATGTGAATTCTACGAAGAAGTGTGAGAATAATGAATAAAATCCACTCAATTTAGTACAAAATAAACCATAAAATAGTGGCTCATCATTTGGCTTCACCAAAATATTTTAAAGATATTTTAGGATCAAAATAATGTAAAATACCAAAAATACCCCAAGGGCATATTTCTCTATTTTCTCTGCTATAGTAAAAATCAATGATCAGGTAATTACCACTTTTTGGTAATTATTCTTCAAGAATAAATCCTAGCCACGAGTTTTATCTTTATTCTCTTTCATAAATTATTATTCACTACATATTAATTCACCATGTGATTAATTAACCTAAAGTAACCATCATTAGATCACAAAGTATTTAACCACATGATCAAAATACTCTCACACCTCTCTCCTTCCTTATGACTGAATTGTCTTTCTTTCTCTCAAATTTACCACATGTTAATTATGTTAATAAACATGTGGTTAAGATATGATCAAGGAGGATGCCAAGAAATTTCCTAATTTTCCATATGATTCATATTTCTTCTCTTCTTAAAACACTAGAAGAAAAATTCTAAGTACCATCGGATTTAACGTCGGATATAACGTCGCAGAGTAGTGGCGAATTTACCGTTAGATTTACCGGCAGTAATGATGTTGAATTCATAAGGTTAAGTAATTACCAATAGATTTTGGTTTCCAACAATAAATCCGCCAATAATATTTGTAGAACAAACAATTAAATTGGCGCGTTCGTTACCGTCGAATTTACCGTCGGAAAAATCTGACGATAACACCAATTAGTGAAACGCTGCATTTTGGTGACTCGTAATGGTTTACCATCAGAAAAATTTGACAGTAACAGGTCGTAAATTCAAATTGCGAACCCTCTTCTCCCTCATTCGAGATTCATCCTCTCTCTCTCACTCAACCACTGTTTTCCTCTCCGATCCCCAACACCACCCTCTCTATCACCATCAACCCACCCACCGCCGACACCCCTCCATTCTTCTTCTTCTCCCTCTTCTCTCCTTGTCACTTCACTGTTCACCTTCGGAACTGCCGCGCCTCCCCACAGACCCACTACCACCGCTGCTGGCTTCACCTCTCTCCCTCCTCGTGTGTCACCGCACCTCCCTTCGCCTCTCTTCCGTCTCTGTGGGTGGTTGTTACTGCTCGTCCCTCGTCATTCGTGCCTCCGTGGTTGTGTTGCTTGCACACTGCTGTGCGTCATCCACCTTCTAGAAGCATTTCTTCCTCTTCAACAACAGGTAACCATTTTAATTTTTTTTCCAGTTATTTTAATATTTTAGATGCTATATTAATTTTAAATAGTTGATTCATTGATGTTATTGCTATTTATTTTTATTATTGATTAGTTTATAATGCTGATTAGAATATGGTAGTGGTTGAACTATTGAATTGGTTTATGAATTTGATTATGAATTTCAATATGCATTGATTTTGCTGATTATGAATATGCTGAGGTTTTGTTGATTATTGAATTGGTTTTATATGAATTTATAATGTAAAAAAAATTGACATTATTCTAATTCTTATTTTGAAAATGTGACATTTTAGGAAGAAATATTATTTTGAGTATATGTGTTATGTACATTATTGAGCCTCTTGTTGATTGTTTTCTCCTTTCTAACTCATAAATCTTTTGAAATCATCTTAAGCACACTAATTGAATTGAGTTTGAACTTTGAAAAGTGTTTCGATTATTGAATTGAATTACTGAATATTATTGTTGAAGTTGTTTGAAATTGTCTGAATTATGATGATTCACTGTATTACGGCTGGTTTCACTCTTTTTAGACATGACGACGGGTAGAAGTCTGGTGGATCAGTCTATTGGTCGTGGTCCTACGTGGTCAAGGTAGAGGAAAGGTTTCTTCCAGTACGCCCGGAAATTCTGGATCCTCTCCCTCTACTACGAGTACCCTAGTGACGTCATAGGTTGTGGGTTTAGCGGACTAGCCATTCATCATGGTCTCTAACCCAAACTACGTGCTGTAAGACCCGGAAAAATTATAAAAGGATTAAATTGGAAAATTTATCATTAACCTAAAATAGTTAAAATGCGCCTGGATGGATTTGAAAATCAAAACTTAGAAATTCAAAAATTTAACTATGATAATTAGATTCAGTGATTTTTTTCGAGTGAAAAAATTTAATTTTCTGCGAAAATATGCGTAAAAACGCGTACTGGTAATTTAATTGGCAGTACTAACTTAAATCTATCCAACACTGCGAGTGAAAAAATTAATGTATAAGTGGGCAAAATTAAAAAATTAAAAGTTATAGCTTGGGGAACCTTCATTCTCTTCCTTTCTTCCACCTTCTTCCACATTCACTTTTGTAAATATTTTGTTATAAATTTCTAACTCTTTTCTATTGGGAAAGAGAGCTCTATTGTAATTTAATGGATTGATTTGTTTTCATTCTTCATCTTCAATTCTTCTTTCATTGCTTCTTTAGAAAGAATCTTCGTTCTTCATCCCAAGGATTCAATTATCTTGAGAAAGAAATTGAATCCAACTTGAATTCTATGTGAGCTTGAGAAAGGATCATAGAATTAATGCTTGAAGTTCTTTCTCACAATAGTTATGAAATTGGATTTGGGATTGATACGTGACATATAATCATCCCAAAACTTGATTCATGAAATTCTGTGGCTCTAAATCAAAGATCATTCTTCATCTCTTCTCATGAACAATTAGATCAAGAGATTGGCAACTGATCAAGAGAGATTGAATTACCAAGAGATTGGAATTCAATCACTTATGATTTGCCAAGAGATCAATAATTGTATGATTGAAGATGAGATGAGAGCTATTGATCCTGATAATGCAATATCTCTTGATCCTAATGTTCTTTTCATTCTTAATTCTTGCTATTTACTCTTTCGTTCTTTATATTCGTGCAATTTAATTTCCGGCACTTTACTTTCTTGTTCTTTACACTAATGTCATTTACTTTCTTGTTCTTTATTGCTTTCATTTAATTTCAAGTTATTTACATTTCTTGTTTGATTATCACCCAATTATAACCATCTAATTAGATTAATTAATCAACTATTGCTTGCTTAATCATTTAATCCTCATGGGATTGACCTCACTCACCGTGAATTTATTAATTGATACGACCTGGTGCACTTGTCGGTAGTTTTGTGGATTTTGTTTATAAATTCTGTATCATTTTGTAAGTGAGGAGAGTTGTTGGTACATGATTCTATTCCGAGCCAAAATTGCATCCATGGTGTCTAATGCCATCACACCATTTTTAGTGGATCTTTCGGATGAATACATGAAATTATTGGCCACCACTATTTTGATCAATTCCACTGCTTCTTCAGGCGTCTTTCTATGTAAAGAACCTCTAGCCGATGAGTAGATCATCGTTCTTGAGGTTTGAGAGATGCCATCATAAAAAATCTGGATTTGAAGCCATTTGAAAAAGGCATGGTGTGGACATTTTCTGAACATCTCTTTGTACCTTTCCCAATATTTATTGAGCGATTCACCCTCTTTTTGAGAAAAGGAATTGATGTCATTCCTCAACTGGGATAACTTTTGGGGTGAAAAATATTTAGTTAGAAATTTGCTAACTAAATCCTCCCAAGAGGTGATGTTGCCCAAAGGTTGAGCTTGGAGCCATTGTGTGATTCTATCTCTCGAAGAGAATAAAAATAGCCTTAGCTGGATGGCTTCAGAGCCAACTCCGTTACTCTTCATTGTGTCACATAACTACAAAAAATTGGCTATGTGGATATTCGGATCCTCTTAAGGGCTACCACCAAATTGGTCTCACTGTACCAATTGGATTAGTGATGGCTTTAGTTTAAAGTTATTTGCTTGAACCGTGGGTCTCATTATACTACTTCTGCAGCTATCAGTGGTAGGCGTGGTGTAATCACCAAGGGTTCTTCTCACATTATTGTTCTCATCTGCCATTCTCTCCACCTCTTCTCTCCTAGCCCTTGACTTCTTCCTTAATTGTGCAAGCATCTTCTCAATTTCAAGAACAAAGAGAATACAATCTTCTTATACATGCATGCAGAAAAACAAAAACAAAAATCAAACGTACTGCGTGGAATAAAGAGGAAGAATAAAGAAGCAAAGAAGAATTAAATAGAATAATGAAAAGTGGAATAAAATAAAAATAAAACGAGATTTAATTTAGTGATTCAATAGCAACGGCTCCAAAAACTTGATCAGCTAAAATTGATATGCTCGTATATTGGCAAGTACATCAAATCGCTCCAAGTAATACCACGGTGAGTGGATATCGCTCCCACGAGGAATAACTGATTGAATCAAGCAACATTTAATTGAATCTCTAATTATTTCAATCAAACTTTAGCAAGAAGATTGTGGATCTTGAAGTAAAATCTTGAAATTGCAAAGAACAGTGAAGAAGGATGTTTGTCTGTGAGTGAGGGAATGCTTATGAATTTGGGGAAGTGGTCAATGAATGAGATGTTAAAGGCTTTGAAGATGTTTAACTTTTAGAAAAAGTAATGCTTATGTTTTCCTACTTTGATTCATGCAAAAATCTTTTCACGGCGAATCATTAATAACCAAATTCTAATTCTTTAAAAATTCAATTTTTCTTAACTTAATTAATCGTCAATTTCTTGGTCAACTAATTAAGAGAAGAGGTTAAGCACGCTTTTGATTTAAAGCCACATGACTTTCAAAATACTATTCCTAGTCAAGTTGAAGATTATGAGAAAGAGTTTCAAGCTAATTTTGATATTAAATTTTCAAAGTAATAACAAAATTCAAGATAGAATTAGAATATTTTTCAATACTTCTAACCGTTAAAGATAAAGAACGAGACTAAATCTTGAAAAAGTAGAAAAGCATGAATCAAAATAAAGAAAATACTTTTATTACTAATCCATAAAATCAAACAGAGCTCCTAACTTTTAATAGAGGAGGTTTAATTACTCATGCTAGAGAAGAAAATAACCTAAACTAATGAGATGAGAGATGCATGGCTGTAGGGTCCCGAATTTGATTACTCGATCCTCATCTCTATGAACCTTGTTCACTTGTTTATATCCTAGCTTCCTAACTTTTGAATTCTAAAGTCTAATTTTATCTTCTTATCTCTGAACAATAAGATAACAACTTATTCAAATTCAAAATAATAATTCAAATCTAATCTAAAAATAAATTCTAATAACAAAATCTTATTTTTTAGAAGAAGTTAATGCTAACTAATCATTTGAGTCTTGAATTTTCAGTTGAATTTAGAGCTCCCTGGGAGTGGATATTGGACTTGGCATTGGGCTTCATGGATTGGCGCTGGGCTTTGATAAATTCAGGATCCGTAGGAGTTGGAAAATCACTTAAAGTCGGGCTCCGAATTTGGGCGATGGGCGCCCAGTGTATGGAAGAGGGGGTGGCGCTAGGTGCTACTTCTTAAAGTTAGGCGCCAGCCCATTTTGACCCTTCCAAGGCATGAAGGCGCCAGGATTAGATGATGAAGTTTGGGCACCCAATTGGGCGTTGGGCTTGGGAGACAAGGTGCCGGTCTTGGAGGCTCTGGAGTTGTGCGCCTGTTCCTGGCGTTAAGCTTCCCTATGCTGGCGCTAAACTTGGCCTCCTGAAGCCTGGCACCAGCTTTGTATTTCTTCCCCTAGGAGTGCACTTGTGTTTTCTTAATTTTTTATCCTAATTATTTAAAAATAAATCCTAAAAATACAATCATTCTAAAACAACTCCAAACATATTATTAGTTATAAAAACTTCACAAAAACATAAGAAATTTGGTTTAAACTTGAGAAAACAATTAAAAAAGAAACCTAAAATTAACTAAAGATGCCTAGGCATCAGTCATACACTCAAGAATTAAATGTGTGGTCTACCAAAATTGATTAATATCTAAATTAGAGTAAACAGTGGGATAAAAGTGTAAATAATAAAATATTAGACTTAAAAAACAAACATAGAAGACTTAGGGTTAAAATATAATTATATAATAGATTTGGACCAAAAATATAATTAAGACAAAATTACGGGCATAATAATAATTTTAGTAAAGATAGAGGTAAAATTGCAAATATAATAATATAGTAAGATAGGAATGAAAGAATAAAGGTAAAATGGTAATTTAAACTAATAAAGGATAGAATAGTCATTAGATAAAAGAATAGGGTTAAATTAGTAACCTAAGAGATGTAAGGGACAAGAATTTGGATCTTCTAAAGTGAAAAAATTTGTAAAATGATAAAAGTTAGGGGCTAATCACCATTGATTTTGTAACTTTCATGAAATGTGTCTCACTATCTTAATTTAAGAATGATTAACTCCTTATTTTACCACTTTAGCAATTTTTCACTTTAGAGAATCTTGATCCAAGGGAAAAAATAGTCATTTTGATAAAAAGATAAGGTTAAGATAAGTGAACATGGAAGTATAGGGGTCAGACGATCATTTAAGTAAAGATTAAGGGTAAAGTAGTAACTTGGAAGATATAAGGGATAAAATATTCATTTGAAAAAAAATATAAGGTTAAAATTAAATAATTATGACACCTAGAGATAAATTTAGTAAAATATAAGATTATAATAGCAAAAGTGAAAACACTAGAGGGTAAAATTATCACTTTGAAAGAGCATGAGGTTAATATGGTAAAAATTAAATGTTAAAGGATAAAATGGTCATATTATAAAGTAGTAAGGACAAAAAGATAATTAAGAAAAAGAGGGACATAAAAGTCCTATAAGAAAAAATTTGGGGACAAATTGGTAATTAAGATAAAAGATCAAGGTAAAGTTATAATTCTCTGTAAATTGTAAAGCTATAATTTTGGTAGAAAGGGTGAGTTAACTTTAAGTTTTTGGAATGGTACACCCTATTCTGAGTATATGTCTAGCAAGATAGAGGTACAATTCCACTTGCTCAGTACAATGATGTGGAAACGTCCACCTTATGTTTGAAAACTATTTCTCAACTAGAAACATATTATGGTATCAAGTTTTGTAACGATTGCCGAATGTCCAGATCTACATGATTTCACCCATGAGACACATATGCTAAGTGTACACAGTTGAGAAGTCATATCCGGGATTAGTCCCAGAAAACATCAGGTTGTGGGTAGTCAATCGACGCATGAACTCATGTCCCGCCTAGGACAGACATGCATCAAATTGGTTGCAGCATTTTCTCTGTGATTGCACACTATGCATTTTCTCTGTGATTGTGTTACATATTTGTTCTCTATTTTTTGTGCTTTGTGAATTGTCTATACTTACTTAGTATTACTGCTTCTTATATACTAACATAAACTAGGGTATAGTTGTCGAAAGACTTGGACTATGATAAATGAGTGAAGACTAGACTTTCCTATAGATGGAGGGAACAATGATGATCGCTGGCACCAGAGTCCTGTTCATTGAGATGCCGATTGTATTCACTTGTGAGGACCCAGTATTTTTGGAGAGCACCATCATCTACGAAAAGCCTCATACCTGAATGTATATTTTTTGCGATCATTCGTTCTCTTACCCCCTGTATAGTTTGAACTTCAATCTAATACTGCCCTACGACGTTTCCACTTTCTACCCTGCATCTTGGAGGCACTCATCATGCCTTCCCTCTACATTACTATCAGGAGGAGTTCCATCCTGCAGGACCTCATTTTGATCATCATCCTGATGCACCACCAGAGTTTCAGTCGGATCCCCATCCTATTGATCTGTTGGCAGCACAGTTTGACCTCCTGAGAGAGGTACTTGTTCCGGCGATGGCCAACGAACCTTTGATCAGTTCATAGTAAGAAGAGGATCCTGAAGAGGACCCTGCATGGGAGACTCAAACAACAGCAAAGGAGACTTCCGATTCTTTCTCGAGGAGTGGAGCTATAGGAGGTGAGTTGGAGGTTGTATGCAATGTTCCTAAGATGATGACAGTAGCTTGAGTTTTCGTTTGAAGACACTTATGGATGAAAGCATCTTTGGACACTAAATTTTGTTTGCCTTTCTTTTGTTAGTATTTTTTGAAGGGTAGGATTTTACTATCTCAAAGTTATCCTAGGTACCAAACTAAGGGCTCCTGTGTGGCCGAGTTCTGGGGTATATAAGTCTACTATATATAAGTTCTACTATATATACCAAACTATATATATAAGTCTATTATATACTAACTTCTATATTATATATCTGGTTTGGAGTATCTGTTATAAATTATATGTTCTTTATTGATGTACAAACTAAGCCTTTGAGGCAACCTGTGTATGATATCTGTCTTATTTTATATTCAACTTCGAAAACATTAACTTAGTTAACTTACATGACTCCGATAGTGCAACAGGTTCATATCTATATATGCAATACAAGTCTAGAGTCTCATAGGTCGACTAAATGGTAATGCTTGATGATTGGTAGTTGTCTGGACATGTCGAAAGTTTGGTCGTTACAAATGTGAGGTCCAAATGTCTAAAGATGAAGATTTTGACTTATTCACTAGAATGGTGATTGTTCCGATGTTCACGTCTAGATGGTGATAGAGGATATCTGGAATGAACTCCGATGCCCAAATCAACAACTGTTTAAGCAAATTTTATGTGTGATTGGGTTAAAAAAAATACCTAAATATTGATATTTTGTTAGAGTTATAAATATGGCCTGGTCATTTAAAAATGACTTTAAATAATCATAGATGAATTCTCTTACAAAGTGAAAAATTAGCCTCTTGTTTTGGATGCTTATCATCTAGATGATGATCACAAAATAGTGGGAGAAACATCCAACTTATTTTTTAAGTGGGGTCAAACATGAGTTATAAAGACCCATATTTAAGTCAGTCTACCTATATAGATAAGGTCATATAGATTGATTTTACTACTATTGGGCCGAATTTGTGTGGCATAATTTCAAATATAACTTGACTACTAATGAGAATGTGGACTAACTTAATAGGCCCAAGTATAAACAAAGATTATTAATAATTCGAGTAGCTAAATATAATAAGCATTTTTGTTTCCTTGAATGATTTTGGCTTCCAGCTAAATATTGCATAGAAATTATGAATACGAATATATAAATAAATAATTGCTACTCTTATAAATTAAACAAGAAAGAGTAACCTCTAAACATAATACAAATATTTAAAAAAAATTGTCACTATTCTTATTTATGTTACCAAAAAAAAAACTAATTCTTTTTGGATTTAACGGTTAAGATTGTCAATTATACAAAATTATAGAATATACAAAATTTAAATTATTGATGTATTTGTTATGAATTTATTAAAGAAAAATATTTAAAAATTTTTACTCGTGTTCTAAAATAAATGTTAATTAGTACATAATAAGGGTAAAGTATTATTTTTGTCTCTAATATTTGGATCAAAACCTATTTGGTCTTCAACATTTTAAACGTTTTATTTTTGTTCCAAAAAATTTTAAACAAGTTTAATGTGGTCCTACTATTAAATTTGACATTAATAGTTAATGGAATAAGTGACATGAACGTTAATGTTACTAGTTAAGTCATATATTTTTTCATATGTTAAAAAAAATATAACTAAAATCTTCTTGTAATACTTTTTCTCAATTTCCTTTTTGTACAAAACTCCAAATCGTAACAAACAATCATCACTTCTTCAAAATAAAAAAATAAAAACTTATTATATTAGTCATTGTTGGTGGATCAATTTTACTTACATACTGAAATCGAATACTATTGGCTCTTCAATATGCAAATTGTTTGTCAAATTTAATGATGAGATAACATTGAACCCACTAAGTTTTTTAAGGATTGAAATAAGACATTTAAAAATTGTTTGGAATGAAATATGACGTTTAAAATATTAGGGATTAAATTAGGATTCGGCCTAAACATTGAGAACTAAAATAGTACTTTACCTTACATAATAATCACATGAACAGTAACATTTTAAAAATTTTTACTCACATGTTCAAAAAATACTTATTTTTTTGAATTAATAGTTAAATTTGTCCTTGAAAGATCACTCATTCTTCATATTGGTCTTCAAATAATTTTTAGTCATATTAGTCTCAAAAAGATAAAATGTAAATCAAATTAGTCCTTCCGTTAATTAGATGATGATGTGTCACGTTAAGTACCACGCGACATTATAATGTGTTGGGTTAATGCCACGTGTCATAAGATAATTGGTTGACGTGTCAGATCAGTGACATCTAGCATGCCACGTGTCATTTGACATGTCATAAATTTATTTGTAACCAAATTAGTCTTTGAAAATACACACTTAAGTCATTTTCATTCCCAAAGTTTCAAAAAATAATCAAATTAGTCCTATATAAATTTTTTTTATTTTTATAATATTAAATTTTTAATCTTTCTTAATCCTACTCATTTTAATCTTATGTTTTTCACACCTTAATAAATAAAATATTTTTCAAACAAAACAATAAAAATAATCAAATTGTTACAAAGTTATCTTCTCATTTGTATTTTTAGATTTTTTATTTTTAAATTCTAATTTTTTTAAGTAAATTTTTTTTATATAAATAATTTATTAAATATTATTAATTATATACTAAAAGGC
>NC_029778.3:52048641-52069125 GCF_000817695.3 Arachis duranensis
TATTTAAAATTTAATATCATTAAAAAAATAAGACAAATTTATATAAAGACTAATTTGATCAAATTTTAAAATTTTAGAGATAAAAATAGCTTCCATGTATATTTTCAGAGACTATTTTAAATGTAAATAAATTTATTGCAGGTCAAAACACGTTGCATTAACCTCGTTATCATACCACATTATACTTAATGTAGCATATTATCATCTAACTAACAGAAAGACTAATTTATAAAATAAAAAAATCATGAAAACCAATTTATAGAATAAAAAATCATGAAAACCAATTTATAGAATGAATCATCTTTCAAAGACAAATTTAATTATAAACCCTATTTTTTTTTTTCTTTAAAAAGAATTATACAAATACATGAACGGTAACATTTTAGACAATAATGACATTCACACGAGGTTTTAATTTTAGTTAAAAACTAGTACATAATTGTTTTTTGGGTACAAAAACTAGTGCATCATTCAATCTCCAGCCAACAACCACAAAAACTTGTACCGGATTAACCGTAAACACCCTCATCATGGAACACGATTCATACAATAAGAAATCTCTTACAGGTACTGAATAATTATTCCTAAAGCAAGCAGTCACAACTCTGAAATGCAAATAATGGCATTATAACCGCATCTCTCCAACGGGGAAAACAGAGGAAAAAACACAAACGTAAACCTTAAAGTGTCATCCATGACCATCAGTACCGCCTGGGATAACGATCCACAAATCGACCTGAAGGGCACTCATATGCCAGGTGACCACGACCTCCACAATTGTGACAAATCATCAGAGGTCCCATGCAGTCCCGACTCATGTGACCCAATTGCTGGCAATTCCGGCATACAACATCTCGGTAACCACCACCACCCCCACGCATACCACCACTGGTGCCACGATCTCCAAGCATGTTAGCTTTTGGACACTGTCTAGCTACATGCCCAGAAACATTGCACAAGTTACAAATGGGATCATTTGGACAATCACGTGCCAGGTGCCCTGTCTTCCTACAGTTGTTGCATGCTTTCTCATTGGTGCATTCAGCTGCAATATGACCCTGTTTATAACAGTTGTTGCACAACCTCAAGTCCCCTGGTGGCATTGGAGGTGCTGTGCACTCCCTTGCCCGATGTCCAACTTTACCACAGGTATGGCAGATGCCTTCATTTGGACAGTTGCTAGCCACGTGCCCAGGTTCTTTACAATTCCAGCACAACGATTTTGTGGTGCATTCAGAAGCAATGTGCCTGATCAAACATTCAAATGCATAATTAATCATAAGCCACTCTAGCCATACTACTTGTATGAATACCAAATAGTTGACATCAAAGAACTAATGACAACATAAATAATCTTGTTCTTCCAAAATATAGATACTGAATATATTCAAATTAACAATGGAAGATCTGCTAAAAGAAGACAGATTGCCAGTTCAGCTCCGGGCTCCCACATCCTGGCTCAGGTAAGATGCGAATAATAATTAAGAATTGGAAATTGTGTTGCCCTGGTGATAACCTATAACTATTAGTCTTGTTTCTTGTATATGAGGAACTAACATTTGCAATCAGATTAAGGAGGAAAACAGATTTTATTCACACAAAATAATGAGAAAAAATAACATTTAGAATTACTGAATCAAATTAAATGCAAATGATATGAATGTTGGATATCATGATTAGAGTGGTACACATATAAGGTGGTGATTGGAATCTAATGATTACGTGCTCGACCATTAAGAAGCCAAGAATAAGTTCCATACCCAGGGAGTCCACAATTGTGGCAAATTGCGACATTTGGGCATTCCCTAGCATAATGACCAGGTCTCTTGCAGTTCTTACACAAATTGTCTCGGCTGAAAAAGAAAGCAAAGACAGAGAAAAAGCACTGTTATCATTTGTGAGGAGATCCATGCCAAGACACTATTAAAGCCTAAGTGCAAGGAGTATGCCACTTAGAAATTTATGAAGAAAAAATCAAACGAAACCACTTTATATGTTCCAAAGGCAAAGCCAAAAATAACAGTAAATAATTGGGCCAAGCTTAAGGTTTTATAAATGTTATAATTATGATCCAAATCTTCTCATAGCAAAGCACAAATTCAATCTTCTTCAGCAGTTTAGCTTCCCCAACAAGCACATTAAGCATTAAGCATAGAAAACGAATGGTAATTAAATTATTACGAAAAAAAAAGGAAAAGAAAACCTGAAACCCCGACGTGAATCTCTCCTGTAAGGTGCATCACGATATGAAAATCGATCAGAGCGGATCTTACGATCCATTGGGCTCCTGCTCCTGCTTCTGCTTCGGCTCCTGCTGTCAGAACTCATTTTCAATTTTTTGTCTTTACTAACCTCTACCACAACTGATCAGCAAAACCACCACCACAACCAACACCACCAGCCGCAGCCTCCTCCCTGTCCACATCACAGCCACACATATCCATGATCATCCAGAAGCCAAGCCAAACCAAAACCCCTTGCCTCCCCTTTCATAATATAAAACCCGCAAATTCCAACAGTATACAACATGAAATGTCAACATGCATTCCATCTCACATCAATCAAATATCACTTTACTCATCACCAAAAACTTGATAACAAGTCCCTGGACGACATTCTTCATATATTTAATACTTCTCAGAAACAGTAACATTCTCACATAAGATCAACATAAGCTTCAGGGGGAAAATTCAAAAGGATATCACTCCACCCTTTCAGCAATTTAGCTAACCTGGTAGAGATGAATGAATATGAAAAAGATCATACTGGAGTAATGACAGTATTTGGTGAAATTTTGCCCTAGTATGATAACATAGAAGTAGCTTTTGAAGAAGTTAAAAACATACAATATCCTACCCAAAAAAAAAAAACCCTAGCGTTTGATTCATCAATCATGTAAGCAGGTTTAGCATCAAGGGAAGAACCCCAACAAGCTCCCCTTCTTCCAAGCATCTTCATCAACACACATACAAAGCCCCTTCAATGCTCTTCACCACACCCTTCACTTCTCTTTTCTTTTCTTCTACAAGTCTTATCTTCTCAGGTACTCTCTTATCCCATTATCACTTTTCATTATTCTCCTGTTCTCTAACAATAAAAATTTGGTACATATTGCCATGTTTTGCTAACATGTATTATTGGCAGTTACATCCTACCCAAATCTGAAACACAGCCTTTCACCATCACCTTCTACACTTTCAATTTTTTATGGTACATTATCAATTGTTTAGATTCACCTTATTTATGCATAGTTGTGCTAGGGATATTCATTTCATACTTCTATTACTTTAACTTCCTAGATCGAGATTATATAGCCATTCTTTGATATATGAAGAAATCAGTTAACAGTTGACAGTGGCATGTCAGGTCCAGATAAAACAGCTGGCATGCCAACACAAGGTAAAGAAGCATCACATCATCTGACTCAGGACCATATTGATGCTTCTGGGCCTAATGATCTATCTCTAATAGCAGTATAGCACTATCTATCTCCCATTTTTCTCTCTTGAACAGACATAGCATTGTGAAATTATGCATGTCACACCTCAAAGATTGTTTTCAACGGATAAATGTGTCATGCCATTAGTAAGGGTTTGATATTTACGAATCTTAGTGTGTATCTTTGTCCATAAAAAACAATTCAATTATACTTTAACGTGTATTTTTGTCCATCCCAAACTCTTTTATGTGTACTTTGTCTATTTGCTCAAGACAAAAAAGAAGCAAAACACAATCAGTACATTGGGCACATCTAAGAACATGTTGATTGTTGCATAGGAGTCAATTCTACAACGGAAATTACAGCAAACCACCAACCAAATCCACATAGCAACATAAAACAGATGCGAATAAACATTTTAATAGAGGGTTTAACAAGATCGGACGGGGGAAGTCGCAAACGCGTAAAAAGATTTTGCAAATCCGAATTTTTTTTTCAACGAATTTCTTGCAACCAGGCATGCGAAAAAGAAGAATCGAACCTTCGGATTCGAGTATGGAGAATGGCGAGATACTGAATCTATCTCAGAAGAGCTCAGCACACGGAGGGTGGTAGCTTGATCTTCTGATACGACAAGCGAGTGGGGGAGATGAATGGTGTCGTCGAAGAGTTTAGCTACTACAGCGGCACAGAATTAGGAATTTCTTAAGTTAGGGTATCTTCACTTCTTCAGATATCAGATATATCAGATAAAAGGTCTTTTTGTTTTTTGGACTTCAGATTTATTAAAAAAAGTTGAAAGGTTTCTATTTGTTTCGGGTCTATCTTGTGGGCCAATATCCATGTACTTTTGATAGGCTTTATTTGATTGGGCTACCCTAATCAAAGTGGCCTGGGTGGGTCGTCAATCATTTCTTTTTTTCCAAATTAGTTATTGCATCTCTTTTTCTCCTTATCTCTTTGTCAAGGAAAAATGTACCTCCCATCATAGTAGATGCTAGATACTGACTTTATCATAGTCATCTATGCTCACTTTGTCTGCAGCATTTTTATAAAATAAAGTCGTTAGAGGGTCGTAATATTTGTTTCATATTTGAACAAATACTTAATAGATATTAATATAAGCATTATATCTTATGAGTAAATACCTATTGTGCGGTACTATGTAATATTTTACTACAGAATTTTATGGTTAAGTCGTAAAACATAAGCAATATTCACGTAAATAGAAACTGAAAACGAGAAAAAGGATAAAGAGTATAAACATAGAAAGTAGAATATCAATGGTACAAAATATCAAACTCCAAACTTGACCTGCAAAGCTAAGGCCGGCTGGAGAATATACATATATACATACATATCCCAACACAACCCAAAATACATAAAAGTATGTACATGGTTCTCCATAAAAGTCTATAAGAGAATTAAATATAAAGTACATGTGGAGAAGAGTTTACACACACACATAGCAAAATAACAAAATATAGCATCCCAACTTTGCCTGCAATAGGAACCTCCAGACGCTCACCGAGGCGCATCTTGACCTCTATCTGAAAAATGAGAACATATGTATAGAATAAGAACCGGAGGTTCTCAGCATGGTAACGGTGTCCACATTAATAATATATAAGGTCCCAGGAAAGTCAGAGGTAATCCTAGAACTCCAAAACTCATATTAAAACTTAGAGTTATACTTTAAACCAAAAATCAGGTGAACTATTTATGGTACTTAGATTTTAGTCCAATTTTAACTTAACACCTCAATCTCTCATTCCTACAATGCTAGACAATAGGGGTGTTCAAAACCGAACAAAATCGAGTAACCGAACTAAAAAAACTGAAAACCGAACAAATAAAAAATCGAAAAAACCGAATAAATAACACTTTGCTATTTTTTGCGGTTTGGTTCGATTTTTGGTTCTTCCAGTAAAAGTCCTAACCAAACCGAACCGAACCGAGTTACTTAAAAAACCTTAAATAAATCAACCCCCAACCCAAAGTAGATGACTTAACCAGCAGCACTCATTCAATAACTCTCCGCCCTCTCCACTCTTCACACTTGATCACTCCACAATCCACAACACCACTGGAAACTCCTCTTCCCACCTTCCACAAAGCCGTCATCCTCTTAACTCCTGACGTTGCCGGACAGAACCCTCGCGGCGGCCCTTCCTCGTCGCTTTTCCCCCTTCCCGGCACGGTCCTTTCTTTCTCTTCCCGCCTTCGTCGTCGTCCTCCACACACAGTAGCCCTGCTCCTCCACTCCTTGTCTCTCCACGCACGAGGAGCTATAGTCATCCTCCATGCACAGCAGCCGCCGTGTCCGCGTAGTCCCTGTTTTCGCTATCTGGGCCCGCCGTGTCGTCCTCCCTGCACTATTGTCTGCGTCTAGAATGGAGCCCTAGGTGTTGGTTCTTGATTTTTTTTTCTGAACTTTTTTTCCTTCTAATTTTTAATTGGTACTGATTTTCTAATTCTAATTATGATGATTTTCAATTTGTTATGATGATTGGTTTTGATCTATTTTTGTTCTAAGCCAATGTGAACAAAGACAATAATTATCTTTGGGAGTGATGGAAGATTGGGTTAAGACCAACGATTTGATCAAATCGAAGAACTTCACTTTGTGTGAATCAAGTATAGTGGTGTTTTGCTTCTTTATTTTCTTATGGCTTCCTTTTATTTTTTATTTAGTACTCTTAGAAATTAGATTTGCTTTGATAAAAGAAGCTCAATTAATTGTCAGTAACCAATTAAAATGAGATCCATACCAATGAGTGATCTTAATTTTAAGATATTGCATGTTGTTATAACTTCTGTTGAGTATTTGTTGTTGCCAAAAACTTGGAAATTGTTAGAGTATTTTTTCAATCTATTTTATTTTGTTGTTGGAAACTTTTGTTGAGGACTTGTTGGAAATTTGTGAATTGTGATTGAGTATTTGTTCAATATATTTTATTATTATTTAATTTATTTTGTTTTGTTGCTGAAACTTCTGTTTAATCTATTTTATTTGATTATTGTTTAATTTGCAATATTCACACATTGTGAAATCGTTATTAGCTTATTGGTTATTGGATGTATTTGTTGAATGTATTTCTCCTCCTAAAATGTATTTTGTTCTTATAATTCAGATGGAAATATTATATATGTGTAACTATTTTCTTTGGGAATAGAATGCCAATTCCAATCAATACATGAAATTAGAAATGTTTAAACGTAAGTTTACCGACTAATGTCTATTAGTTGCTTACACTTTACTATTTTTTATACTTGTCATGACTCTAACCGTAACTTTTAGACTTTTTTTTCTGAAATTTTAAAAAATCGAACAAACCGAACCAAATCAAACCGATATTAATTGGTTTGGTTTGGTTTGGATGGTCTCAAAAAATAAAACGAACCAAACCAAACTGCATAATTAAAATAACATTGGATCGGATGAGTTTTTGTTAAAAAACTGAACCAAACCGCAAACCGAACACCCTACCAGACAAGGAGTATTTCAGTTGTACAGACATACAATACAGACAAAAAATATAGATAGGATGCAATTACAGCAAATAAATCAGATAGCAGTTAGTCACAGATAAGCAATTAGGCAAACCAAAACAAATGCATACACAAACAAGTGCATATGATGCATGTCTGTCCTACGGCTAATGAGCTCATTTGTCGGTTATATAGTCAACCCGACATGTCCGGTAGCTAACTCGAGCATTGTCTCTCTGTTACGCACAAATATCTCAGCACATCGGCTGATCGTTAAAGGGAGAGTGCCCTGTCACCATTAGAGGGAATATGTGCCCTGTCACCATTAGAGGAAATAGGTGTCGTGTCACCTTTACAACCAGAGAGAAAACACAGACATATTCATCATCAATCATCCTCAATCATGTCTCATTTATCATATTCATTCATTTTCAATCAATCATCATCAAGTTCAATTAGTCTTTTCATCTTAGCTATCATTCATCACGTAGTCAGCATTTCAACACTTCTCAAGCTTAAATCACAACTTCACAATCTTTCTTCACTCCCAAGTTACCACCCTCTCATGGTTTAACCCCCTCATCATGATTAAAACTAAGTTTTGGGGTCTTAGAGAGTAAAAATATAGGTTTAGAGGTCAGAAAATAAGTTTAAAATAAAAAATCTACTTTTTCCAAAAACAGGGGTCTAGCGTAAGCGAGCTCTGTCTGCGTACGTGAGTACACTGGATAGAGGCGAATGGCCATGTATGCATGTCATGTCTCGCGTACGCGGGAGTGTAATTTACTATTTCGCATACGTGACCCTTGTCCGTGTACACAATTTCCCCTAGACAGTGGCGAATTCCCGTATACGCAACCATATGTCTGTGTATGTGGGACCTGTATTTTCTCAAAAAGCTCTTATAAATCTGCAGAAATACTTTTGCACACCAAACTTCTGATGCGTATAACTTTTTCGTTAAAAACTATTTTTAGTCTGTTATTTGAACGACGTAAACTTCATCGATTTGATTTTCATATGAAATAAGTTTGGTAAAGTTTGAGGGTCCGGAAGCTGAGTTATGGCCCACCAAATTTTGGTCAGAAACCAGTCTTTTGCCAAAAATTCTAAACCTCTATTTTTACCATTTTCTCAACTCAATACCAATATTCCAAGCTTCAAACAACACCCAAAACAAACTAAACCGTATCTCAATGCTTCTCATTCACTCCATAACATACCAATACACAATTTCATCATGTTCAACCCAATAGTCCATATTCAAGACAACTTTATAGATAATCAGCAATATATCAACATCAATCATTAAAATCATCATTTCATCAACATCAACCACATTCATATCAATGACCATCAATCCAACCATACCACATCAATTCAACACAATTTGCATCAACTAAAACCACTAAATATACCCCAAACACATAATTCAACTTATCCTAGGTCGTATAACTTAAGTTTTCACGTTACATTATATATTACCTATAAGAAACTAAAACCATACTTATTCCTGTGTGTTCTACCCTTCTTATTTATTCTGGTGTTCTTTACTTTGTTTTAATCTATATGTCCGATTATAGAATATAGATACATACCAAGAAAGTGATTGAGGCCATTGTTTGATTCTAGCTCACCATTCCCAAATTAGCCTACCTTCTACATCACCATTGTTAGCCCCCTTGAGCCTTTAAATCCCCTCTTGTTTTATAACCACATTACTAGCCTTAAGCAAAAAAATAAAATAAGAATCCCAACTTGAATCCTTAGTTAGTTTAAAAAAGATTTTGTGTAAAATTTAAGTGTAGGAAATTTTATGGGAACATGGGATGATAGAAAAGTAGGAAATTAAATTAAACAAGTTATGTAAAAATAATTTGGGAAGTATGCTCATGTGAAGTCAAAATAAATTAATTACCATGTGAAAAAAAAGTTTTTATTTTCAATAAGGGGACACAACTTCCCCAGTTACAAAATAAAAAGAGTTAATGCACATGGGGCAATGTTGAATTTTAATACATGAGTTTGCAACATAAAGTGGGAAAATTTGGGTAAATAGGTAAAGAAGCTTGGCTTTACAAAGTATGTATGTTAGGTGAGACCTTAGACTAATCAAGGATTCACTTATTAGCTCACTTAGCCTTATACATATACCTTTACCTTTACCTCGGTCCCATTACAGCTTTAATCAAAGACCTCATGATTTTTGTATGCCTATATTCTATAATTGTTGATTGGATAGATGAAGAACAAAGTTATGGAAAACAAGAATAAAAAGAAGAATAGAGTGATTAACCCAATAAACACTGAGTGACTAGAGAGTAAACACAAAATCCAGTAAGGGTTCAATAGCTCATCACCATATATCTCTACTTCTATTATTAATTGTCTTGCAAGTTTGAAAAATATTTTATTTACCCATCTCAATTGTAAAAGTGCCTTAACATTATCTAAGGTTGGCTATACATATATGATTCCTTGAGAATGTGAATTAATTTAACTACATGTAAAGTTTTATATATAAGTGGATAATAACTAGATTTGCATGACTCATTTAGGTAGATGCATTTAGAATAGATTGCATTGCATGAGATTCCACCACTTTACCTTACTCTTTATCTTGGATTTAGCATGAGCACATGCTATTGTTTAAGTGTGGGGAGGTTGATAAACCCATATTTTATGATATAATTTGTGCTGAATTTAAGTGTTTTATTCAATCCTTCACCCACTTATGCATGTAAAATTGCATGGTTTCACCTTCCCTTCCTTATTATGAGATGTATGTGAAAAACATGTTTTCTAGGCTTTAAAAGTATTAATTTTAATTATCTTTTATTGCCATTCGATGCCGTGATTCGTGTGTTGAGTAATTTCAGATCTTCTAAGGCAGGAATGACTTAAAGGATGAAAAGGAAACATGCGAAAGTGGAAGGAAAGCATAAAATGGAGTTTTTGAAGAAACTGGCAGCGATGCGATCGCATGGGCGACGCAGCCGCATGCCAGCGCGAAATGGCAATGACGCGATCGCATGATTGACGCGATCGCGCGCCACAAGCGAAACGCATATGACGCGGGCGCATGACTGAAGCAACCGCGTGACAAGGAAAATTCCACATGATGCGACCGCGTGACCCACGCGGATGCGTGACAGAGGCCACGCACCAGAAATTACTGAAAGCGATCCCAGCAATTTCTGAAGCCCTTTTTGGCCCAAATCCAAGTCCAGAAAGCATAGACCAGAGGTTATAAAGTGGGGAAATGCATCCATTCACATTCATGCTTTCATAATTCATAATTTTTAGTTTAGATGTAGTTTTTAGAGAGAGAGGCTCTCTTCTATCTCTTAGGATTTAGGATTAGGATTCCTCTTAAAGGATTTAGGAATATTTTCATCTTCTTCAATTACATGTTCAATGTTCCTTTTATTTATTTCCTCAATTTAGTTTATGGATTTCTATGTTCAACTCAACTTCTTTATTTGGCTACAACTGCCCATGTTACATTTGATATCTTTATTAATTCATGATTTTGAGGTATTTCAGATCTAAGATTCTTATTTAGCTTTTTATATTATTGGCTTTAATTGATTAACTGGAAGCTCTTGAGTTATCAACTATTCATGATTGATTGTTATGTCGACTAATTAACTGGAATTCCACTAACTCTAGTCTTTCCTTAGGAGTTGGCTAGGACTTGGGAAATCTAACCAATTGGTTCACTTGACTTTTCCTTGCTTACGCAAAGGTTAACTAAGTGGGATTAACTTCCATTCTCATAGGAGTAACTGGGATAGGACTTCCGAATTTTCATATCTTGGCAAGAGTTTATTTTATAGTTAATTATTTATTTTATTTATCCTTTAATTTACTTGTTCCCCACTTTCAAAACCCCAATTTACAAAACTCATAACCAATAATAAGAACACACCTCCCTGCAATTCCTTGAGAAGACGACGCTAATTTGGGAGTGGTGAGCTAGAATCAAACAATGGCCTCAATCACTTTCTTGGTATGTATCTATGTTCTATAATCGGACATACAGATTAAAACAAAGTAAAGAACACCAGAATAAATAAGAAGGGCGGAACACATAGGAATAAATATTCTCTTCAAAATGTAACCATGCAATTAAGCTCAAAACTCACAGGCTGTGTGCTCTCTAACTCAAAAATCATATATCACTTATATATGTCATGCAGGTAGAAATCATGAGTTCCCATTATTCTCAATGTAAAATATATTGGATGGCTTTAAACTTTCAGTGTTCCTCCTTGATGAAATGTTGTTAACTAACTAACATGTAATACTATATATACAAGGTGTGGATTGTTTTTATTTTGTTAAAGTTTCTAGCTTACTTCCTTTTTATTTTCAATCAAATCAACTATCATATGCTAAAAAGGGTAAACTATACTAATTAATCCACTTAAAATATAACTAGTAAATTAATGTGCAACTCAAGCTAAAATATCCAAGATAGTATACATATAGCTCAAAGTGCATAATGCAAAAATACAGTCAAAAGCAAAAGAGAGAAAAATGTGCAAAATACAGAAAATAGCTAAAATAAGAAGAGAGTCTGTAATAGTTCACCAAAATAGATGCCAGAGATGGCGACCTCCCCACACTTAAATAATAGCATCGTCCTCGATGCTCACTCAAGCAGGGTGTGACGAAGTGTCATCTCCGGAAGGATAGGCTGCTGGTGTCGCGGTGGTGGTCTGAGGATCTGCGGACTGGATGAGGGTAGAAGACTCTGTCTGCTGCAGAGGAGGGTCTAACTGGATAGGAATCTCAGGATCTGTGGCCTGTATCTGGTGTGGTGCCTTAGTGTGTGGTGCAGCCTGCTCTGGTCCTCTCTGCTCAGCCTGAGTGGGTGCCTGCTCCTCATGATCATATGCCTCCACCTCAGATGTATCAGAAAGGGTGTCAAGCTCGAAGGGAATGTCGCCGCCGGACCGGATCAACAATTTGAGATGCTCATAGCGTCGCTTGTTGCGACGCTCTATACGGTCCAAGTGGGCAAACAGTCGATGCACCAAATGGTAAATAGGCTCATGGGCAACTGGAGGGGCAGTGGGTGGGGCAGGTGCAGCAGTGGAAGAAGAGGGGGCAGTTGAAGGTGTGGCTATCTCATCGGAAGGAGTAAGGAAGTCAGGTCTGTAGCCCAAGGCCAGAAAGTTCCTATTGTGAGGAATGATGTTCCTGCACTCTGCAGCAGGTGGCCTCTCATCAGCATCCTTCCAAGGAACGTCAGCCTGGCGGCCTAGTTGGGTAACCAGATAAGGGAAGGGGAGGGTGCCTCTGATATGTACCCTAGCCATATAGTGCCGGATGAATTGCGGTAGGTACAGGTCCTTACCCTCCATCACACACCAGAGGAGGGTGATCATGGCAGTAGGTAACTCTGTCTCATGAGTGCTCGACATAATAAAGTTACTCAAGATCTGATGCCAGAGCCGAGCCTCATCATTCAAATATTTCTGCTTGATTCCTTTAGGCATGGTGGTGTTTGTACCCATGACCCATGGGACAGTAGGGTCAAGGGCTATCCTCTCCTTGGCATCGTCCCAGTCAAATCTCAGAAAGCGCATGTCCTCTTCAGCCTTTTGGTAACCGTCAGACTGATCGGACTTTGGTGGAAGGTGTAGAATATCCTCAATGACCTCTTCAGTGACCAGTATCTGTTTCCCTCTGAGGTGCACAGCATCCAGGGAAGTCTTGAAGTAATTGCAGTAAAACTCTCTTACCCAGGAAGCATTTACCTCAGTTAAGTTTCGCTCTAAGAAGAACCAGCCTCTCTGTTTGATCTGATCGGAGGTGTACTGCTGTAGTTCTGCTGGAATTTTCAAAGTCCTCTCCAGGTCAGATTTCTGGAGGTAGCAAACATAGGAAACTTCAGCTCACAGTACCGGTTTGTAAACTTAATTGGATCATTGGCAGGGAGAAGCTGGTCAGCCTTCTTCTGCGCGGTAAAGTGCTTGTCCCGCCAGGATTCATCATGCAAAAGCTCCAGGAGAGACATAAAGGATTCTCCTCTTTTTTGTTTGTCAGTTGTTACCTTTTCTTTTCCCTTTCGTTGGGTGTCAGACATCCTGAGAAACAGAAATCAAGGATATAATGAAAATAGGAAAACAGGTAAGCAAATAACAAAATAAGCACATAGTGGCAAAGGGGTAGCAAAGTAAGGAAAATGAGTTAAAGAATGTGCATTAAGGATTGTATAAGAGTTAAAAGTCCGAGAAGAAAAATTCACAATCCAAAATGTATTAGAATTCGTGTTAATTAGGAAAAACTATCATCATGCCTCGGTTAGAAGGTTAAAGAGAATAGGAAAAAACCAGAAAAGATGTTTCGAAAGGTAATTAGGTTAGGAATGAAAAAGAGGTAAGGAAGTTGAAATCAGTGAGTTAGGAAAAAGAAAGTCAGAGTAAGTGGTATGATGATCATTTTCTAAGTAACAAGCATTCACAATTAGAAGCTATAGTGGACTCATATCCAAACAAGGAAATCAGGTTGATGAAGATTCAGATAGACATAGAGATAGCAAAAATTGGAATCTAAACATCAAAAATGCAGATTGTGAACCAGGAAATAAAAAAGAATAAGAAAGCTTGCCCTGGTATTCATGAATCAGTTTGGTGAAAGCAAAGTAAAGCAGAGTTCAAAGTGCCAAAACCAAGACATGAAAGGAAACAAAATAGTCTACAGAAAATTGGGCAGCATTCTGGCTAAAAATTGGATGTTCCCAGAAAATAAACAGCAATCAGAATAGTTCATATAAAATAAAACAAACTGCAATTAGGTATGAACAAGAAAGAACATTCGCAAAAGCAGCATGAACAGTAAGAACAGCATATGAATAATACTAACATCACAGCAACAGCAAACTTGCAAAAATTATAAAACAAGAAGCACGGACAGCACAATTAATTAGGCCTAAATCCACTATCCAAATCCTAGACTACCTAACCACCTAGAATCCACTACAACATGCATATCTAACTAGCCTAATTATGAACATAAACAGAGAATTATGTAATTAACTAGGAATTGAAAGAAGGATGGCGTTCGGCGGAACCTGATAGGCGTGGAAAAGAAAGTGGAGCAGAGAGATGGCTGGGGGATAGTGGTGGTGGCTGCCACGGTGGTTGAGGGTAGTGCCGGTCGGAATTGGGCTGCGGTGGTGGAATGGTGGCGGAAGAGAGAGAGAGAGAGAGAGAGAGAGAGAGAGAGAGAGAGAGAGAGAGAGGGAGTTGCAGAGATTGAGACGGAAGGGGGTTACGGTTTGGGGTGCGACGGGGAATGGTTCGCGTGACATGGGGTTAGTAATCGCGAATCCACGCGATCGCGTGACTAAGGTGAAATGGGGTTGACGCGGATGCGTGGTTGACGCAATCGCGTGGGATGGAGGTTGTGTATGTGACGCGTTCGCGTCAGGGACGCGTACGCGTGGGTTGTTTTGTGCTAATCGCACACTAGCCACACGATTCCAGCCCAACTTTCTGGGCGTTGGATCTTTACGCCGATATCCAGATCACGCGTTCGCATGACTGACGCGGACGCGTGGGAAGTATTGGCCGCAATTGACACGATCGCGTGGGGCACGCGGTCGCGTGGAACAATTTTGAGCCAAAGGCATACTTCCAGCCTTGCTTCAGCATAACTCTCTGTTCGCTTTCTTTTTCTTTTACTGCACTTGTGACGCGGACGCGTCAGCGACGCTGTCGCGTTGCGTGCTCTCTCCTCTCACTTCTCTTTTTTTTATATATGAAATTATGCAATTATGCAGTATGCAATGCTAATGAATAATATTCAGGTTCAATTGAAAAAGAATAAAAATAAATAACACTAAATAAAACTGAAAAAGAAACGACCATACCATGGTGGGTTGTCTCCCACCTAGCACTTTTAGTTAAAGTCCTTAAGTTGGACATTGGATGAGCTTCCTGTTATGGAGGTTTATGTTTAAATTCATCCAGAAATCTCCACCAATGTTTGGAATGCCAATAGCCTCTGGGGTCCCAGACGAGGCATGTAAAGCCCTCAGGTGAATTCAAACAGGCTTCAAGGCTCCCAGGGTTTTGAATGTCAGAACAGACTCCAGGATCCCAAACTTGTCTCCTATACTCGTCTTTGTCTTGATCTACATTTTTCCAGTCGCGTGGTGAGTAGTCGGAATTCTCACTGCAGTGACCAAACAGCTTCCGAGATCCTTTCAATTGAGCTTGACACTAATTCCTGCACCTCAAATTGAAGTGCGAAACCTCATTGAATCTTGCATACCAGCATTGAGTGCGAGTCATTTCCCTTTTGCTCTTAAAGCCGCAAAGAGCTCTAAGCTGGCCATCTGTTTCAAGTAAATCATATTCAAGTGGAAAAGTAAAGATAAAAGCTAAGGATTTTACCCACTTGAAGTCTGTGTTGGGTGGTAATGGCCTTGAGATAGGTGTTTCTAGTGGCTCTGCAAGCTCTACTCCCTTGTGGTCTTCTGTGAATTCCTCCACTTCTTTGAAAATTTCTTCAACTTCAACCATGTCTTGATCAAAGTCATTGATATCTTCCTCATCACTTGAGTCATAAATAGGAGGTTGAGAGAAGTCGACCTCAGCATCATCTTCATATTCACTTAGGGAATATTCTTCTGTCTCAAAGAATTCACTTGCGGATGCAAGTTCATTACTAAGAGGACTTGACTTGTGATCATCATCATCAAGGAAACATGTGTCTTGGGTAATTCCGTCTAGTTCCTCATAAGATACCTTCCTTGGTGGTTGTGCACTATCCTCCTTAGCATTAATTGTAGCGTTCTTGACGGAATTCTCCACAACTCTAGATTCAGGTGGCGGTTCGGCATCTCCTAAATCTTCAACCAACTCTTCTTCTTCTACAATGACAGCATCCTTTACTTGTTCTAGTACGAAGTTATGCTCTATGATGTCCACTGGAGTTTCTAGTGTCTTCTTCGTGCTGCGTTCTTCATTAGATTCTCCACATGAAGACATGGGAGTCTGTTGAGTGTCTGAACGTCTGGAAGATAATTGATTTATTGCTTGCTCCAGTTGATGAAGGGTTGCATTAAATTATTTTATTAATTCTTCGAGGCGAACCTGTGATTTGGCTTGATGGATATGGACAAGGTGCATAGGGGTGTGGTGGTTCTTGGGAATAGTTAGATTGGCATTGGGATGGATAAGGATCATGTGGTAGTGAATGGTGAAAAGAAGCTTATGAGTGTGGTGGTTTGAAGTTATATCGAGAGGATGGTCTCTGAGCATAGGGTGGGGCTTGTTGGTAGTTACAAGGCGGTACACCAAATCTATCAGTTGGGTATGCATTGTAGAATGGTCTTTGTCCATGATATCTAGGATGATGTTGTTGCCTAAAAGGGTGATCAGATCCTTGTGGCTCCATCCATCTCTGATTGCTTAGACTTTGATGCATAGTCCTGTTATAGCTTCCATTCCTTGCAACAAAATTAGAACCAAACTCAAAGCGAGAGGGGTGAGAATTCATAGTAGCTATCAGAAAATAAGAGGGAAGAGAAGGAACAAATAAACAAGTAAAAGAATTTTTTTTTGGAAAAATATTTACAATAACCAATAATAAGGCACACGTTTGCAATTCCCCGGCAACGGCGCCATTTTGAAGAACTGAAGATTGACAGTTTAGAAGTTATAGTAAACTCTCGTTGTAAGTATAGTTACTAAACCAAGCAATCAACCTTTCTTACAAATGTTTTGGTTGTCACAAGTAACAAACCCCTAAATAAATTGATAACCGAAGTATTTAAACCTCGGGTCGTCTTCTCAAGGAATTGCAGTGAGGTATGTTCTTATTATTGGTTATGAAGATTTGTAAATCGGGGTTTTGAAGATGAGGGACAAGTAATTTAAATGGCAAATAAAATAAATAATTAACTATAAAATAAACTCTTGGCAAGATATGAAAATTTGGAAGTCCTATCCCAATTACTCCTATGAGAATGGAAGTTAATCCCACTTAGTTAACCTTTGCGTAAGCAAGGAAAAGTCAAGTGAACCAATTGGTTTGATTTCCCAAGTCCTAGCCAACTCCTAAGGAAAGACTAGAGTTAGTGGAATTCTAGTTAATTAGCCGACATAACAATCAATCATGAATAGTTGATAACTCAAGAGCTTCCAGTTAATCAATTAAAGCCAATAATATAAAAAGCTAAATAAGAATCTTAGATCTGAAATACCTCAAAATCATGAATTAATAAAGATATTAAATGTAACATGGGCAGTTGTAGCCAAATAAAGAAGTTGAGTTGAACATAGAAATCCATAAACTAAATTGAGGAAATAAATAAAAGGAACATTGAACATGTAATTGAAGAAGATGAAAATATTCCTAAATCCTTTAAGAGGAATCCTAATCCTAAATCCTAAGAGAGAGGAGAGAGCCTCTCTCTCTAAAAACTACATCTAAACTAAAAATTATGAATTATGAAAGCATGAATGTGAATGGATGCATTCTCCCACTTTATAACCTCTGGTCTGTGCTTTCTGAACTTGGATTTAGGCCAAAAAGGGCTTCAGAAATCGCTGGGATCGCTTTCTGTAATTTCTGGTGCGTGGCCTCTATCACGCGTCCGCGTGGGTCACGCGGTCGCGTTATGTGGAATTTTCCTTGTCACGCGGTCGCTTTAGTCATGCGTCCACATCAATCATGCGATCGCATCATTGCCATTTTGCGCTGGCATGCTGCCGCGTCGCCCATGCGATCGCATCGCTGCCAGTTTCTTCAAAAACTCCGTTTTATGCTTTCCTTCCACTTTCGCATGTTTCCTTTTCATCCTTTAAGTCATTCCTGCCTTTGAAGATCTAAAATTACTCAACACACGAATCACGGCATCGAATGGCAATAAAAGATAATTAAAATTAATACTTTTAAAGCCTAGAAAACATGTTTTTCACATACATCTCATAATAAGGAAGGGAAGGTAAAACCATGCAATTTCACATGCATAAGTGGGTGAAGGATTGAATAAAACACTTAAATGCAGCACAAATTATATCATAAAATATGGGTTTATCACATACCTTGGCCAATTCCTCTCTAAAGCCCAAGACATTTCAATTTCACCATTCCACGAGCTTCAAGCTCTGAGTTCCTCACCAAAATAGAATCTCAGCTTCCAAGGCTTAAATCCATCATCCAACATTCACTAATGTGATCTTAATACATACAATTTAATCTAATCAAACAATATCACTCAAAATCAACATAGGGTTTCACTAATTAATGATTCATAAAGGGTTTTAAAGATTCTTACCTTACCAATAGAAGTTTGAGACAAGATCTAACAAGTACTCAAAGCTAATTTGATCCTAAACACCAAAATCACATAATCTCTCAAAATCAAAACCTTAAATTTTTTAAATTAGGGATAGAGTGGCTGAGTAAGAAATAGTGAGTTACTTACCAAATCATTTAGTGAAATTTGTAGAGCTCGACGCAGTGGTTGCATGGCTGCAAACGGTGCGGCAATCAGAGCTCCAAATTGAAAGTTATGTGAGGTTGATATTGGATCCAAGGGTTTAGAATGTTCCCCTTCTCTCCCCAAGTATTTCAGCGTGTCTCATCAAATGGAAGGGCAAGGAAGAGCTGAGCTCTTTCATTAATATGTTATTGGGCTGGGCCTTGAGTCCAATATAGGCATGATTCAACTGATTTGGTTTGTTTTACCTAATTTTGAGCCAAAACCTTTAAAATTAGTGTTAAAATTCCTATTTTAATTATTTCTACCCTTCTAACTTATCAAATTTAATTTTCTAATTTTATGTAATAATAATTAATTTATTGGCTAACTAATTTTGCGAGTTTTACATCCTACCCCCTAATAAAAATTTTCACCCTAAAAAATATTGTTCACTGGTGGATGAAATTGTGATTCATTCTTTTCTAACTCGAAATAATCCCCGGTAATGGCTCCAAAAACTTGGTGCTCAATATCACGGTGTCTAAAATTCAATTCACAACTCCGCACAACTAACCAGCAAGTGTACTGGGTCATCCAAGTAATACCTTACGTGAGTAAGGGTTGATCCCACAGAGATTGTTGGTATGAAGCAAGCTATGGTCACCTTGCAAATCTCAGTTAGGTGGATTCATAGAGTCAAATGTAATTGGATTAGATATTTAAAAGATAAATAAAATAAAAAGGGATAGAAATACTTATGTAAATCAATAGTGGGAATTTCAGATAGGCGTGTGGAGATGCTAGAATCCTTTTGAATCTCTACTTTTTTACTACTTTCATCCAATCCTTCTTACTCCTTTCCATGGCAAGCTGTATGTAGGGCATCACCATCATCAATGGCTACTTTTAATCCTCTCGGGAAAATGGTCCTATGCGCTGTCACTGCACGGCTAATCGTCTGGAGGCAACACCCTTGTTGATAGCTACATCCCATCCTCTCAGTGAAAATGGTCCAAATGCTCTGTCACAGCACGGCTAATCATCTGTCGGTTCTCAATCAGGTTGGAGTAGAATCCCTTGATTCTTTTGCGTTTGTCATCACGCCCAGCCTTCAGGAGTTTGAAGCTCGTCATAGTCATTCAATCCCAGAATCCTACTCGGAATACCATAGACAAGGTTTAGACTTTCCGGATCCCCATGAATGCCGCCATCTATCTAACTTATACCACGAAGATTCTGTTGGGGAATCTAAGAGATATGCGCTCGGCCTAAAGTAGAACGGAAGTGGTTGTCAATCACGCGCGTTCATAGGTGAGAATGATGATGAGTGTCACGGATCATCACATTCATCAAAGTGTTGTGCAACGTATATCTTGGACTAAGAATAAAAGAGAATTGAATAGAAAGTAATAGTAATTGTATTGAAACTTGAGGTACAGCAGAGCTCTACACCCTTAATCTATGGTGTGCAGAAACTCCACCGTTGAAAATACATAAGTGAAAGGTTCAGGCATGGCCGAATGGCCAGCCCCCAAAACATGAACACAGGATTCAAAATACAATCCAGGATGCTAATATGATAGTAGAAAATTCTATTTATAATAAACTAGCTCCTAGGATTTACATGAGTAAGTAATTGATGCATAAATCCACTTCCGGGGCCCACTTGGTGTATGTTTGGGCTGAGCTTGATCTATTCACGAGCTGAGGCTTTTATTGGAGTTGAACTCCAAGTTATAACGTGTTTTGGGCGTTCAACTCCGGATCATGACGTTTTTCTGGCGTTTAACTCCAGATAGCAGAATGTACTTGGCGTTCAACGCCAAGTTACGTCGTCAATTTCCGAATAAAATATGAACTATTATATATTGCTGGAAAGCTCTGGATGTCTACTTTCCAACGCCGTTGAGAGCGCGCCATTTGGAGTTCTGTGGCTCCAGAAAATCCATTTTGAGTGCAGGGAGGTCAGATTCCAACAGCATCAGCAGTCCTTTTGTCAGCCTTTTTCAGAGTTTTGCTTAAACCCCTCAATTTCAGCCAGAAATTACCTGAAATCACAGAAAAACACACAAACTCATAGTAAAGTCCAGAAATGTGAATTTAA
>NC_029778.3:52069582-52070515 GCF_000817695.3 Arachis duranensis
CTTTTGGTTTTAAGGGTTATTGGCTTTTTCTGCTTGCTTTTTCTTTTTCTTTCTAAATTTTTTTTCGCCACTTTTTTTTTTCGCAAGCTTTTGCTATTCACTGCTTTTTCTTGCTTCAAGAATCAATTTCATGATTTTTCAGATCATCAATAACATTTCTCTTTGTTCATCATTCTTTCAAGAGCCAATAATTTTAACATTCATAAACAACAAGATCAAAAGACATATGCACTGTTCAAGCATTCATTCAGAAAACAAAAGTATTGTCACCACATCAATATAATTAAACTAAATTCAAGGATAAATTCGAAATTCATGTACTTCTTGTTCTTTTGAATTAAAACATATTTCATTTAAGAGAGGTGAAGGATTAATGGATTTTATTCATAGCTTTAAGACATGGTATGGTTACTACACATTAATGATCATGAAGTAGAGACACAAAACATAGATAAACATAACATAGAAATCGAAAAACAGAAAGAAATAAAAACAAGGAATGAATCCACCTTAGTGGCGTCTTCTTCTTGAAGGACCAATGATGTTCTTAAGCTCTTCTATGTCCCTTCCTTGCCTTTGTTGCTCCTTCCTCATTGCTCTTTGATCTTATCTTATTTCTTGGAGAATGATGGAGTGCTCATGATGTTCCACCCTTAATTGTTCCATATTGTGGCTCAAATCTTCTAAGGAAGTGTTGAGTTGCTCCCAATAGTTGTTGGGAGGAAAGTGCATCCCTTGAGGCATCTCAGGGATTTCTTGATGATGAGCTTCCTCATGCATCTCTTGAGAACCGTGAAGGGTCTCTCTTGCTTGCTCCATCCTTTTCTTGGTGATGGGCTTATCCTCTTCAATGGAGATGTCTCCTTCTATGATAACTCCAGCTGAGTAACATAGATGGCAAATAAGGTGAGGAAAAGCTAGCCTTGCCATGGT
>NC_029778.3:52070576-52072200 GCF_000817695.3 Arachis duranensis
GTTGAATGAACTCCAACCATCCTCTAGCCACAGGCTTGAGATCCAGTCTTCTTAGCTGAACTGGCTTGCCTTTGGAATCTATTCTCCATTGAGCTCCTTCCACACATATGTCCATTAGGACTTGGTCCAACCTTTGATTAAAGTTGATCCTTCTAGTGTAGGGGCGTTCATCTCCTTGCATCACGGGCAAGTGGAATGCCAACCTCACATTTTCTGGACTAAAATCTAAGTATTTTCCCCGAACCATTGTGAGATAATTCTTTGGACTCGGGTTCATACTTTGATCATGGTTCCTAGTGATCCATGCATTGGCATAGAACTCTTGAACCATTAAGATTCCGACTTGTTGCATGGGGTTGGTTAGGACTTCCCAACCTCTTCTTCGGATTTCATGTCAGATTTCCGGATACTCATTTTTCTTGAGCTTGAAAGAGACCTCAGGGATCACCTTCTTCTTTGCCACAACATCATAGAAGTGGTCTTGATGGCTCTTGGAGATGAATCTTTCCATCTCCCACGACTCGGAGGTGGAAGCTTTAGTCTTCCCTTTTCCTTTTCTAGAGGATTCTCCGGCCTTAGGTGCCATTGATGGTAATGGGAAAAACAAAAAGCTATGCTTTTACCACACTAAACTTAAAATATTGCTCGCCCTCGAGCAATAGAAGAAAGAAGAGAAGAAGAAGAAGAAGAGAATATGGAGGAGAAGGGGAAGTGTAGGTTCGGTCAAGGTATGGAAGAGGGGGTTGTGTTGTGTAAAAATGAAGTAGAATGGAGGGGTATATATAGGGAGAGAGGAGAGTGAAGTTTCGGCCATATAGGGTGGGATTGGGTGGGAAAATGTTTTTGAATTTTGAAGGTAGGTGGGGTTTATGGGGAAGAGTGGATGGATGTGAGTGGTGAAGGGGGTGATTGGGAAGAGGAATTGAGGTGATTGGTGAAGAGTGTTGGGAAGTGTGACATGGGGAATACAAATCACAAAAATAGGATTAGGAGGTAAGGTGGGAATATAGTAGGTGGGGATCCTGTGGGGTCCACAGATCCTGTGGTGATCCTGTGGGGTCCACAGATCCTAAGGTGATCTTATGGGGTCCACAGATCCTGAGGTGTCAAGGAATTCCATCCCTGCACCAAATAGGCATGTAAATTGCCTTTGCACACCATTCTGGCGTTTAAACGCTGTGTGGTGCACATTTTGGGTGTTCAACGCCCATGTAAAGCATGTTTCTGGCGTTGAACGCCAGTTTCATGCTTGTTACTGGTGTTCAGCGCCAGCTTTTCTTCTCTAGGCACATTCCTGGCGTTCAGCGCTAGAATGTTGCTTGTTTCTGGCATTCAGCGCCAGAATGATGCTCTGTTCTGGCATTGAACGCCGGCCAGATGCATCTTACTGGCGTTGAACGCCAGCCTGTGCTTCCTCCAAGGTGTGATTTTTTTCTTCTGCTGTTTTTGATTCTGTTTTTAATTTTTATGATTTTTTCGTGACTCCTCATGATCATGTACCTAATAAAACACAAAATAACAATAAAAGAAAATAAATAGAAATTAGATAAATAAAATTGGGTTGCCTCCCAACAAGCGCTTCTTTAATGTCAATAGCTTGACAGTGGCTCTCATGGAGCCACAA
>NC_029778.3:52072377-52072755 GCF_000817695.3 Arachis duranensis
CGAGAGAAGCTCTTCATGCTTACTCTCTTTTGTCACAGAGGGATGGCCATGTGCCTTAAACACAAGGTAGTCCCCATTCAATTGAAGGACTAATTCACCTCTGTTGACATCTATCACAGCTCCTGCTGTGGCTAGGAAAGGTCTTCCAAGGATGATGCAATCATCCTCTTCCTTCTTAGTGTCTAAAATTATGAAATCAGCAGGGATGTAAAGGACTTCAACCTTTACTAACACGTCCTCTACTATTCCATAAGCTTGTCTCAATGACTTGTCTGCCAATTGTAATGAGAACAAGGCAGGTTATACCTCAATAATCCCTAGCTTCTCCATTACAGAGAGTGGCATAAGATTTATCCCTGACCCCAGATCACATAGAGC
>NC_029778.3:52072818-52073461 GCF_000817695.3 Arachis duranensis
GATCTTGTTTCTTTTGAGGTAGAGTTTGCTGAATCCAGGTATCTAGTTCATTAATGAGCAAAGGAGGTTCACTTTCCCAAGTCTCATTACCAAACAACTTGGCATTCAGCTTCATGATAGCTCCTAAATATTGAGCAACTTGCTCTCCAGTTACATGTTCATCCTCTTCAGAGGAAGAATAGTCTTCAGAGCTCATGAATGGCAGAAGGAGATTTAATGGAATCTCTATGGTCTCTATATGAGCCTCAGATTCCTTTGGATCCTTAATAGGAAACTCCTTCTTGCTTGAGGGACGTCCCAGGAGGTCTTCCTCACTAGGATTTTCGTCCTCCTCCTCCCTAGTGCATTCGGCCATATTGATTATATCAATGGCCTTGCACTCTCCTTTTGGATTCTCTTCTGTATTGCTTGGGAGAATACTGGGAGGAGTTTCAATGACTCTCTTACTCAGCTGGCCCACTTGTGCCTCCAAATTTCTAATGGAGGATCTTGTTTCACTCATGAAACTGAAAGTGGCCTTTGACAGATCAGAGACTAGATTGGCTAAATTAGAGGTGTTTTATTCAGAATTCTCTGTCTGTTGCTGAGAAGATGATGGATATGGCTTGCTATTGCTCAGCCTATTGCGTCCACCATTGTTAAA
>NC_029778.3:52073510-52073891 GCF_000817695.3 Arachis duranensis
AGCATCAATTTCAAGAACTCCTTTCTTCTGAGGTATCCCATTATTCACGGAATTTCTCTCAGAAGTGTACATGAATTGGTTGTTTACAACCATGTTAATGAGTTCTTGAGCCTTTTCAGGCGTTTTCTTTAGGTGAATAAATCCACCTGCAGAATGGTCCAATGACATTTTCGAAAATTCAGATAGACCATAATAGAATATATCTAATATGGTCCATTCTGAAAACATGTCAAATGGACATCTTTTGGTCAGCTGCTTGTATCTTTCCCAAGCTTCATAGAGGGATTCACCATCTTTTTTCTTGAAGGTTTGAACATCCACTCTCAGCTTGCTCAGCTTTTGAGGAGGAAAGAATTTATCCAAGAAGGCAGTGACCAGCTT
>NC_029778.3:52073966-52074437 GCF_000817695.3 Arachis duranensis
AACCATATTCTAGCTCTGTCTCTTACAGCAAAAGGGAAAAGCATGAGTCTGTAGACTTCAGGATCAACTCCATTCGTCTTTACAGTCTCACAGATCTGCAAGAACTCAGTTAAAAACTGATAAGGATCTTCAGATGGAAGTCCATAAAGCTTGCAGTTTTGTTGCATTAATGCAACTAGCTGAGGTTTCAGCTCAAAGTTGTTGGCTCCAATGGCAGGAATGGAGATGCTTCTTCCATCAAATTTGGATGTTGACTTTGTGAAGTCACAAAGCATTCTCCTTGCATTATTATTATTTTCGGCTGCCATCTCCTTCTCTTGTTCGAAAATTTCTGAAAGGTTGTTTCTGGATTGTTATAATTTAGTTTCTCTTAATTTTCTCTTCAGAGTCCTTTCAGGTTCTGGATCAATTTCAACAAGAGTGCCTTTTTCCTTGTTCCTGCTCATATAAAAGAGAAGAAAACAAGAAAAG
>NC_029778.3:52074515-52079603 GCF_000817695.3 Arachis duranensis
TATTTTCGAAAATTAGAGAGGGAAAAGTAGTTAGGTGGTTTTGAAAAAGATAAGAAACAAACAAAAAGTCAAATAGTTAGTTGAAAAGATATTAAAATCAAATTTGAAAAAGATAAGAAGATAAAAAGTTAGATAAGATATTTTGAAATCAAATTTTGAAAAGGATAAGATAAAAAGATAAGATAAAAATTTTAAGAGAAAGATATTTTGAAAAAAAGATTTAATTTTTAAAATGACTTAACTAACAAGAAACTATAAGATAAGATTCTAGAATTTAAAGATTGAACCTTTCTTAATAAGAAAGTAACAAACTTCAAATTTTTGAATCAATCACATTAATTGTTAGCATATTTTCAAAAATATGATATAAAGATAAGAAAAAGATTTTGAAAAATAATTTTTAAAATTTTCGAAAATAAAAAAAATGGAAAAGATATGATTTTTTTTTGAAAAAGATTTTGAAAAGATAAGATTTTTAAAATTGAAATTTTGACTTGACTTGTGAGAAACAACTAATTTTGAAAATTTTTGACCAAGTCAACCCAAAATTTCGAAAATTTGGAGGGAAATAAGGAAAAGATATTTTTTGATTTTTGAATTTTTTAATTATGAGAGAGAAAAACACAAACATGACCCAAAACATGAAAATTTTGGATCAAACACATGATGCATGCAAGAACACTATGAATGTCAAGATGAACACCAAGAACACTTTGAAGATCATGATGAACATCAAGAACATATTTTTGAAAAATTTTTGATGCAAAGAAAACATGCAAGACACCAAACTTAGAAATCTTTAATGCATGGATTCTAACAAACAAAAAATGCACATGAAAAACAACAAACAACACAAAACAAGAAAATATCAAGTTCAAACAAGAGGACTTATCAAGAACAACTTGAAGATCATGAAGAACACTATGAATGCATGAAATTTTCGAAAAATGCAAGAAAAATTTTTAAAGCATGCAATTGACACCAAACTTAAAAATTGACTCAAGACTCAAACAAGAAACACAAAATATTTTTGATTTTTATGATTTTCTGATTTTCTATTTTTTTTGGATTTTTATTAATTTTTTTTCGAAAATATTTTTGGAAAAACGAAAAAGAAAAGAAAAATTTTGAAAAAGATTTTGAAAAAAAAATTATCTAATCTGAGCAACAAGATGAACCGTCAGTTGTCCATACTCGAACAATCCCCGGCAACGGCGCCAAAAACTTGGTGGACGAAATTGTGATTACATCAATGTAGTATTCTTTGTTGTTGTATGGAATCATTATTATGGCACCTATGTGTGGACACAACTCCATTCAATTAACCAGCAAGTGTACTGGGTCGTCCAAGTAATACCTTACGTGAGTAAGGGTCGATCCCATAGAGATTGTTGGTATGAAGCAAGCTATGGTCACCTTGTAAATCTCAGTTAGGCAAATTAAATTGGTTTATGGATTTTCGAATAATTAATAATAAATAGAAAATAAAAAGGGATAGAAATACTTATGTAAATCAATAGTGGGAATTTCAGATAGGCGTGTGGAGATGCTAGAATTCTTGTCTATGGTATTCCGAGTAGGATTCTGGGATTGAATGACTGTGACGAGCTTCAAACTCCTAAAGGCTGGGCGTGATGACAAACGCAAAAGAATCAAGAGATTCTACTCCAACCTGATTGAGAATCGACAGATGATTAGCTGTGCTGTGACAAAGCATTTGGACCTTTTTCACTGAGAGGATGGGATGTAGCCATTGACAATGGTGATGCCCTACATACAGCTTGCCATAGGAAGGAGTGATGAGAAACTAGAAGGAAGAAGTAGGAAAGTAGAAAAAGAAAGGGCACAGTATCTCCATACGCTTATCTGAAATTCCCACCATTAATTTACATAAGTATTTCTATCCTTTTCTTATTTATCTTTTAATTATCTAATCCGATTACATTTGACTCTACCTGACTGGGATTTACAAGATGACCATAGCTTGCTTTATACCAACAATCTCCGTGGGATCGACCCTTACTCACGTAAGGTATTACTTGGACGACCTAGTGCACTTGCTGGTTAGTTGTGCGAAGTTGTGAATCATGGTATTGGCACCAAGTTTTTGGCGCCATTGCCAGCGAAAGAAAGAGTGATGAATTTTACATAAACATACGAATCACAATTTCGTGCACCAAGTTTTTGGCGCCGTTGCCGGGGATTGTTCGAGTATGGACAACTGACGGCTCATCTTGTTGCTCAGATTGGGTAATTTTATTTTACTTTATTTTGTTTTATTATTCTTAAATTTCGAAAAAAAATTATATTACTTATCCTGTTCTTCAGAATTTTTAAGAATGGATTCTAGAGTTTCATGAAGCATGTTGAAGCCTGGCTGGCTGTAAAGCCATGTCTAAATTCTTTTAGACTGAGGCTTCAAAACCATCTTCAAAGAGGCAAACTAATTTGAATATTAGCTGTATGCTAAAGCTTGGCTGGCCATTGGCCATGCCTAGTGTTTTGGACTGGAGCTTTCATTGAAAGCTTGGCTGGCTATTAAGCCATGTCTAATTCTTGGACCGGAGCTTTAGACTAACATTGCGAAGATTCCTGGAATCCTTATTAAAAATTTTGAATTTCTTATTTTCTTTTTCTTATATGTTTTTCGAAAAAATTCAAATAAAATACAAAAAAAATTAGAAAATCATAAAAATAAAAAATATTTTGTGTTTCTTGTTTGAGTCTTGTGTCAAGTCATAAGTTTGGTGTCAATTGCATGTTCATCTTTTTCTTGCATAAAATTTTCGAAAAATTAATGCATTCATGGTGTTCTTCATGATCTTCAAGTTGTTCTTGATGACTCCTCTTGTTTGATCTTCATATTTTCTTGTTTTGTGTTGTATGGTGTTTTTCATATGCATTCTTGCATTCATAGAGTCTAAACATGAAAAATTTCTAAGTTTGGTGTCTTGCATGTTTTCTTTACATTGAAAATTTTTCAAAAATATGTTCTTGATGTTCATCATGATCTTCAAAGTGTTCTTGGTGTTCATCTTGGCATTCATAGTGTTCTTGCATGCATCATGTGTTTTGATCCAAAATTTTCATGCATTGAGTATTTTTAGTGTTTTTCTCTCTCATCATAAAAAAAATTCAAAAAAAAAATCAAAAATAAAAAATATCTTATCTTTTTAAAATCTTTTTCAAAAATCATATCTTTTCCATTTTTTTTCATATTCGAAAATTTCAAAAATCTTTTTCAAAATATTTTCAAAATCTTTTTCTTATCTTTACATCATATTTTCGAAATTTGCATCAAAAATTAATGTTTTGATTCAAAAATTTCAAGTTTGTTACTTTCTTGTTAAGAAAGATTCAAATTTTAAGTTCTAGAATCATATCTTGTGATTTCTTGTGAGTAAAGTCATTAATTGTGATTTTAAAATTCAAATCTTTTTCAAAACAAATTTCAATCATATCTTTTTAAAACCATATCTTTTAAAATCATATCTTTTCAAAAATATCTTTTCAAATCTTATCTTTCCAAAATCATATCTTTTTTAATCATATCTTTTCATATCATATCTTTTTCAAACTTTAATTTCAAAATCTTTTCTAACTTCTTATCCTTTCAAAATTAATTTTCAAATCTTTTTCAACTAACTAATTGATTTATTTGTTTGTTTTATCTTTTATCTTTTTCAAAACCACCTAACTACTTTTCCCTCTTCAATTTTCGAAAATATCTCACCTCTTTTTCAAAATTCTTTTTAATTAACTAATTGTTTCAAATTTTAATTTTAATTTTATTTCTTCCTTTAATTTTCGAAATTACTAACCCATTTTTCAAAATTATTTTCTAATTTCTCTCCCCCTCATCTCTTTCTATTTATTTTATTTATTTACTAACACTTCTTTTCATCCTAAAATTCGAACCCCCCTCTCTCTGAGTTCGAATTTTCTTCTTCTCCTTCTTATTCTTCTTCTTTTCTACTCACATAAAGGAACCTCTATATCTGGACAAAGAGGATCCCTATTATTATTTTCTGTTCCCTTCTTTTTCATATGAGCAGGAGCAAGGACAAGAATATTCTTATTGAAGCAGATCCTGAACCTGAAAGGACTCTGAAGAGAAAGTCAAGAGAAACTAAAAATCAACAATTCAGAGAAACCTCAAAAAAAAAAGAAAAAAAAAAGAGAAAAGGGAAGACAATAAGCTTCCACCTCCGAGTCATGGAAGATGGAAAGACTCATCTAAAGGGTTTATAGCTCAGTGGTAGAATATTTGACTGCAAATCAAGAGATCCCTGAGATACCTAAGGGGATAAATTATCCTCCACACAACTATTGGGAGCAAATAAAGATAAGAGCACTAAAATCACTAGGGATCAAGCAACAGAGGCAAGGAAGAGACATAAAGGAGCCCAAAAAGCATCAATGGTCCTTCAAGAAGGCACCACCCTCATTAAGGTAGACTCATTCCTTGTTCTTAAATTTTTTTTCTGCTTTTCGTTTTTTTTATATGTTATATGTTTATCTATGTTTATGTCTTTATTACATGATTATTATTATTTAGTAACTATGTCTTAAGGCTATGAATAATTCTATGAATCCTTCACATCTTTTAAATAAAAAATGTTTTTAATTCAAAAGAACAAGAAGTGCATGAATTTCAAATTTATCCTTGAATTTAGTTTAATTATATTGATGTGGTGACAATACTTTTTGTTTTCTGAATGAATGCTTGAACAGTGCATAAATTTTGATCTTGTTGTTTATGAATGTTAAAATTGTTGGCTCTTGAAAGAATGATGAACAAAGAGAAATGTTATTGACAATCTGAAAAATCATAAATTTGATTCTTGAAGCAAGAAAAAGCAGTGTGAAAAGCTTGAGACTGAGTGGTTAAAGTCGTGATCCAAAGCAAAAGAGTGTGTTTAAGAACTCTGGACACCTCTAATTGGGGACTTTAGCAAGGCTAAGTCACAATCCGAAAAAGTTCACCCATTTATGTGTCTATGGCATTTATGTATCTGGTAGTAATACTGGAAAACAAAGTGCTTAGGGCCACGGCCAAGACTCATAAAAGTAGCTGTGTTCAAGAAT
>NC_029778.3:52079929-52085056 GCF_000817695.3 Arachis duranensis
ATCTAGTTACTCTTAGGGATGTTTTCATTAGTTTTTATGTTAAATTCATATTTCTGGACTTACTAGGAGTTTGTGTGTTTTTCTATGATTTCAGGTAAATTCTAGCTGAAATTGAGGGACCTGAGCAAAACTCTGAAAGCAAGGCTGACAAAGGACTGTTGATGCTGTTGGATTCTGACATCTCTGCACTCGAAATGGATTTTCTGGAGCTAAAAAACTCCAAATGGCGCGTTCTCAATGGCGTTGAAAAGTAGACATCCAGAGCTTTCCCGCAATATATAATAGTCCATACTTTATTCGGGAATTGACGACGTAAACTGGCGCTCAACGCCAGTTCCATGTTGCTGTCTGGAGTCAAACGCCATAAACACGTCACAAACCAGAGTTGAACGCCCAAAACACGTTACAACTTGGCGTTCAACTCCAAAAGAAGTCTCAGCTCGTGTATAGATCAAGCTCAGCCCAAACATACACCAAGTGGGCCCTGGAAGTGGATTTATGCATCAATTACTTACTTCTGTAAACCCTAGTAGCTAGTTTATTAAAAATAGAACTTTTTACTACTGTATTATACATCTTGGAACATCTTGGGACGATTAGTTCTTAGATCATGGGGGCTGGCCATTCGGCCATGCCTGGACCTCTCACTTATGTATTTTCAACAGTGGAGTTTCTACACACCATAGATTAAGCGTGTGGAGCTCTGCTGTACCTAAAGTTTTAATGCAATTACTACTCCTTTCCTATAAATTTCATTTATTCCTGTTCTAAGATATTCGTTGCACTTCAACTTGATGAATGTGATGATCCGTGACACACATCATCATTCTCACCTATGAACGCGTGTGACTGACAACCACTTCCGTTCTACCTTAGGCCGGGCGCATATCTCTTGGATTCCGTAATCAGAATCTTCGTGGTATAAGCTAGAATTGATGGCGGCATTCATGGGAATCCGGAAAGTCTAACCTTGTCTGTGGTATTCCGAGTAGGATTCTGGGATTGAATGACTGTGACGAGCTTCAAATTCCTGAAGGCTGGGCGTTAGTGACTGACGCAAAAGAATCAAGGGATTCTATTCCAACCTGATTGAGAACCGACAGATGATTAGCCGTGTTGTGACAGAGCATTTGGACCTTTTTCACTGAGAGGATGGGATGTAGCCATTGACAACAGTGATGCCCTACATACAGCTTGCCATAGGAAGGAGTGATGAGAAATTAGAAGGAAGAAGTAGGAAAGTAGAAAAAGAAAGGGCACAGTATCTCCATATGCTTATCTGAAATTCCCACCATTAATTTACATAAGTATTTCTATCCTTTTTTTATTTATCTTTTAATTATCTAATCCGATTACATTTGACTCTACCTGACTGGGATTTACAAGATGACCATAGCTTGCTTTATACCAACAATCTCCGTGGGATCGACCCTTACTCACGTAAGGTATTACTTGGACGACCCAGTGCACTTGCTGGTTAGTTGTGCGAAGTTGTGAATCATGGTATTGGCACCAAGTTTTTGGCGCCATTGCCAGCGAAAGAAAGAGTGATGAATTTTACATAAACATACAAATCACAATTTCGTGCACCAAGTTTTTGTGTGATGACCGGATAATTTATACGCTTTTTGGCATTGTTTTTAGGTAGTTTTTAGTAAGTTCAAGCTACTTTTAGGGATGTTTTCATTAGTTTTTATGATAAATTCACATTTCTGGACTTTACTACGAGTTTGTGTGTTTTTCTGTGATTTCAGGTAATTTCTGGCTGAAATTGAGGGACTTGAGCAAAACTCTGAAAAAGGCTGACAAAAGGACTGCTGATGCTGTTGGAATCTGACCTCTCTGCACTCGAAATGGATTTTCTGGAGTTACAAAACTCCAAATGGCGCGCTTTTAACGGAGTTGGAAACTAGACATCCAGAGCTTTCCAGCAATATATAATAGTTTATACTTTATTCGGAAATTTACGACGTAACTTGGCGTTGAACGCCAAGTACATGCTGCTGTCTGGAGTTAAACGCCAGAAAAACGTCATGATCCGGAGTTGAACGCCCAAAACACGTTATAACTTGGAGTTCAACTCCAATAAAAGCCTCCGCTCGTGAATAGATCAAGCTCAGCCCAAACATACACCAAGTGGGCCCCGGAAGTAGATTTATGCATCAATTACTTACTCTTGTAAACCCTAGGAGCTAGTTTATTATAAATAGACCTTTCTACTATCATATTAGCATCCTGGATTGTATTTTGAATCATGTGATCATGTTTTGGGGGCTGGCCATTCGGCCATGCCTAAACCTTTCACTTATGTATTTTCAACGGTGGAGTTTCTGCATACCATAGATTAAGGGTGTGGAGCTCTGCTGTACCTCAAAGTTTCAATACAATTATTATTACTTTCTATTCAATTCTCTTTTATTCTTATTCCAAGATATACGTTGCACAACACTTTGATGAATGTGATGATCCATGACACTCATCATCATTCTCACCTATGAACGCGCGTGATTGACAACCATTTCCGTTCTACTTTAGGGCGGGCGCATATCTCTTAGATTCCCCAACAGAATCTTCGTGGTATAAGTTAGATAGATGGCGGCATTCATGGGGATCCGGAAAGTCTAAACCTTGTCTATGGTATTTCGAGTAGGATTCTGGGATTGAATGACTGTGACGAGCTTCAAACTCCTGAAGGCTGGGTGTGATGACAAACGCAAAAGAATCAAGGGATTCTACTCCAACCTGATTGAGAACCGACAGATGATTAGCCGTGCTGTGACAGAGCATTGGACCGTTTTCACTGAGAGGATGGGATGTAGCCATCAGCAAGGGTGATGCCTCCAAACGATTAGCCGTGCAGTGACAGCGCATAGGACCATTTTCCCGAGAGGATTGAAAGTAGCCATTGATGATGGTGATGCCCTACATACAGCTTGCCATGGAAAGGAGTAAGAAGGATTGGATGAAAGCAATAAGAAAGTAGAGATTCGAAAGGATTCTAGCATCTCCACAGGCCTATCTGAAATTCCCACTATTGATTTACGTAAGTATTTCTATCCCTTTTTATTTTCTATCTATTATTAATTTTCGAAACCCATAACCATTTAATCAGCCTAACTGAGATTTACAAGGTGACCATAGCTTGCTTCATACGAACAATCTCTGTGGGATCGACCCTTACTCGCGTAAGGTTTATTACTTGGATGACCCAGTACACTTGCTGGTTAGTTGTGCGGAGTTGTGAATTGAATTTTAGACACCGTGATATTGAGCACCAAGTTTTTGGAGCCATTACCGGGGATTGTTTCGAGTTAGAAAAGAATGAATCACAATTTCGTCCACCAAGTTTTTGGCGCCGTTGCCGGGGATTGTTCGAGTATGGACAACTGACGGTTCATCTTGTTGCCCAGATTAGGTAATTTTCTTTTCAAAAACTTTTTCAAAATTTTTCTTTTCTTTTTCGTTTTTTTTAAATATTTTCGAAAAAATTAATAAAAATCCAAAAAAAAATCATAAAATCATAAAAACCAAAAATATTTTGTGTTTCTTGTTTGAGTCTTGAGTCAATTTTTAAGTTTGGTGTCAATTGCATATTCATATTGTTCTTGCATTTTTCGAAAAAAAAAAAGAATTCATGCATTCATAGTGTTCTTCATGATCTTCAAGTTGTTCTTGACAAGTCTTCTTGTTTGATCTTGATGAATTCTTGTTTTGTGTCTTTTGTTGTTTTTCATGTGCATTTTTGCATTCATATTATCCATGCATTAAAGATTTCTAAGTTTGGTGTCTTGCATGTTTTCTTTGCATAAAAAATTTTTCAAAAATATGTTCTTGATGTTCATCATGATCATCAAAGTGTTCTTGGTGTTCATCTTGACATTCATAGTGTTCTTGCATGCATCATGTGTTTGATCCAAAATTTTCATGTTTTGGGTCATGTTTGTGTTTTTCTCTCTCATAATTAAAAAATTCAAAAATCAAAAAAATATCTTTTCCTTATTTCCCTCCAAATTTTCAAAATTTTGGGTTGACTTGGTCAAAAATTTTCAAAATTAGTTGTTTCTCACAAGTCAAGTCAAAATTTCAATTTTAAAAATCTTATCTTTTCAAAATCTTTTTCAAAAAAATCATATCTTTTCCATTTTTTTTCTTATTTTCGAAAATTTTAAAAATTATTTTTCAAAATCTTTTTCTTATCTTTATATCATATTTTCGAAAATATGCTAACAATTAATGTGATTGATTCAAAAATTTGAAGTTTGTTACTTTCTTGTTAAGAATGGTTCAATCTTTAAATTCTAGAATCTTATCTTGTAGTTTCTTGTTAGTTAAGTCATTTTAAAAATTAAATCTTTTTTTCAAAATATCTTTCTCTTAAAATTTTTATCTTATCTTTTTATCTTATCCTTTTCAAAATTTTATCTTTTTCAAAATTTGATTTCAAAATATCTTATCTAACTTCTTATCTTCTTATCTTTTTCAAATTTGATTTTAATATCTTTTCAACTAACTATTTGACTTTTTGTTTGTTTCTTATCTTTTTCAAAACCACCTAACTACTTTTCCCTCTCTAATTTTCGAAAATATCTCACCTCTTTTTCAAAAACTCTTTTTGTTCTAAATTTTAATTTTAATCTTCTCTTATCTTTAATTTTCGAAAATTACTAATCCCTTTTTCAAAATTATTTTCGAAATTTCCCCTCTCTTTTCTTATTCTATTTAATTATTTATTCACTAACACTACTCTTCACCTCTCTCCACCTAAATATCCGAACCCATTCTTCTTTACTCTTCTCCCCTTTCTTTTTCTACTAACATAAAGGAATCTCTATACTGTGACATAGAGGATTCCTCTTTCTTTTCCTGTTTTCTCCTCTTTCATATGAGCAGGAACAGGGAAAAAGGCACTCTTGTTGAAATAGATCCAGAACCTGAAAGGACTCTGAAGAGAAAATTAAGAGAAGCTAAATTACAACAATCCAGAAACAACCTTTCAGAAATTTTCGAACAAGAGAAGGAGATGGCAGCCGAAAATAATAATAATGCAAGGAGAATGCTTGGTGACTTCACAAAGCCAACGTCCAAATTTGATGGAAGAAGCATCTCCATTCCTGCCATTGGAGCCAA
>NC_029778.3:52085345-52085633 GCF_000817695.3 Arachis duranensis
AGAAATCATCCAAATTTCTCATGGAAGGATCAACAAAAGCCTCAACAAGGCTTTAACAATGGTGGACGCAATAGACTGAGCAATAGCAAGCCATATCCATCATCTTCTCAGCAACAGACAGAGAATTCTGAACAAAACACCTCTAATTTAGCCAATCTAGTCTCTGATCTGTCAAAGGCCACTTTCAGTTTCATGAGTGAAACAAGATCCTCCATTAAAAATCTGGAGGCACAAGTGGGCCAGCTGAGTAAGAAAGTCATTGAAACTCCTCCCAGTATTCTCCCAAGC
>NC_029778.3:52085818-52086102 GCF_000817695.3 Arachis duranensis
AAGGATCCAAAGGAATCTGAGGCTCATATAGAGACCATAGAGATTCCATTAAATCTCCTTCTGCCATTCATGAGCTTTGAAGACTATTCTTCCTTTGAAGAGGATGAACATGTAACAGGAGAGCAGGTTGCTCAATATTTAGGAGCTATCATGAAGCTGAATGCCAAGTTGTTTGGTAATGAGACTTGGGAAAGTGAACCTCCCTTGCTCATTAATGAACTAGATACCTGGATTCAGCAAACTCTACCTCAAAAGAAACAAGATCCTGGCAAGTTCTTAATACC
>NC_029778.3:52086338-52087761 GCF_000817695.3 Arachis duranensis
TGCATCATCCTTGGAAGACCTTTCCTAGCCACAGCAGGAGCTGTGATAGATGTCAATAGAGGTGAATTAGTCCTTCAATTGAATGGGGACTACCTTGTGTTTAAGGCACATGGCCATCCCTCTGTGACAAAAGAGAGTAAGCATGAAGAGCTTCTCTCAGTTAAGAGTCAAGAAGAGCCCCCACAGTCAAACTCTAAGTTTGGTGTTGGGAGGCCACAACCAAACTCTAAGTTTGGTGTTAAGACCCCATATCCAAACTCTAAGTTTGGTGTTGGGACTATACAACATTGACCTGATCACCTTTGTGGCTCCATGAGAGCCATTGTCAAGCTATTGACATTAAAGAAGCGATTGTTGGGAGGCAACCCAATTTTATTTATCTAATTTCTATTTATTTTATTTTATTGTTATTTTGTGTTTTATTAGGTACATGATCATGAGGAGTCACGAAAAAATCATAAAAATTAAAAACAGAATCAAAAACAGCAGAAGAAAAAAATCACACCCTGGAGGAGGCACAGGCTGGCGTTCAACGCCAGTAAGATGCATCTGGCCGGCGTTCAACGCCAGAACAGAGCATCATTCTGGCGCTGGACGACAGAAACAAGCAACATTCTGGCGCTGAACGCCAGGAATGTGCCTAGAGAAGAAAAGCTGGCGCTGAACGCCAGTAACAAGCATGAAACTGGCGTTCAACGCCAGAAACATGCTTTACATGGGCGTTGAACGCCCAGAATGTGCACCACACGGCGTTTAAACGCCAGAATGGTGTGCAAAGGGAATTTACATGCCTATTTGGTGCAGGGATGGAATTCCTTGACACCTCAGGATCTGTGGACCCCACAGGATCCCCACCTACTATATTCCCACCTTACCTCCTAATCCTATTTTTGTGATTTGTATTCCCCATGTCACACTTCCCAACACTCTTCACCAATCACCTCAATTCCTCTTCCCAATCACCCCCTTCACCACTCACATCCATCCACTCTTCACCATAAACCCCACCCACCTTCAAAATTCAAAAACATTTTCCCACCCAATCCCACCCTATATGGCCGAAACTTCACTCTCCCCTCTCCCTATATATACCCCTCCATTCTACTTCATTTTTACACAACACAACCCCCTCTTCCATACCTTGACCGAACCTACACTTCCCCTTCTCCTCCATATTCTCTTCTTCTTCTTCTTCTCTTCTTTCTTCTATTGCTCGAGGGCGAGCAATATTTTAAGTTTGGTGTGGTAAAAGCATAGCTTTTTGTTTTTCCCATTACCATCAATGGCACCTAAGGCCGGAGAATCCTCTAGAAAAGGAAAAGCTTCCACCTCCGAGTCATGGGAGATGGAAAGATTCATCTCCAAGAGCCATCAAGACCACTTCTATGATGTTGTGGCAAAGAAGAAGGTGATCCCTGAGGTC
>NC_029778.3:52089135-52089932 GCF_000817695.3 Arachis duranensis
TTGGTCCTTCAAGAAGAAGACGCCACTAAGGTGGATTCATTCCTTGTTCTTATTTCTTTTTGTTTTTCGATTTCTTGTTCATTCCTTATTTTCCACTAAAGACAATAAAGAAGCGCTTGCTGGGAGGTAACCCAGCCATTTACAAAGTTTATTTATTAATTAAATAAATTTTCTTTTTTTTATAGGTATGTGTCCAAGTATCTTCAAAGGGTAACAATAGCAATTGATTGAATTCACAGAGTTACAGGAAAATTTGGAAGCTCACTGGCGTGAAAAAGCCAGTAAGAAACATTTTGGGCGTTGAACGCCCAAAAGAAGCACCCACTGGGCGTTCAATGCCAGTAAGGGTAGCGATCTGGGCGTTAAACTCCAGAAAGGAGCATCTTCTGGGCGTTGAACGCCAGAAAGAAGCACCTTCTGGGCGTTTAACGCCAGATTGTTAGCATCCTGGGCGTTCAGAAAAACGCCCAGTGACAAAGGACTTCCTGGCGTTCAACGCCAGAAAGAAGCATCAAGAAATCCCTGAGATGAGGAAGCTCATCATCAAGAAATCCCTGAGATGCCTCAAGGGATGCACTTTCCTCCCAACAACTATTGGGAACAACTCAACACTTCCTTAGAAGATTTGAGCCACAATGTGGAACAATTAAGGGTGGAACATCATGAGCACTCCATCATTCTCCATGAAATAAGAGAAGACCAAAGAGCAATGAGGGAGGAGCAACAAAGGCAAGGAAGGGACATAGAAGAGCTTAAGGACAATGTTGGTCCTTCAAGAAGAAGACGCCACTAAGGTG
>NC_029778.3:52092897-52093166 GCF_000817695.3 Arachis duranensis
CTCTAACTGGGGACTTTAGCAAAGTTGAGTCACAATCTGAAAAGGTTCACCCAGTTATGTGTCTGTGGCATTTATGTATCCGGTGGTAATACTGGAAAACAAAGTGCTTAGGGCCACGGCCAAGACTCATGATGCAAGGAGATGAACGCCCCTACACTAGAAGGGTCAACTTTAATCAAAGGTTGGACCAAGTCCTTATGGACATATGTATGGAAGGAGCTCAATGGAAGAGAGACTCCAAAGGCAAGCCAGTTCAACTAAGAAGACTG
>NC_029778.3:52101019-52101217 GCF_000817695.3 Arachis duranensis
GAAGTTACTATGGATCGGGCCATCATGATTCATAGCATCATGATTGGAGAGGAAGTAGAAGTTCATGAGGTCATCTCCAATTAATTCTACAAAATAGCCAACAAGCCCTCCACCATGGCACGGCTAGCTTTTCCTCACCTTATTTGCCATCTATGTTACTCAGCTGGAGTTATCATAGAAGGAGACATCCTCATTGAA
>NC_029778.3:52102457-52103642 GCF_000817695.3 Arachis duranensis
CGACAAGCCCTCCACCATGGCAAGGCTAGCTTTTCCTCACCTTATTTTCCATCTATGTTACTCAGCTGGAGTTATCATAGAAGGAGACATCCTCATTGAAGAGGATAAGCCCATCACCAAGAAAAGGATGGAGCAAGCAAGAGAGACCCTTCATGGTTCTCAAGAGATGCATGAAAAAGCTCATCATCAAGAAATCCCTGAGATGCCTCAAGGGATGCACTTTCCTCCCAACAACTATTGGGAACAACTCAACACTTCCTTAGAAGATTTGAGCCACAATGTGGAACAATTAAGGGTGGAACATCATGAGCACTCCATCATTCTCCATGAAATAAGAGAAGATCAAAGAGCAATGAGGGAGGAGCAACAAAGGCAAGGAAGGGACATAGAAGAGCTTAAGGACATTGTTGGTCCTTCAAGAAGAAGACGCCACTAAGGTGGATTCATTCCTTGTTCTTATTTCTCTGTTTTTCGGTTTTTATGTTGTATGTTTATCTATGTTTTGTGTCTCTACTTCATGATCATTAGTAGTTAGTAACTATGTCTTAAAGTTATGAATAATGAAAAATGTTTTAATTCAAAAGAACAAGAAGTACATAAATTTCGAAAATTGTTCTTGAATTTAATTTAATTATATTGATGTGGTGACAATATTTTTTGTTTTCTGAATGAATGCTTGAACAGTGCATAATTTTGATCTTGTTGTTTATGAATGTTAAAACTGTTGGCTATTGAAAGAATGATGAACAAGAGAAATGTTATTGATGATCTGAAAAATCATGAAATTGATTCTTGAAGCAAGAAAAAGCAGTGAAAAAGGAAGCTTGCGAAAAAAAATGGCGAAAAAAAATAGAAAGAAAAAGAAAAAGCAAGCAGAAAAAGCCAATAGCCCTTAAAACCAAAAGGCAAGGGTAAAAAGGATCCAAGGCTTTGAGCATCAATGGATAGGAGGGCCCAAGGAAATAAAATTCAGGCCTAAACGGCTAAATCAAGCTGTCCCTAACCATGTGCTTGTGTCATGAAGGTCCAAGTGAAAAGCTTGAGACTGAGTGGTTAAAGTCGTGATCCAAAGCAAAAAGAGTGTGCTTAAGAGATCTGGACACCACTAACTGGGGACTCTAGCAAAGCTGAGTCACAATCTAAAAAGGTTCACCCAGTTATGTGTCTGTGGCATTTATGTATCCG
>NC_029778.3:52104901-52110734 GCF_000817695.3 Arachis duranensis
ATCTAATTATAATTAATATTCATTGATATTCTGGAATTTATAGTATATTCTCTTCTTTTTATCCTAATTGATTTTCAGTTGCTTGGGGACAAGCAACAATTTAAGTTTGGTGTTGTGATGAGCGGATAATTTATACACTTTTTGGCATTGTTTTTAGGTAGTTTTTAGTAAGTTCAAGCTACTTTTAGGGATGTTTTCATTAGTTTTTATGTTAAATTCACATTTCTGGACTTTACTATGAGTTTGTGTGTTTTTCTGTGATTTCAGGTAATTTCTGGCTGAAATTGAGGGACTTGAGCAAAACTCTGAAAAAGGCTGACAAAAGGACTGCTGATGCAGTTGGAATCTGACCTCCCTGCACTCGAAATGGATTTTCTGGAGCTACAGAACTTTAAATGGCGCGCTCTCAACGGCGTTGGAAAGGAGACATCCAGAGCTTTCCAGCAATATATAATAGTTCATACTTTATTCGGAAATTGACGACGTAACTTGACGTTGAACGTCAAGTACATGCTGCTGTCTGGAGTTAAACGCCAGAAAAACGTCATGATCCGGAGTTGAACGCCCAAAACACGTTATAACTTGGACTTCAACTCCAATAAAAGCCTCAGCTTGTGAATAGATCAAGCTCAGCCCAAACATACACCAAGTGGGCCCCCGGAAGTGGATTTATGCATCAATTACTTACTCATGTAAACCCTAGGAGCTAGTTTATTATAAATAGAACTTTCTACTATCATATTAGAATCCTGGATTGTATTTTGAATCCTGTGATCACGTTTTGAGGGCTGGCCATTCGGCCATGCCTGAACCTTTCCCTTATGTATTTTCAACAGTGGAGTTTCTGCACACCATAGATTAAGGGTGTGGAGCTCTGCTGTACCTCAAGTTTTAATGAAGTTCTATTTTCTTTTATTCAAATCTCTCTTATTCTTATTCCAAGACAAGCTATGTTTATTTTATTATTCTTAGTCAGGATATTAATTAAAATTATCAGTTGGGATTATTAGATTGGAAAAATAAAAGAGAATAAAATCGTTACTTGTTGTGCAGTAATGGGAAATATGTTGGAGTTTTGGAGATGCTTTGTCCTCTGAATTTCTGCAATGTAATATTCAACTCAATTGTTTGTAAAGCACGTCTACGGCAAGCTGTATGTAGGGTGTCACCATTGTCAGTGGCTACCTCCCATCCTCTCAGTGAAAACGGTCCAGATGCTCTGTCACAGCACGGCTAATCAGCTGTTGGTTCTCGATCATGTTGGAATAGGATCCATTGATCCTTTTGCGTTTGTCATCACGCCGAGCAATCGCGAGTTTGAAGCTCGTCACAGCCATTCAATCCTGGAATCCTACTCGGAATACCACAGACAAGGTTTAGACTTTCCGGATCCTCAAGAATGGCCACCATCAATTCTAACTTATACCGCGAAGATTCTGATTAAAGAATCTAAGAGAAGCTCATTCAATCTGATGTAGAACGGAGATGTTTGTCAGGCACGCGTTCATGAGTTGAGGAAGGTGATGAGTGTCACGGATCATCACCTTCTCTATAATTAAGCGCGAATGAACATCTTAGATAGGAGCATACAAACGTTTGAGTGGAGAAATAGAAACAATTGCATTAATTCATCGAGACGCTGCAGAGCTCCTCACCCCCAACAATGGAGTTTAGAGACTCATGCCGTCAAAGTGTATAAAGTTCAGATTTAAAAATGTCATGAGGTACAAGATAAGTCTCTAAAAGTTGTTTAAATAGTAAACTAGTAACCTAGGTTTACAGAATATGAATAAACTAAGATAATTGGTGTAGAAATCCACTTCTGGGGCCCACTTGGTGTGTGCTGGGGCTGAGACTAAAGCTATCCACGAGCTGAGGCTTTTCTTGGAGTTGAACTCCAAGTTATAACGTGTTTTGGGCGTTCAACTACGGATCATGACGTGTTTCTGGCGTTTAACTCCAGACAGTAGCATGTACTTGGCGTTCAACGCCCAGTTATGTCGTCTATCTTCGCGCAAAGTATAGACTATTATATATTGCTGGAAAGCCCTGGATGTCTACTTACCAACGCCATTGAGAGCGCGCCAATTGGACTTATGTAGCTCCAGAAAATCCATTTCTAGTTCAGGGAGATCAGAATCCAACAGCATCAGCAGTCCTTTTTCAGCCTAAATCAGATTTTTGCTCAGCTCCCTCAATTTCAGCCAGAAAATACCTGAAATCACAGAAAAACACACAAACTCATATTAAAGTCCAGAAATATGATTTTTGCCTAAAAACTAATAATATTCTACTAAAAACTAATTAAAACATGCTAAAATCTACATGAAATTATTCCCAAAAAGCGTATAAAATATCCGCTCATCACAACACCAAACTTAAACTGTTGCTTGTCCCCAAGCAACTAGATGAATAAAAGAGGATAAAAAGAAATCAAGAAGCAATAATATCTCAGAGTTTTAAGTGAAGCTCAGTTTCTAATTTAGATGAGCGGGGCTGGTAGCTTTTTGTTTCTGAACAGTTTTGGCATCTCTCTTTATCCTTTGAAATTCAGAATGATTGGCATCCATAGGAACTCAGAATTCAGATAGTATTATTGATTCTCCTAGTGTAGTATGTAGATTCTTGAACACAGCTACTCTATGAGTCTTGGCCGTGGCCCTAAGCACTTTGTTTTCCAGTATTACCACCGGATACATAAATGCCACAGACACATGACTGGGTGAACCTTTTCAGATTGTGACTCAGCTTTGCTAAAGTCCCCAGTTACAGGTGTCCAGAGCTCTTAAGCACACTCTTTTGCTTTGGATCACGACTTTAACCACTCAGTCTCAAGCTTTTCACTTGGACCTGCATGCCACAAGCACATGGTTAGGGACAGCTTGATTTAGCCGCTTAGGCCTGGATTTTATTTCCTTGGGCCCTCCTATCCACTGATGCTCAAAGCCTTGGATCCTTTTCTTAATCCAATGATTTCTTGTAAAGCTAAAAAGTTTTTTTTTCTTGCTTCAAGAATCAAATTCATGATTTTTCAGATCACCAATAGTATTTTTCGTGTTCTTCATTCTTTCAGGAGCCAATATTCATAAAATTCAAGATAAAAATTATGCACTGTTCAAGCATTCATTCAGAGAATAAAAAGTATTGCCACCACATATAGTTAATTATAGTTTTTATTATTAAGAACTCGAAAAAGAAAAATTACTTCTTTATTCTAATTATCCACTATTTTATTCATGCCTGATGATGATGAGAAAAATAAATTATAACTTATTTGGAAATAAAATCAGAATAGATATACTAATTACTACTACTACTACTACTATATATATCTCCTAAGGTAAATGTCTATAATAACACTATCACAGAGTTAGAGCTAAAATTAGAACTCAACAACCTGTGCTTTGAGAAGTAGATGTTCCTCTAATCTGTGGGGTGCTTTTCAAGGATTAATTTCTGGCGCTTCAGCTCCCTTAGATCACGCCCTTGCTCTTCTTGTTCCTTAAGCAGTTTGCAAAGCATGCTACTTTGATTGTTCTGTTCTTCCTTTATTTGGTCCATAGCTTCTTGCAATTTGGAAATAGAAGCCTCAAGATGTTCCCAATATTCGAATTGAGGAAGTTTTGGGAGGACTTCCTGTGCTCTCCTCTTGATTGCATCATCCTGCAGCTGTTGTCTATCCATTGATATTCTAGTGATTGGCCTCTCAACTGAGATATACTCTGTTATTCCCATCTTCACTCCGGCATCTCTGCAGAGCATAGAGATTAAGCTTGGATAGGCCAATCTGGCATCCTTGGAATTCCTGTTTGCTATTTTGTATAGTTCACACGAGATCAGTTGATGGACTTCTACTTCTTTTCCCAACATGATGCAGTGAATCATCACTGCTCTTTTAATGGTAACTTCAGAACGGTTGTTGGTGGGCAATATGGAGCGCCCAATGAAATCCAGCCAGCCTCTAGCTACTGGTTTGAGATCTTCTCTTTTGAGTTGATTTGGAATGCCAGTCGTGCTGGTGGTCCACCTGACTTCAGGGATACATATATCCTCTAGAATATTGTCCAAGCCTTTATTTACCCTCATCATTCTCCTATTAAAGGAGTCTGGATCATCTTTCAGTTGAGGAAGCTTAAAGATTTCCCTGATTTTGTCAGGATGGTTATGAACAATCTTTCCTCTGACTAAGGTCCGATGGTTATAGAGAGCAGCTCCAATTATTCTTTGCCTGTCTGTCTGCCATAGATTAGCATAGAACTCCTGAACCATGTTTCTTCCCACTTTCGTTTCAGGATTGGCTAGGATTTCCTAGTTCCTGTTTCAAATTTGCTCTTGGATCTCCAGATATTCATCTTCCTTCAGATCAAATTTGACTTCCGGGATCACTGATATGTGACTCATTATTTTGTAGTAATGGTCTGAATGTTCTTTAGTTAAGAACTTCCCTTGATTCCAAAGTGGCTTTGGAGTATTCTCTTTCTTGCCTCTTGGGGTGGGTTGTTTTCCTTTAGGAGCCATGATCTTAATGAGTATGTTTTTATGATCACGGATAAACACACCAAACTTAGAGCTTTGCTTGTACTCAAGCAAAAGAGAAGAAAGGAGAGGGATAGGAGGAGAGCAAGTGTGGAATGGTGATGATGAGAGGGGCGCCGAATTCAATATATAGGGAGGGGGTGGGAAATTTCGAAAATAAGAAAAAAGATAAGATAGAAGATATGATTTATAAAAGATAAATTTGATAAGAAAAGATGTAGTTTAAAAAGAGAAAGATATGAATGATATTTAAAAAGATAAACCTGAATTTTTAATTTTGAAAAAGATTTTAAAAAGATAATTGAGTTTTGAAAACAAACTTAAAAGAGTTGGATTGGATTGGAAAACAATTTGTCTTTATGGATTAAGATATATTTGATATTTTTGAAAAAGGGATTTTAGAAATTAGGGTTCTTAGAAAACTAATTTGATTTGAAGGATGACATTTTGAAACATGTTTATGCAAGAGATCATGGATTGAAACATAAAAATTTAGAAAAAAATGTAAGAACAAACCTCCTGGGCGTTCAACGCCCAGCTAATGCTTCTTTCTGGCGTTGAACGCCCAGTGGGTGCTTCTTTTGGGCGTTCAACGCCCAAAATGTTTCTTACTGGCTTTTTCACGCCAGCGAGCTTCCAAATTTCCCTGTAACTCTGTGAATTCAATCAATTGCTATTGTTACCCTTTGAAGATACTTGGACACATACCTGTAAAAAAAAGGAAATTTATTTAATTAGTAAATAAACTTTGTAAATGGCTGGGTTGCCTCCCAGCAAGCGCTTCTTTATTGTCTTTAGCTGTACTATTACTGAGCTTCAATCAAGTCTCACTTTTGAGCATTCTTGCTCAAAATTGCTTTCAAAGATAATATTTGACTCTCTGTCTATTAACAATGAGCTTTTTGTTAGAATCATTATCCTGACGCTCCACGTACTCATATGGACCTATCGACCGGTATTTCAATTTACCGGGGAATAATTTGAGCCTGGAATTAAATAGCAGAACTTTCTGCCCCAGCTCAAAGACTCTGGATGACAATTTCTTATCATGCCATTTTTTTGCTTTCTCTTTGTAAATTTTTGCATTCTCGAAAGCATTGAGTCTGAATTCCTCTAGCTCATTTAACTGAAGCAATCATTTTTCTCCAGCTAACTTGGCATCAAGGTTTAGGAATCTGGTTTCCCAGTAGGTCTTATGTTCCAGTTCCACTGGCAAGTGACATGCCTTTCCATACACAAGCTGGTATGGAGAGGTCCCTATAGGGGTCTTGAATGCTGTTCTGTATGCCCACAGAGC
>NC_029778.3:52110888-52113381 GCF_000817695.3 Arachis duranensis
TATGGAGTGGCTACCCTGTGGCTAACTCCATAACGTACCAGAGCAACGTAAAGCTGTTTATTGTAGAAATGAGTGCCCCCATCACTGATTAATACTCTAGGGGTACCAAATCTGCTGAAGATGTGTTTTTGGAGGAATCTTAACACTGTTTTAGTGTCATTAGTGGGGGTTGCAATAGCTTCCACCCATTTGGATACATAATCCACTGCCACCAGAATATAAGTGTTTGAGTATGATGGTGGGAAAAGTCCCATGAAGTCAATTCCCCATACATCAAACAACTCAATCTCCAAGATCCCTTGTTGAGGCATGGCATAACTGTGAGGCAGATTGTCAGATCTTTGGCAACTGTCACAATTAAGTACAAACACTCGGGAATCTTTATAGAGAGTAGGCCAGTAGAAGCCACTTTGGAGGACTCTTGTGGCTGTTCGCTCACTTCCAAAATGTCCTCCATACTGTGATCCATGGCAGTGCCATAGGATCTTCTGTGCTTCTTCCTTAGGCACACATCTACGGATTACTCCGTCTGCACATTTCTTGAAGAGATATGGTTCATCCCAAAGATAGTACTTTGCATCTGTGATCAATTTCTTTGATTATTGCCTATTGTACTCTTTGGGTATGAACCTCACTGCCTTGTAATTTGCAATGTCTGCAAACCATGGCACTTCCTGGATGGCAAATAGTTGCTCATCAGGAAAGTTTTCAGAGATCTCAGTAAGAGGGAGGGACGCCCCTTCTACTGGTTCTATGCGGGACAAGTGATCTGATACATAATTTTCTGTCCCTTTTCTGTCTCTTATTTCTTTATCAAACTCTTGCAGAAGCAACACCCATCTTATAAGTCTGGGTTTTGAATCATGCTTTGTGAGTAGATATTTAAGAGCAGCATGATCAGTGTACACAATCACCTTTGATCCTACTAAATAGGATCTGAATTTGTCAATGGCGTAAACCACTGCAAGTAGCTCTTTTTCTGTGGTTGTGTAGTTCTTCTGTGCGTCGTTCAGAACACGACTGGCATAGTAAATGACGTGCAGAAGCTTGTCATGCCTTTGTCCCAACACTGCACCAATGGCATGGTCACTGGCATCACACATTAGTTCAAATGGCAATGCCCAGTTTGGTACAGAGATGATTGGTGCTGAGACCAATTTAGCTTTCAGGGTCTCAAATGCCTGCAGACACTCTTTATCATAGATAAATGGCGTGTCAGCAGCTAGCAGGTTGCTTAGAGGTTTGGCGATTTTTGAAAAATCCTTTATAAACCTCCTATAGAATCCTGCATGCCCCAAAAAGCTTCTAATTGCCTTAACATTGGCAGGTGGTGGAAATTTTTTAATTACCTCTAATTTAGCTTGATCCACTTCTATCCCCTTATTTGAAATTTTGTGCCCAAGGACAATTCTTTCAATCACTATAAAGTGACATTTTTTCCAATTTAAAACCAGGTTAGTCTCTTGGCATCCCAGTTTAAAACCAGGTTAGTCTCTTGGCATCTCTTTAGAACAAGTGCTAAATGGTTAAGGCAGGAGCTGAATGAGTCTCCAAATACTGAAAAGTCAACCATGAAGACTTCCAGAAATTTTTCCACCATATCAGAGAAAATTGAGAGCATGCAACTCTGAAAGGTTGCAGGTGCATTGCACAGGCCAAATGGCATCCTTCTGTATGCAAATACTCCAGATGGACATGTGAATGCCATTTTCTCCTGATCCTGGGGATCTACTGCAATTTGATTATAACCTGAATATCTATCCAGGAAGCAGTAGTATTCATGACCTGCTAGTCTTTCTAGCATCTGCTCTATGAATGGTAAAGGAAAATGATTCTTTCTAGTGGCTGTATTGAGCCTTCTATAATCAATACACATACGCCACCCTGTAACTGTTCTTGTAGGAACCAGTTCATTTCTTTCATTGTGAACCACTGTCATGCCACCTTTCTTAGGGACAACTTGGACAGGGCTTACCCAGGGGCTGTCAGAAATAGGATAAATAATCCCAGCCTCTAGTAACTTAGTGACCTCTTTCTGCACCACCTCCTTCATGGCTGGGTTCAGTCGCCTTTGTGGTTGGACCACTGGCTTGGCGTCACCCTCCAATAGGATCTTGTGCATGCATCTAGCTGGGCTAATGCCCTTAAGATCACTGATGGACCACCCAAGAGCTGTCTTGTGTGTCCTTAGCACTTGAATTAGTGCTTCCTCTTCCTGTGGCTCTAGGGTAGAGCTTATGATTACAGGAAAGGTATCACTTTCTCCCAAGAATGCATATTTCAGGGATGGTGGTAATGGTTTGAGCTCGGGTTTGGGAGGTTTCTCCTCTTCCTGAGGAATTTTCAGAGGTTCTATTATTCTCTCTGATTCCTCCAGATCAGGCTGAACATCTTTAAAGATGTCCTCTAGCTCTGATTCGAGACTCTCAGCCATATTGACCTCTCTTACCAGAGAGTCAATGATATCAACAGTCATGCAGTCATTTGGGGTGT
>NC_029778.3:52113605-52113823 GCF_000817695.3 Arachis duranensis
ACCTTGACAATCATATCTTCAATCACGCCTGATGGGTATTTAATGGAGCCATCAGCAAGTTGAAGACATATCCGGGTTGGTTTGACATCTTCATTCAAACCGAGCTTTGTGATAATAGATGCAGGTATTAGGTTGATACTTGCCCCAAGGTCACATAGAGCTTGCTTGGTACAATTACCCTCTAATGTGCATGGTATCATAAAGCTCCCGAGATCTTG
>NC_029778.3:52113928-52114558 GCF_000817695.3 Arachis duranensis
CTCCAATCCTTCTTATGACTTAAGATTTCTTTCATGAACTTAGCATAAGAGGGTATTTGCTCAAGTGCTTCTGCAAACGGAATCTTTATTTCAAGAGTCCTGAGATAGTCTGCAAAGCGAGCAAATTGCTTATCCTGTTCCGCTTGGCAGAGTTTTTGAGGATAAGGCATTTTGGCTTTGTATTTCTCAACCTTAGTTGCTGCAGGTTTATTACTTACAGAAGTGGGTTGGGAAGCCTTTTTAGAAGGGTTGTTATCAGCACTTGTATGTGACTGATCCCCCACTGGCATTTGAATGCCAGGGGTGGAAGCTGGAGTGGCGTTAGACGCCACCTCCTTATTTGTTACTGGCGTCTAAACGCCAGAACTATGCTCCCTTTGGGCGTTCAACGCCGGATTTAGGCTTGTTTCTGGCGTTGAACGCCAGGAATTAGCATGGGCTGGGCGTTTAGCGCCAGCATTATTCCTCTCTGGGCTCTGATTGTCCTCAGAGGGATTTTGAGTAGCCATTTGTTCATTTCTTGGCTTCCTGCTGTTTTGAAGTGAAGTGTTTAATGTTTTCCCACTTCTTAATTGAACTGCTTGGCATTCTTCTGCTATTTGTTTTGACAGTTACTTTTCTGTTTGCTTT
>NC_029778.3:52115356-52118114 GCF_000817695.3 Arachis duranensis
AGAAAAACACACAAAAGACACAAGACTTAAAATTTTTAGATCTAATGCTCCTTATTTTCGAAAATTTTTGGAGGGAAAACACCAAGGAACACCAAACTTAAAAATTTTAAGATCAAAACACAAGAAAGACTCAAGAACACCTTGAAGATTCACAAGAACACCAAGAACAAAAGAAAGAACACCAAACTTAAAATTTTTTATAAAACCAAGATAGGTTTTCGAAAATTATATCAAACTTAACAAGAAAACACCAAACTTAAAGTTTGGCACAAGATTAAATCAAGAAAAATTATTTTTGAAAAATATTTTCAAAAGAACTGGTGCCCAATCATCAAGAATATAAACCACTATTCTAGCCAATTGGGAGTAAATGTAACACTTGTTTTGAATAGGTATATTCCTTTTGGAAGATTAATGCTTTAAAAAGAACACAAGTGAAACAAGAAAAGACACAAAACAAGAAAAACTCAAGATCAACAAGAAAGATAAACAAGAACAACTTGAAGATCAATGAAGAACAAAGAACACAAATTCGAAAAGTTAAAGAAAAATATAAAATATGCAATTAACACCAAACTTAGAACAAGACACTAAACTCACAAAAAATTAACAATTAATTAAGAAAAATAATATTTTTGAAAAGAAATTTTTGAAAAGAAACTATCCTATCAGATTTTAATGACTCTATAACAATAAAAGTAAATTATTCCTAATCTAAGAAATAAAATAAATCTTTAGTTGTTCAAACTCGAATAATCCCCGGCAACGGCGCCAAAAACTTGGTGCAAGAATTTGCAATCCGTACAACTAACTAGCAAGTGCACTGGGTCATCCAAGTAATACCTTACGTGAGTAAGGGTCGATCCCACGGAGATTATTGGTTTGAAGCAAGCTATGTTTATTTTATTATTCTTAGTCAGGATATTAATTAAAATTATCAGTTGGGATTATTAGATTGGAAAAATAAAAGAGAATAAAATCGTTACTTGTTGTGCAGTAATGGGAAATATGTTGGAGTTTTGGAGATGCTTTGTCCTCTGAATTTCTGCAATGTAATATTCAACTCAATTGTTTGTAAAGCAAGTCTACGGCAAGCTGTATGTAGGGTGTCACCATTGTCAGTGCCTACCTCCCATCCTCTCAGTGAAAATGGTCCAGATGCTCTATCACAGTACGGCTAATCAGCTGTTGGTTCTCGATCATGTTGGAATAGGATCCATTGATCCTTTTGCGTTTGTCATCACGCCCAGCAATTGCGAGTTTGAAGCTCGTCACAGCCATTCAATCCCGGAATCCTACTCGGAATACCACAGACAAGGTTTAGACTTACTGGATCCTCAAAAACTTGGTGGACGAAATTGTGATTCATTCTTTTCTAACTCAAAACAATCCCCAGTAATGGCTCCAAAAACTTGGTGCTCAATATCATGGTGTCTAAAATTCAATTCACAACTCTGCACAACTAACCAGCAAGTGTACTGGGTCGTCCAAGTAATACCTTACGTGAGTAAGGGTCGATCCCACAGAGATTGTTGGTATGAAGCAAGCTATGGTCACCTTGTAAATCTTAGTTAGGCAGATTAAATTGGTTTATGATGAGTTCGAAAATTAATAATAAATAGAAAATAAAAGGGATAGAAATACTTATGTAATTCAATAGTGAAAATTTCAGATAGTCCCTTGATTCTTTTTGTTCTAAATTTTAATTTTAATCTTATCTTATCTTTAATTTTTGAAAATTCACTAATAATTAATGTGATTGATTCAAAAATTTGAAGTTTGTTACTTTCTTGTTAAGAAAGGTTCAATCTTTAAGTTCTAGAAACTTATCTTGTAATTTCTTGTTAGTGAAGTAAGTAATTTCAAATTTTTGAATTAAATCTCTTTATCTCTTATCTTATCTTTTTCAAAAATTTTATCTTTTTCAAAATTTGATTTCAAAAAAATCTTATCTAACTTCTTATCTTCTTATCTTTTTAAATTTTGATTTCAAATCTTTTTCAATCAACTAACTAACTTTTTGTTTGTTTCTTATCTTTTTCAAAACCACTTAACTACTTTTCCCTCTCTAATTTTTGAAAATATCTCACCTCTTTTTCAAAAATTCTTTTTAATTAACCAATTGTTTCATGTTTTAATTTTAATTACATTTTATCTCTAATTTTCGAAAATCACTAACCCCTTTTTAAAATTATTTTTGAATTCTCTTCCTCTTCTCTTCTTCTATTTAATTATTTAATTACTAACACTTCTCTTCACCTCTCTTCATCTAAAAAATCCGAATTCCCTCTTCTACATTCTTCTCCCCTTTCTTTTTCTATTAACATAAAGGAATCTCTATACTGTGACATAGAGGATTCCTCTTCTTTTCTTGTTTTCTTCTCTTTCATATGAGCAGGAACAAGGAAAAAGGCACTCTTGTTGAAATTGATCCAGAACCTGAAAGGACTCTGAAGAGAAAATTAAGAGAAACTAAATTACAACAATCCAGAAACAACCTTTCAGAAATTTTCGAACAAGAGAAGGAGATGGCAGCCGAAAATAATAATAATGCAAGGAGAATGCTTGGTGACTTCACAAAGCCAACATCCAAATTTGATGGAAGAAGCATCTCCATTCCTGCCATTGGAGCCAACAACTTTGAGCTGAAACCTCAGCTAGTTGCATTAATGCAACAAAACTGCAAGTTTTATGGACTTCCATCTGAAGATCCTTACCAGTTTTTAACTGAGTTCTTGCAGATATGTGAGACTGTAAA
>NC_029778.3:52118256-52118647 GCF_000817695.3 Arachis duranensis
AAAACGCCTGAAGAGGCTCAAGAACTCATTGACATGGTTGCAAACAACCAATTCATGTACACTTCTGAGAGGAATTCCGTGAATAATGGGATACCTCAGAAGAAAGGAGTTCTTGAAATTGATGCTCTGAATGCCATCTTGCCTCAGAACAAAGTGTTGACTCAACAGGTCAACATGATCTCTCAAAATCTGAATGGATGGCAACATGCATCCAATAGTACTAGAGAGGCAGCTTCTGAATAAGCTTATGATCCTGAGAACCCTGCCATGGCAGAGGTTAATTACATGGGTGAACCTTACGGAAACACCTATAACTCATCATGGAGAAATCATCCAAATTTCTCATGGAAGGATCAACAAAAGCCTCAACAAGGCTTTAACAATGGTGGAC
>NC_029778.3:52118755-52119285 GCF_000817695.3 Arachis duranensis
CTCTATTTTAGCCAATCTAGTATCTGATCTGTCAAAGGCCACTTTCAGTTTCATGAGTGAAGCAAGATCCTCCATTAGAAATGTAAAGGCACAAGTGGGCCAGCTGAGTAAGAAAGTCATTAAAACTCCTCCAGTTATTCTCCCAAGCAATACAGAAGAGAATCCAAAAGGAGAGTGCAAGGCCATTGATATAATCAATATGGCCGAATGCACAAGGGAAGAGGAGGACGAAAATCCTAGTGAGGAAGACCTCCTGGGACGTCCCTCAAGCAAGAAGGAGTTTCCTATTAAGGATCCAAAGGAATCTGAGGCTCATATAGAGACCATAGAGATTCCATTAAATCTCCTTCTGCCATTCATGAGCTCTGAAGACTATTCTTCCTCTGAAGAGGATGAACATGTAACTAGAGAGCAAGTTGCTCAATATTTAGGAGCTATCATGAAGCTGAATGCCAAGTTGTTTGGTAATGAGACTTGGGAAAGTGAACCTCCCTTGCTCATTAGTGAACTGGATACCTGGATTCAGCAAA
>NC_029778.3:52119400-52123310 GCF_000817695.3 Arachis duranensis
GGATCAGGGATAAATCTTATGCCACTCTCTGTAATGGAGAAGCTGGGGATCATTGAGGTACAACCTGCCTTGTTCTCATTACAATTGGCAGACAAGTCATTGAGACAAGCTTATGGAATAGTGGAGGACGTGTTAGTAAAGGCGAACGCCTTTACATCCCTGCTGATTTCATAATCTTAGACACTAGGAAGGAAGAGGATGATTGCATCATCCTTGGAAGACCTTTCCTAGCCACAGAAGGAGCTGTGATAGATGTCAACAGAGGTGAATTAGTCCTTCAATTGAATGGAGACTACCTTGTGTTTAAGGCACATGGCCATCCCTCTGTGACAAAAGAAAGTAAGCATGAAGAGCTTCTCTCAGTTCAGAGTCAAGAAGATCCCCCACTGTCAAACTCTAAGTTTGGTGTTGGGAGGCCACAACCAAACTCTAAGTTTGGTGTTAAGATCCCATATCCAAACTCTAAGTTTGGTGTTGGGAAGCCACAACCAAACTCTAAGTTTGGTGTTAAGACCCCATATCCAAAAGTTTGGTGTTGGGACTATACAACATTGACCTGATCACCTTTGTGGCTCCATGAGAGCCACTGTCAAGCTATCGACATTAAAGAAGCGCTTATTGGGAGGCAACCCAATTTTAATTATCTAATTTTTATTTTATTGTTATTTTGTGTTTTATTAGGTACATGATCATGAGGAGTCACAAAAAAATCATAAAAATTAAAAACAGAATAAAAAATAGCAGAAGAAAAAATTCGCACCCTGGAGGAAGCACAGGCTGGCGTTCAACGCCAGTAAGATACATCTGGCCAGCGTTCAACACCAGAACAGAGCATCATTCTGGCGCTGAACGCCAGAAACAAGCAACATTCTAGCGCTGAACGCCAAGAATGTGCCTAGAGAGGAAAAGCTGGCGCTGAACGCCAGTAACAAGCATGAAACTGGCGTTCAACGCCAGAAACATGTTACATGTGGGCGTTGAACGCCCAGAACGTGCACCAATGGGCGTTTAAATGCCAGAATGGTGTGCAAAGGCATTTTACATGCCTATTTGGTGCAGGGATGGAATTCCTTGACACCTCAGGATCTGTGGACCTCACAGGATCCCCACCTACCTCGCCCTCTCTCTCCATTCATGGTCATCCATTCTGTTTTTCATTCACCACCTACATCTATCCACTCTTCCCCATACACCCCACCTACCTTTACAATTCAACTTCTCTTTCCCATCCAATCCCACCCATATAGCCGAATACACACATCCCTCAATCTCCTCCATATCTTCTTCTTATTCTTCATCTTTTCTTTCTTCTCTTGCTCGAGGGCGAGCAATTTTCTAAGTTTGGTGTGGTAAAAGCATAGCTTTTTGCTTTTTCATAACCATTAATGGCACCTAGGGCCAGAGATATTCAAAAAAAAAGAGAAGAAGAGAAAAAAGGGAAGACAAAAGCTTCCACCTCTGAGTCATGGGAGATGGAAAGACTCATGTAAAGGGTAGAATATTTGACTGCAAATCAAGAGATCCCTGAGATACCTCAGGGGATAAATTGTCCTCCACACAATTATTGGGAGAAACTAAGGATAGGAACACCAAATTACTAGGAATCATGCAACAGAAGCAAGGAAGAGACATAACGGAGCTCAAAAAGCACCATTAGACCTTCAAGAAGAAGACGCCACTAAGGTGGATTCATTCCTTGTTCTTATTTCTTTCTGCTTTTTGGTTTTTTATGTTATATGTCTATTTGTGTTTTGTGTCTCTACTTCATGATCATTAGTATGTAATAACTATGTCTTAAAGTTATGAATAATTCCGTTAATCCTTCACCTCTCTTAAATGAAAAATGTTTTAATTCAAAAGAACAAAAAGTACATGAATTTCGAATTTATCCTTGAATTTAGTTTAATTATATTGATGTGGTGACAATACTTTTTGTTTTCTGAATGAATGCTTGAACAGTGCATAATTTTGATCTTGTTGTTTATGAATGTTAAAACTGTTGGCTCTTGAAAGAATGATGAACAAAGAGAAATGTTATTGATGATCTGAAAAATCATGAAATTGATTCTTGAAGCAAGAAAAAGCAGTGAAAAACAAAAGCTTGCGAAAAAAAAAAGTGGCGAAAAAAATAGAAAGAAAAAGAAAAAGCAAGCAGAAAAAGCCAATAGCCCTTAAAACAAGTGGTTAAAGTCGTGATCCAAAGCAAAAAGAGTGTGCTTATGAGCTCTGGACACCTCTAACTGGGGACTTTAGCAAAGCTGAGTCACAATCTGAAAAGGTTCACCCAGTTATGTGTCTGTGGCATTTATGTATCCGGTGGTAATACTGGAAAACAAAGTGCTTAGGGCCACGGCCAAGACTCATAAGTAGCTGTGTTCAAGAATCAACATGCTTAACTAGGAAAGTCAATAACACTATCGAAAATTTTAAGTTCCTAGAGAAGCCAATCATTCAGAACTTCAAAGGAAAAAGTGAGATGCCAAAACTGTTCAAAAGCAAAAAGCTACAAGTCCCGCTCATCTAATTATAATTAATATTCATTGATATTCTGGAATTTATTGTATATTCTCTTCTTTTTATCCTAATTGATTTTCAGTTGCTTGGGGACAAGCAACAATTTAAGTTTGGTAATGTGATGAGCGGATAATTTATACGCTTTTTGGCATTGTTTTTAGGTAGTTTTTAGTAAGTTCAAGCTACTTTTAGGGATGTTTTCATTAGTTTTTATTTTAAATTTACATTTCTGGACTTTACTTTGAGTTTGTGTGTTTTTCTGTGATTTCAGGTAATTTCTGGTTGAAATTGAGGGACTTGAGCAAAACTCTGAAAGAAGGCTGACAAAAGGACTGCTGATGCTGTTATAATCTGACCTCCCTGCACTCGAAATGGATTTTCTGGAGCTACAGAATTCCGAACGGCGGGCTCTTAACGGCTTTGGAAAGTAGACATCTAGAGCTTTCCAGCAATATATAATAGTCCATACTTTATTCGGAAATTGACGACATAACTTGGCGTTGAACGCCAAGTACATGCTGCTGTCTGGAGTTAAACGCCAGAAACACGTCATGATCCGGAGTTGAACGCCCAAAACACGTCATAACATGGAGTTCAACTCCAATAAAAGCCTCAGCTCGTGAATAGATCAAGCTCAGCCCAAACATACACCAAGTGGGCCCCGGAAGTGGATTTATGCATCAATTACTTACTCATGTAAACCCTAGGAGCTAGTTTATTATAAATAGAACTTTCTACTATCATATTAGCATCCTGGATTGTATTTTGAATCCTGTGATCACGTTTTGGGGGCTGGCCATTCGGCCTGGGCGCATATCTCTTAGATTCCCCAACAGAATCTTCGTGGTATAAGTTAGATAGATGGCGGCATTCATGGGGATCCGGAAAGTCTAAACCTTGTCTATGGTATTCCGATTAGGATTCTGGGATTGAATGACTGTGACGAGCTTCAAACTCCTGAAGGCTGGGCATGATGACAAACACAAAAGAATCAAGGGATTCTACTCCAACCTGATTGAGAACCGACAGATGATTAGCCGTGCTGTGACAGAGCATTTGGACCATTTTCACTGAGAGGATGGGATGTAGCTATCAACAAGGGTGATGCCTCCAGACGATTAGCCGTGCAGTGACAGCGCATAGGACCATTTTCCCGAGAGGATTAAAAGAAACCATTGATGATGGTGATGCTCTACATACAGCTTGCCATGGAAAGGAGTAAGAAGGATTGGATGAAAGTAGTAAGAAAGTATAAATTCGAAAGGATTCTAGCATCTCCACACGCCTATCTGAAATTCCCACTATTGATTTACATAAGTATTTCTATCCCTTTTTATTTTATTTATCTTTTAAATTATCTAATCCAATTACATTTGACCCTATGAATCCACTTAAC
>NC_029778.3:52123380-52124403 GCF_000817695.3 Arachis duranensis
GACCCTTACTCACGTAAGGTATTACTTGGACGACCCAGTACACTTGCTGGTTAGTTGTGCGGAGTTGTGAATTGAATTTTAGACACCGTGATATTGAGCACCAAGTTTTTGGAGCCATTACCGGGGATTGTTTCGAGTTAGAAAAGAATGAATCACAATTTCATCCACCAAGTTTTTGGCGCCGTTGCCGAGGATTGTTCGAGTATGGACAACTGACGGTTCATCTTGTAGCTCAGATTAGGTAATTTTCTTTTCAAAATCTTTTTCAAAATTTTTCTTTTCTTTTTCGTTTTTCCAAAAATATTTTCGAAAAAAAAATTAATAAAAATCCAAAAAAATTAGAAAATCAGAAAATCATAAAAATCAAAAATATTTTGTGTTTCTTGTTTGAGTCTTGAGTCAATTTCTAAGTTTGGTGTCAATTGCATGCTTTAAAAATTTTTTTTGCATTTTTCGAAAATTTCATGCATTCATGGTGTTCTTCATGATCTTCAAGTTGTTCTTGACAAGTCTTCTTGTTTGATCTTGATGTTTTCTTGTTTTGTGTTGTTTGTTGTTTTTCATATGCATTTTTCGTTTGTTAGAGTCCATGCATTAAAGATTTCTAAGTTTGGTGTCTTGCATGTTTTCTTTACATCAATAATTTTCAAAATTATGTTCTTGATGTTCATCATGATCTTCAAAGTGTTCTTGGTGTTCATCTTGACATTCATAGTGTTCTTGCATGCATCATGAGTTTTGATTCATAATTTTCATGTTGTGAGTCATTTTTGTTGTTTTTCTCTCCATCATTAAAAATTCAAAAAAATCAAAAAATATCTTTTCCTTATTTCCCTCCAAATTTTTGAAAATTTGGTTCCTTATTTCCCTCCAAATTTTCGAAATTTTGGGTTGACTTGGTCAAAAAATTTTTAAAATTAGTTGTTTCTTACAAGTCAAATTAAATTTTCAAAAATTTAAAAATCTTATCTTTTCAAAATCTTTTTCAAAAATCATATCTTTTCCAATTTTTCCTCTTTTTCG
>NC_029778.3:52124545-52125299 GCF_000817695.3 Arachis duranensis
TCTTTTTCAATCAACTAACTAACTTTTTGTTTGTTTCTTATCTTTTTCAAAACCACCTAACTACTTTTCCCTCTCTAATTTTCGAAAATATCTCACTTTTTTTAAATTCTTTTTGTTCTAAATTTTAATTTTTAATTATATCTCATATTTAATTTTCGAAAATTACTAACCCCTTTTTCAAAATTATTTTCGAAATTCTCCCTCTCTTTTCTTATTCTATTTAATTAATAACACTTCTCTTCACCTCTCTTCTTCTAAAGATCCGAACCCAATCTTTCTTCTTCTACTAACATAAAGGAATCTCTATACTGTGACATAGAGGATTCCTCTTTCTTTTCTTGTTTTCTTCTCTTTCATATGAGCAGGAACAGGGAAAAAGGCACTCTTGTTGAAGTTGATCCAGAACCTGAAAGGACCCTGAAGAGAAAATTAAGAGAAGCTAAGTTACAACAATCTAAAGGTAACCTTTCAGAAACATTAGAACAAGAGAAATGAGATGGTAGCCGAAAATAATAATAATGCAAGGAGAATGCTTGGTGACTTCACAAAGCCAACGTCCAAGTTTGATGGAAGAAGCACCTCCATTCCTGCCATTGGAGCCAATAATTTTAAGCTTAAGCCTCAACTAGTTGCTTTAATGCAACAAAACTGCAAGTTTTATGGACTTCCATCTGAAGATCCTTATCAGTTTTTAACTGAGTTCTTGCAGATCTGTGAGACTGTAAAGACGAATGGAGTTGATCCTGAAGTCTAC
>NC_029778.3:52125510-52125807 GCF_000817695.3 Arachis duranensis
GAAAAAAGATGGTGAATCCCTCTATGAAGCTTGGGAAAGATACAAGCAGCTGACCAAAAGATGTTCATCTGACATGTTTTCAGAATGGACCATATTAGATATATTCTATTATGGTCTATCTGAATTTTCGAAAATGTCATTGGACCATTCTGCAGGTGGATCTATTCACCTAAAGAAAACGCCTGAAGAGGCTCAAGAATTCATTGATATGGTTGTAAACAATCAATTCATGTACACTTCTGAGAGGAATTCCGTGAATAATGGGATACCTCAGAAGAAAGGAGTTCTTGAAATTGA
>NC_029778.3:52125951-52127834 GCF_000817695.3 Arachis duranensis
GAAGAAGCTTATGATCCTGAGAACCCTGCCATGGTAGAGGTTAATTACATGGGTGAACCTTATGGAAACACCTATAACTCATCATGGAGAAATCATCCAAATTTCTCATGGAATGATCAACAAAAGCCTCAACAAGGTTTTAACAATGGTGGACGCAATAGGCTAAGCAATAGCAAGCCATATCCATCATCTTCTCAGCAACAGACAGAGAATTATGAACAAAACACTTCTAATTTAGCCAATCTAGTCTTTGATCTGTCAAAAGCCACTTTCAGTTTCATGAGTGAAACAAGATCCTCCATCAGAAATCTGGAGGCACAAGTGGGCCAGCTGAGTAAGAAAGTCATTGAAACTGCTCCCAGTATTCTCCCAAGCAATACAGAAGAGAATCCAAAAGGAGAGTGCAAGGCCATTGATATAATCAATATGGCCGAATGCAAAAGGGAGGAGGAGGACGAAAATCCTAGTGAGGAAGACCTCCTGGGACGTCCCTCAAGCAAAAAGGAGTTTCCTATTAAGGATCAAAAGGAATCTGAGACTCATATAGAGACCATAGAGATTCCATTAAATCTCTTTCTGCCATTCATGAGCTCTGAAGACTATTCTTCCTCTGAGGAGGATGAAGATGTGACTGGAGAGCAAGTTGCTCAATATTTAGGAGCTATCATGAAGCTGAATGCCAAGTTGTTTGGTAATGAGACTTGGGAAAGTGAACCTCCCTTACTCATTAGTGAACTGGATACCTGGATTCAGCAAATTTTACCTCAAAAGAAACAAGATCCTGGCAAGTTTTTGATACCTTGTACCATAGGCACCATGACCTTTGCAAAAGCTCTATGTGATCTAGGGTCAGGGATAAATCTTATGCCACTCTCTGTAATGGAGAAGCTGGGGATCATTGAGGTACAACCTGCTTTGTTCTCATTATAATTGGCAGACAATTCATTGAGAGAAGCTTAAGGAATAGTAGAGGACGTGTTAGTAAAGGTTGAAGGCCTTTACATCCCTGCTGATTTCATAATCTTAGACACTAGGAAGGAAGAGGATGATTGCATCATCCTTGGAAGACCTTTTCTAGCCACAGCAGGAGCTGTGATAGATGTCAACAGAGGTGAACTAGTCCTTCAATTGAATCGGGCTACCTTGTGTTTAAGGCACATGGCCATCCCTCTGTGACAAAAGAGAGTAAGCATGAAAAGCTTCTCTCAGTTCAGAGTCAAGAAGAGCCCTCACAGTCAAACTCTAAGTTTGGTGTTGGGAGGCCACAACCAAACTCTAAGTTTGGTGTTAAGACCCCATATCCAAACTCTAAGATTGGTGTTGGGACTATACAACATTGACCTGATCACCTTTGTGGCTCCATGAGAGCCACTGTCAAGCTATTGACATTAAAGAAGCGCTTGTTGGGAGGCAACCCAATTTTATCTAATTTCTATTTATTTTATTTTATTGTTATTTTGTGTTTTATTAGGTACGTGATCATGAGGAGTCACGAAAAAATCATAAAAATTAAAAACAGAATCAAAAACAGCAGAAGAAAAAAATCACACCCTGGAGGAAGCACAGGCTGGCGTTTAACGCCAGTAAGATGCATCTGGCTGGCGTTCAACGCCAGAACAGAGCATCATTCTGGCGCTGAACGCCAGAAACAAGCAACATTCTGGCGCTGAACGCCAGGAATGTGCCTAGAGAAGAAAAGCTGGCGCTGAACGCCAGTAACAAGCATGAAACTGGCGTTCAACGCCAGAAACATGCTTTACATAGGCGTTGAACGCCCAGAATGTGCACCACACGGTGTTTAAATGCCAGAATGGTGTGCAAAGGCAATTTACATGCCTATTTGGTGCAGGGATGAAATTCCTTGACACCTCAGGATCTGTGGA
>NC_029778.3:52128091-52129673 GCF_000817695.3 Arachis duranensis
AACATACACTCCCCCTCTCCCTATATATACCCTTCAATTCTACTTCATTTTCACACAACATAAACATCTCTTCTTCACCTTAGCCGAACCTACATCCCTCCCTCTCTACCATATTCTTTTCTTCTTCTTCTTCTCTTCTTCTTCTATTGCTCGAGGGCGAGCAATATTTTAAGTTTAGTGTGGTAAAAGCATAAGCTTTTTGTTTTTCCATTACCATCAATGGCACCTAAGGCCGGAGAATCCTCTAGAAAAGGAAAAGGGAAGACAAAAGCTTCCACCTCCGAGTCATGGGAGATGGAAAGATTCATCTCCAAGAGCCATCAAGACCACTTCTATGATGTTGTGGCAAAGAAGAAGGTGATCCCTGAGGTCCCTTTCAAGCTCAAGAAAAATGAGTATCCGGAGATCCGACATGAAATCCGAAGAAGAGGTTGGGAAGTCCTAACCAACACCATGCAACAAGTCGGAATCTTAATGGTTCAAGAGTTCTATGCCAATGCATGGATCACTAGGAACCATGATCAAAGTATGAACCCAAGTCCAAAGAATTATCTCACAATGGTTCGGGGGAAATACTTAGATTTTAGTCCAGAAAATGTGAGGTTGGCATTCCACTTGCCCATGATGCAAGGAGATGAATGCCCCTACACTAGAAGGGTCAACTTTAATCAAAGGTTGGTCCAAGTACTTATGGACATATGTGTGGAAGGAGCTCAATGGAAGAGAGACTCCAAAGGCAAGCCAGTCCAACTAAGAAGACTGGACCTCAAGCCTGTAGCTAGAGGATGGTTGGAGTTCATTCAACGCTATATCATTCCCACTAGCAACCGATCTGAAGTTACTATAGATCGGGCCATCATGATTCATAGCATCATGATTGGAGAGGAAGTAGAAGTTCATGAGGTCATCTCCAATGAACTCTACAAAATAGCCAACAAGCCCTCCATCATGGCACGGCTAGCTTTTCCTCACCTTATTTGCCATCTATGTTACTCAGCTGGAGTTATCATAGAAGGAGACATCCTCATTGAAGAGGATAAGCCCATCACCAAGAAAATGATGGAGCAAGCAAGAGAGACCCTTCACGGTTCTCAAGAGATGCATGAGGAAGCTCATCATCAAGAAATCCCTGAGATGCCTCAAGGGATGCACTTTCCTTCCAACAACTATTGGGAACAACTCAACACTTCCTTAGAAGATTTGAGCCACAATGTGGAATAATTAAGGGTGGAACATCATGAGCACTCCATCATTCTCCATGAAATAAGAGAAGACCAAAGAGCAATGAGGGAGGTGCAACAAAGGCAAGGAAGGGACATAGAAGAGCTTAAGGATATTGTTGGTCCTTCAAGAAGAAGACGCCACTAAGGTGGATTCATTCCTTGTTCTTATTTCTCTGTTTTTCGGTTTTTATGTTGTATGTTTATCTATGTTTTGTGTCTCTACTTCATGATCATTAGTAGTTAGTAACTATGTCTTAAAAGTTATGAATAATTCCATGAATCCTTCACCTCTCTTAAATGAAAAATGTTTTAATTCAAAAGAACAAGAAGTACATAAATTTCGAAAATTGTTCTTGAAT
>NC_029778.3:52129963-52130642 GCF_000817695.3 Arachis duranensis
AAAGCAAGCAGAAAAAGCCAATAGCCCTTAAAACCAAAAGGCAAGGGTAAAAAGGATCCAAGGCTTTGAGCATCAACGGATAGGAGGGCCTAAGGGAATAAAATCCAGGCCTAAGCGGCTAAATCAAGCTGTCCCTAACCATGTGCTTGTGTCATGAAGGTCCAAGTGAAAAGCTTGAGACTGAGTGGTTAAAGTCGTGATCCAAAGCAAAAAGAGTGTGCTTAAGAGCTCTGGACACCTCTAACTGGGGACTTTAGCAAAGTTGAGTCACAATCTGAAAAGGTTCACCCAGTTATGTGTTTGTGGCATTTATGTATCCGGTGGTAATACTGGAAAACAAAGTGCTTAGGGCCACGGCCAAGACTCATAAGTAGCTGTGTTCAAACATACTTAACTAGGAGAATCAATTAACACTATTTGAACTCTAAGTTCTTAGAGAAGCCAATCATTCTAAACTTCAAAGGAAAAAGTGAGATGCCAAAACTGTTCAGAAGCAAAAAGCTACAAGTCCCGCTCATCTAATTATAATTAATATTCATTGATGTTCTGGAATTTATAGTATATTCTCTTCTTTTTATCCTAATTGAATTTCAGTTGCTTGGGGACAAGCAACAATTTAAGTTTGGTGTTGTGATGAGCAGATAATTTATACGCTTTTTGGCATTATTTTTAGGTAGTT
>NC_029778.3:52130844-52133602 GCF_000817695.3 Arachis duranensis
GAAGGCTGACAAAAGGACTGCTGATGCTGTTGGAATCTGACCTCCCTGCACTCGTAATGGATTTTCTGGAGCTATATAACTCCAAATGGCGCGCTCTGAATGGCGTTGAAAAGTAGACATACAGAGCTTTCCAGCAATATATAATAGTCCATACTTTATTCGGAAATTGACGACATAATTTGGCGTTGAACGCCAAGTACATGCTGCTGTCTCGAGTTAAATGCCAGAAAAACGTCATGATCCGGAGTTGAACGCCCAAAACACGTCATAACTTGAAGTTCAACTCCAATAAAAGCCTCAGCTCGTGAATAGATCAAGCTCAGCCCAAACATACACCAAGTGGGCCCCGAAAGTGGATTTATGCATCAATTACTTACTCATGTAAACCCTAGGAGCTAGTTTATTATAAATAGAACTTTCTACTATCATATTAGCATCCTGGATTGTATTTTGAATCCTGTGATCACGTTTTGGGGGCTGGCCATTCGGCCATGCCTGAACCTTTCACTTATGTATTTTCAACGGTGGAGTTTCTGCACACCATAGATTAAGGGTGTGGAGCTCTGCTGTACCTCAAGTTTCAATACAATTACTATTACTTTCTATTCAATTCTCTTTTATTCTTATTCCAAGATATATGTTATACTTAACTTGATGAATGTGATGATCCGTGACACTCATCATCATTCTCACCTATGAACGCGCGTGACTGACAACCACTTCCGTTCTACCTTAGGCCGGGCGCATATCTCTTAGATTCCCCAACAGAATCTTCGTGGTATAAGTTAGATAGATGGTGGCATTCATGGGGATCCGGAAAGTCTAAACCTTGTCTATGGTATTCCAAGTAGGATTCTGGGATTGAATGACTGTGACGAGCTTCAAACTCCTGAAGGCTGGGCATGATGACAAACGCAAAAGAATCAAGGGATTCTATTCCAACCTGATTGAGAACCGACAGATGATTAGCCGTGCAGTGACAGAGCATAGGACCATTTGTGTTCTTGTGAATCTTCAAGGTGTTCTTGAGTCTTTCTTGTGTTTTGATCCTAAAATTTTTAAGTTTGGTGTTCCTTGGTGTTTTCCCTCCAAAATTTTCGAAAACAATGAGCATTAGATCTAAAAATTTTAAGTCTTGTGTCTTCTGTGTATTTTTCTCTTTCATCATAAAATTCAAAATTCAAAATAATATCTTTTTTAACTAATTTTGAACTTTTTTTTTCGAAATTTTTTTTATAAAATTTCAGATTTCAATTTTAAAATTTTTCAATTCTTATCTTTTTAAGTTAAAAAAAATTTATCTTTTTCAAAAATATCCTAACCACTTTCTCTCTCCTCACTTTTTCAAAAATCTTCATAAAATATTTTCAAATTCTTATTAAATTTTTTTTATTTTAATTTTCTTATTTCATCTTATTTTTATTTTGGTTTTTATTTTATTTCGAATTTTTTTTATTTATTTATAAACTAAAAATTTAAATCCACATTACCCCTTTACTCCAACATGGACATAAGCGGAAATGAACAGTCCAGAAGGACTCTGAGGTCATATGCTAACCCCACTACTGCTTCATATGGGAGTAGTATATGTATACCCTCCATTGGAGTTAGTAGTTTTGAGTTGAATCCTCAACTCATTATCATGGTGCAGCAAAGTTGCTAGTATTCTGGTCTTCCACAGGAAGAACCTACAGAGTTTCTGACACAATTTTTGCAAATTGCTAACAGTACATGATAAGAAAGTAGATCAGGATGTCTACAGATTATTACTGTTTCCATTTGCTGTAAAAGATCAAGCTAAGAGGTTGTTAAATAACCAACCTAAGAACAGCATAAAGACATGGAAATAGCTGTCAGAAAAATTCCTGAATCACTATTTCCCTCCAAAACGGATGACATAGCTAAGGCTAAGCATCCAAGGCTTCAAACAAGGAGATAATGAATCCCTTTATGATGCCTGGGAGAGATACAGAGAGATGCTAAGACAATGCCCCTCTGAGATGTTTTCAGAGTGGGTGTAATTAGACATCTTCTACTATGGGCTTACAGAAGGTGCAATTAGACATCTTCTACTATGGGCTTACAGAAAAAGCTCAAATTTCTCTAGATCACTCAGCTGGTGGATCTATACATATGAGAAAAACAATTGAAGAATCTCAAGAGCTTATTGATACAGTTGCCAGAAATCAGCATCTGTATCTAAGTAGTGAATCTTCTATGAGAGAAGAAGCTAAAACAGTAACTGCTGAGCTCAGTCCTGTAGATCAGGCTAATGAATTCAATCAGCAATTAGACTTTCTAACACAGCAGCTAGCCGAATTCAAGGAAATACTACAGGAAACAAGAATGGCTAACTGGAATATGGAAGTACAGTTAAAGCAAACAGAAAGGCAACTGTCAAAACAAATAGCAGAAGAATGCCAAGCAGTTCAATTAAGAAGGGGGAAAACATTAAATACCTCACTTCAAAGCAGCAGGAAGCCAAGAAATGAACAAATGGCTACTCAAAATCCCTCTGAGGACAATCAGAGCCCAGAGAGGAATAATGCTGGCGCTGAACGCCCAGACCATGCTCATTCCTGGCGTTCAACGCCAGAAACAAGCATGAATCCGGCGTTGAACGCCCAAAGGGGGCACAGTTCTGGCATTCAGACGCCAGTAACAGATAAGGAGTTGGCGTCTAACGCCACTCCAGCTTCCACCCCTGGCATTCAAACACCAGTGGGAGATCAGTCACATACAAGTGCTGATAACAACC
>NC_029778.3:52135076-52135428 GCF_000817695.3 Arachis duranensis
TTTTGACACAAAGTGTCTGCAGGCGTTTGAGACCCTGAAAGCTAAGCTGGTCACAGCACCAGTTATTTCTGCACCGGACTGGACATTACCCTTTGAACTAATGTGTGATGCTAGTGACCATACCATTGGTGCAGTATTGGGACAGAGGCATAACAAGCTTCTGCATGTCATTTATTATGCTAGCAGTGTTTTAAATGATGCCCAGAAAAATTACACAACCACAGAAAAAGAATTACTTGCAGTGGTTTATGCCATTGACAAGTTTAGATCTTACTTAGTAGGATCAAAAGTGATTGTGTACACTGACCATGCTGCTCTTAAATATCTACTCACAAAGCAGGATTCAAAGCCC
>NC_029778.3:52135522-52135844 GCF_000817695.3 Arachis duranensis
AATCAAGTAGCTGATCACCTGTCCCGGATAGAACCAGTAGCAGGAGCATCCCTCCCTCCTACTGAGATCTCTAAAATCTTTTCGGATGAGCAATTGTTTGCTGTTCAGGAAGCTCTGTGGTTTGCAGACATTGCAAACTATAAGACACAAGGTTCTCCTTTTGTAACCATGGAGAGGAAGCATGAAAAGCTTCTCTCACTACAGAGTCAACCAAAGCCCCCACAGTCCAACTCTAAGTTTTGTGTTGGGAGGCCACAACCAAACTCTAAGTTTGGTGTTGAACCCCCACATTCAAACTCTAAGTTTGATGTTGGGAGGTCCC
>NC_029778.3:52136081-52136935 GCF_000817695.3 Arachis duranensis
AAATTTGGAAGCTCACTGGCGTGAAAAAGCCAGTAAGAAACATTTTGGGCGTTGAACTCCCAAAAGAAGCACCCACTAGGCGTTCAACGCCAGTAAGGGTAGCCATCTGGGCGTTAAACGCCAGAAAGGAGCATCTTCTGGGCGTTGAACGCCAGAAAGTAGCACCTTCTGGGCGTTTAACGCCAGATTGACAGCGTCCTGGGCGTTCAGAAAAACGCCCAGTAACAAAGAACTTCCTGGTGTTCAACGCCAGAAAGAAGCAACAGCTGGGCGTTGAACGCCCAGGAGAAGCAGCAATTGGGCGTTAAACGCCCAAAACAAGCAGCATTTGGGCGTTTAACGCCAGAATGGTGGGGAGGAGGTAAAATTTGTTTTTCTTCACAAATTTTCTAATTTTTATGTTTCAATTCATAATTTCTTGCATAAACATGTTTTAAAATATCATCCTTCAATTCCAAAAATTTTAATCCTAATTTCTAAAAACACTAATTTCTAAAATCCCTTTTTCAAAAATGTCAAATGTATCTTAATTTATAAACACAAATCTTTTTCCAATCCAAATCTTTTTCAAATCTTTTTCAACTCATCATATCTTTTGAATTTCGAAATTGCCTCTCCCTCTATTCCTCTCATAACCTTTCTTTTGCTTGAGGACAAACAAACCTCTAAGTTTGGTGTGATTTACCATGATCACTGAGCTAAAACTCATCAAGATCATGGCACCTAAGGGAACAGGAAGAGCAAGGATGTGAACTTAAGGGAGCTGAAGCGTCAGAAATTAATTCTTGAAGACACCCCACAGACTAGAGGAACATCCACTTCCCAAAATACAGGTTGTTAAGTTCTAATTCTAG
>NC_029778.3:52137216-52137459 GCF_000817695.3 Arachis duranensis
GGATGAATGCTTGAACAGTGCATATTTTTGATATTGAATTTTATGAATGTTAAAATTGTTGGCTCTTGAAAGAATGATGAACAAGAGAAATGTTATTGATGATATGAAAAATCATGAAATTGATTCTTGAAGCAAGAAAAAGCAGTGAAAAAAAAATTTTGCGAAAAAAAAAGAGAGAGAAAGAAAAAGCAAGCAGAAAAAGCCAATAGCCCTTAAAACCAAAAGGCAAGGGTAAAAAGGATC
>NC_029778.3:52137711-52146319 GCF_000817695.3 Arachis duranensis
CAGGTTCACCCAATCATGTGTCTGTGGCATTTATGTATCCGGTGGTAATACTGGAAAACAAAGTGCTTAGGGCCACGGCCAAGACTCATAGAGTAGCTGTGTTCAAGAATCAACATACTACACTAGGAGAATCAATAATACTATCTGAATTCTGAGTTCCTATGGATGCCAATCATTCTGAATTTCAAAGGATAAAGGGAGATGCCAAAACTGTTCAGAAACAAAAAGCTACCAGCCCCGCTCATCTAAATTAGAAACTGAGCTTCACTTAAAACTCTGAGATATTATTGCTTCTTGATTTCTTTTTATCCTATTTTATTCATTTATTTGCTTGGGGACAAGCAACAGTTTAAGTTTGGTGTTGTGATGAGCGGATATTTTATACGCTTTTTGGGAGTAATTTCATGTAGATTTTAGCATGTTTTAATTAGTTTTTAGTAGAATATTATTAGTTTTTAGGCAAAAATCATATTTCTGGACTTTACTATGAGTTTGTTTGTTTTTCTATGATTTCAGGTATTTTCTGACTGAAATTGAGGGAGCTGAGCAAAAATCTGAGTTAGGCTGAAAAAGGACTGCTGATGCTGTTGGATTCTGACCTCCCTGCACTCGAAATGGATTTTCTGGAGCTACAGGAGTCAAATTGGCGCGCCCTCAACGGCGTTGGAAAGTAGACATCCAGGGCTTTCCAGAAATATATAATAGTCCATACTTTGCGCGAAGATAGACGACGTAACTTGGCGTTGAACGCCAAGTTCATGCTGCTGTCTGGAGTTAAACGCCAGAAAAACGTCATGATCCGGAGTTGAACGCCCAAAACACGTTATAACTTGGAGTTCAACTCCAAGAAAAGCCTCAGCTCGTGGATAGCTTTAGTCTCAGCCCCAGCACACACCAAGTGGGCCCCAGTAGTGGATTTCTACACCAATTATCTTAGTTTATTCATATTCTGTAAACCTAGGTTACTAGTTTACTATTTAAACAACTTTTAGAGACTTATCTTGTACCTTATGACATTTTTAGATCTGAACTTTATACACTTTGACGGCATGAGTCTCTAAACTCCATTGTTGAATGAGCTTCTCTTAGATTCTTTAATTAGAATCTTCGCGGTATAAGCTAGAATTGATGGCGGCCATTCTTGAGGATCCGGAAAGTCTAAACCTTGTCTGTGGTATTCCGAGTAGGATTCCGGGATTGAATGGCTGTGACGAGCTTCAAACTCGCGATTGCTGGGCGTGATGACAAACGCAAAAGGATCAATGGATCTTATTCCAACATGATCGAGAACCAACAGCTGATTAGTCGTGCTGTGACAGAGCATCTGGACCGTTTTCACTGAAAGGATGGGAGGTAGCCACTGACAATGGTGACACCCTACATACAGCTTGCCGTAGACGTGCTTTACAAACAATTGAGTTGAATATTACATTGCAGAAATTCAGAGGACAAAGCATCTCCAAAACTCCAACATATTTCCCATTACTGCACAACAAGTAACGATTTTATTCTCTTTTATTTTTCCAATCTAATAATCCCAACTGATAATTTTAATTAATATCCTGACTAATAATAATAAATAAACATAGCTTGCTTCAAACCAATAATCTCCGTGGGATCGACCCTTACTCACGTAAGGTATTACTTGGACGACCCAGTGCACTTGCTGGTTAGTTGTACGGATTGCAAATTCGTGCATCAAAAAACAAGGTAAAATTTGGATCTCTCCATAACTAATTTGGTATATTATTTTTCTCTGTTAAATTTTATTATGCTATGTGACATGCATATGCTTCATGTGTCTGCTTCTTCTTTAAGTCATTACCACCATCTTTCTCCTCCTCCCCCTAACTAAATTAAATAAAGATGTCCCAAAAGACCGAAACAATTAGTTTCCTAACTTGTCAATTCTTTATGAAATTATCAGTTGGTTACCTTTTCCTCCTGGTTCTCAGAAGATTACAGAGATCATCAAGAAACGATATGATAAACCGTACAAAAAGTTTGGAGATGTCTCTCTTCTGACAAAGAAGCTTTGGTTTAAGGAGTGGAAGGTAAAAGTGTTGGATTATTTATAATGATTGAATAACTTGTTCTTTCTTTTTTAATCATAACTTGTCTTTAATCATAACTTGATTGAATATTGTCCATGTGATTTGAATCTTATAAGTAGCAACTTGATGAGTATGTGCAGAGCCACTTTCTTATTGATGATGATGATGATGAGTTTTTCTGGAGGGCTTTCAAGTATAGGATAAGTAAGCGATTTAGCCAAATGATGTCTGATATCCGTGAGGGTGTGGATACAACCCACGAATGGCTAATTCCTGCTTACAAAAAGGTGTTGGAAAGGTACTGGGAAACAGATGAGAAATGGAAAAATATAAGGAAAAAAGCAAGGGAGAATCGAGCGTCACTCTTAGGTGGTTCTGTCCATTGCGGTGGTTCTATTCCATTGAGCTCAACTATAAAGAGGATGGTAATATAATTTAAGTGGATTTAGATCTTATTTAATAGACATCTATTTATGTAAAATTTTTCTTATTTTGTGTCTTATGTGGAACCGAAGAAGCAGTTGGGCCGTACACCAACCCACGAGGAGGTCTTCAAAGAAACCCACACACTTAAAAGTGACAAGTCTAAATGGGTGGACAAGCGCTCTCAAGACACTCATGTGAGATATAGCATAAATGTTAAATTAATGACTTGCTGCCACTTGAATATTTATATGCCCTTTTGTTTTTTTTGGTCATGTTTTCCACGATTTATACTTCCCTCTCACAATTGCTTAATTTAATTAGGTCACAAAGGAGAAGCTAATTACCTGATTTATACTTACCTGGTCATGTTTTCCTTTTTTTTTATAGTGCATTTATCTTCCTTCCTTTCTTGTTCCATTTTGCTCTTTCTGTTTATTTAATAATAAGTATGAATTATTAGTCGTGTGTATATGGTAAGTACTAACAGTGTACTAGTTAATTAATTAGTAGTATATTGGGTAATAATAATTGCTACTATGCAGTTTTTGGTTTTTGTTGTCATCATTCAATGTGAGCAAGTAATGTATGCGTGATTCATCCATCAGTTTTTGGGGGAATAATCAAGAATATGACAGTGGTAGTGCATGGTTCAGTGAAACTGATAGGAAACTCACCAATCTGTTATGTTGATTAGGCTTGATTTTTTGAACAATCAAGATTGTATTAAAGAAAAGGGTTAGTGCAGTTAGGACCTAATCTATTATGTTGGTTAGGCTTGATTGGTTGACCAACTCACCAACTCTATTTTGGTATCTCTTATATATATATTGTACGTGCATGAGACTCAGTAATGCATATATATATATATATATATATATTTGCTGCACTATGATATGCATGGCTGTTTGTCTTAATAATAATAATATAATTGATATAACCATTGTGCAACAGGAGAAGTTTATAAAAAAGTTAGCAGAAGTTCAGGCCCAACATGCCGAGGCTCAATCACAAGGAATGGAGCTACAACCAATTGATGAAGATTTGATTTGGGAGGAAGTGTCTGGTGGGCAAAAGAAGAATCGAGTTTACGGAAAAGGGTCATTCTTTTCTAACTCTATCAAGTCTGGAACCACTTCTGCCAATTCTGTATCTGGAAGAGCACCAAGAAATCAAAATAGTGTTCCTAATTTGCGAGAACAGATTCATAATCTCAATGAAGAGCTTTTTCAGCGTGTTACTCAACAAACAGATGAGCGTATTAGTAAGTTGTTAGATACACGCTTGGCTCCTTTGGAAAAGACTCAAAAGAAGTTAGAAAAGTTGGAACGGGCAGTTGGAAAGGCCAAGAAGGAAAAGCTGAAACAAAAGAAATAGAATGAGGCTTATGTTAGCTATTATGAGATGGTTAGAGCGTCAAATAGTTCTAGCGCAGTTCCACTACCACTGCCACCACCGCCACCCTAAATGTCTTCGGATGAGGACTATGATGATGATGAGGATAAAGATGACACTGAAGACTATAGCTGATAGTTTTAGCATGGTTGAACAATATACTAGGAATTATAGTTGATGATCAATACATTTTGTTTATATTTTGAATTATATTGACTTGCTTGTTTATAGTACTTTTCTTTTAGTTTGATAATACGATGAATTTGTTTATTTTTTGAAATATTATAAATATTCGAATATAAATTAGATAAAAATTTGTATTAAATTTATATTTATTTTGTATGAAAACATGTTCATTTTTTAATTAGAAAAAGTAAAAAAAAATTCTATTTTACCATACAGACGGATTTACAGACGGATTTTCTGTCTGTAATCATGATTTTCCAAAGTTTAAATTACAGACGAAAAATCTGTCGAAAAATCTGTCTGTAATTACAGATGGAAAATCCGTCTGAAAATCTGACTGTAATTACAGATAGAAAATCCGTCTGAAAATATGTTTGTAATTACAGACGGAAAATCCGTCTGAAATTTTGCCTGTAATTACAGACGGAAAATCCGTCTGAAAATTCGTCTATATGGTAAAATAGAATTTATAAAAAAAAATTGAAAAGGCACTGATATGTTCTCACTTAAATTTTATTTTTGACGTTAGAATAAATTTTAATTTTATCCTTTAATAATATTAATTTATTCCAATAGATAATTATTCAATTTATTTTTTAAATTTACTCTTAATAAAAAATAAATTTACTTTGAATGAAATAAAATTAAAAAAATAAATTTATTTAGAATGAAAGTAATGTGATGAAGAGTAATTTACTTAGATGTAATTAAAAAAATTTGAATAATTATTTTGGATAAAAAATTGATATTATTGAAGAATGAAATTAAAATTCATTTCAAAGATTAAAAAAATTTAATTATATTACACATTAAAAAGGTTTGGTATATAAGAAAAAAATATATAGAATTTATATTTTACTGTATATGTATCATGTTCTTTTCTCTCCTTTTGTTGAAAGTCTATTTACTAGCTATTCTACAAACATTCCATAATGAGTGAAAATCTTTAAAAGTAAAACTAAAAAAGAATTACTTAGAATGCAAATAGTGTGATTAAGAATAATTTAATTAGATGTGATTGAAAAAATTTGAATAATTATATATGTACCGTAAAAAAATAATGTTATTAAAGGATAAACTTTAAATTTATTTTATAGTTAAAAATAAAATTTATTTAAATTAAAATTAAAAAACATTGATACATTAGAGACAAAAATATATAATATATAGAATTTTTTTGCATATGTATCTTGTTCTTTATTCCTTTCCTAAAAGTTTATCTACTATATACAAGCATTCCATGATGAGTAAAACTCTTGGATTTGTAACGTAAATCATTCTATTAAAATTCACTTTTATTTTATTTGATTTGGTAATTTTTCTAAGGATAATAATATATCATTTTTATCCCTAATATTTTCGTCCTATTTATATCCCTAACATTTCAAAAATTTTTTAATGTTATCCTATCATTAACTCTTTTAACAAATCACTAATGATAGGACAAAATTGAGATGATTTTAAAATGTTAATACTTAAATAGGAAGATTTTAATGTTAGGAATAACTTTAATACTTACTCCAAAAGTTGAGTGAGCCAGATCAGGGTTTAGAGTGTGATAAAGAAGGTTGAAAACGTGAGCGTGATACAAAGGGTAGTGTGTTTTTTCAAAGAGAGTTTAAACTAAGTGAGAGAATAATAAATTTCTATTTTTTTTCTTTTTTAAGAAATTAAGTGAGAGAAATTAAGTGAGCGAGTAATGCAACAAAATTTTTTGCAAAAAAATCTGCAACAATATAATTTGTATAACAACTCAACTTCCACCACGTGATGATCGTACCAAAAGTAAGGCATTACTGACCTAATTCCTTTATTATCTATTTAAGATTGAGCCTTTACATGTTTATATGTCGACAGTTTTACTAAAAAGTTAAAACTTTTTTGTCAATCACAAATAACACATATTCACATACCTAATATAATTAAAACATTATAGTATTACATACAAAACCAATTGCAAAACCTACCCCTCTGAGTAAACTTTCACTAACAAGGTGAGGGAAAAAAAATAATTCTAACAACAACCCAACTTGCAAACATCTTCCTCTATGCTCCTGCATCTTCGCAATAAGCCTTCGCATCTGTAGTTGGAAGGGGTGGAAAGAGGGGGTAAGAACTGGAGAGTCCTTACTAGGGTCGGGGTAGTTAATTAGGTTCATTTTATTATTTATTACACAGCAATTCCACAACAAAATACATACAATATTCGGTAGATAGCCAACAACAACAAACTCCAAGATATAAAAAACTTTAACAAACTAAAGATACAGAGAAAATCACAAGTCAAGAAGCATACACACACACAATCACAGAAACACATATCACAGAGAAGTATGTGCAAACAAGTGATTCATGTCAGTTTTACGCAGTTTATGAACTCATGTGTCATTTTACATACCACAACCCAACATTACCTGGAAACAAGTTCCAGATATAGCTTCCCATTGCGTACTGTATGTGCATATGTGTCGATATGGTTAAGAACATCATCAATATATGACCACCGGCAATCGTCGCAAAGCAAGACACCATAATATACGCAAAATGGAAAACAAAAATTAACAGTACGTCGGGGTCCCCAAGTTCACTAATCAATCAGTACGTAAGTTTCTCCGAGTTCAACAATCAATCAGTATGTGGGTTTTTCCGAGTTCAACAATCAATCAGTAGGTGGGTTTCCTCGAGTTCAACAATCAATAAATACGTGCACTAGACAAGCGGGCAAAACCCTCGCTCTTTCCAGACGAACCTTCAATCACTTAGTTCTCATTTACTAATCTGTATATCTCTCTTAGTTTCTAGTTCTCAATTAGGCCTAGCCATTTTCATTCTCAATCCATATTTTCACTAGCTGTGGTCACGATTTTTCACTGTGACCATAGACCTTTTTTTTGTAGTATGGTGAAAGTATAGATTATATTCATGATAAGACTTTATTTGTTATAGATTTTCGTTGAAAAAAATAAAAACAATAAATAGGACAATGACATTGAGATCTATGATGATGATGATGCTTACATTATTGAAAATAATGGAAGTTCGAAATTCTCTAATTGAGGTTTTAGTTGTAAATTCTTAGTTTCCAAATATGTGATTTTACCTTAATTCATATTTTATAATTTCTTGTATCGATTATGTTATGGATAATACCTTGCTTATTTCAATGTGTACAGGATACGGTTGGTAGAGACGGAGACCAAGGTCATGTCCGTGGTCGAGGTCGAAAGGGGAGGCCTCCTCAAGGTGCACCAAGATCATGCGCTCAACAAGCCAACGAGCTTCCTAACACTGGCTTACATGGTGTGCAGAGAGATCCAACTATTGTACAAGATACTTCTAGTAAAGACAGAGATTGTGGCCATGGCCGTGCCCAAAAGAGGAGGCATAGGCTTTCTACCGATCACCCCTTGACTTGCAAGCGGATCAATACACTTGCGTTGTCAATTTTATACAATATTATCGATGACAAGCTTGTCGATAAATAGGTAAAAATCTTAAATTCATATTATAAATGAAAAAGTTGTCGATTTTATTTAAATATTATCGATGTTAAGGCAAGCCATCAATTTTATTAGAATTTTGAAAAGAAAAAGTATAGGGAGACAATGAGTTTAGTGAACAATGCAATTATGCATATAATAACCTCCCTTTTCCACTTATGATTTATGTGATTTCCGTAGGGGTGTAGTGTATTATTATTTTATTGGGGCTAATTTTAAAGCCCATTGTTCACATTGTTTACAAAAGTCATTGTCCACCTAGCTAGACTGTTTTGAAAAATCGACAAATTTAAAAGTGACAACTTCCATCATCGATTTTATCGTCGATTTTAACGGTGTTTTTTGTAGTGAAATACTTTACACAACTAGAAAATTGCTTAATACAGACAGATTTACAAACAGATTTAGTCTTCATTACAGACAGATTTCGTCCCTCTGTAAAAGCCTCGTTGAAAATTATTTTCCGACAGATTTTTTTACGTTGGTAATTTACCGACAGATTTTTACTAGTGACTGACAGATTTTCTGACTGTAATATTTTAATAAAACGCAACGTTTTATTCATTTAATGCCAAAAACGAAATTGTCAGAAATCGTCTGTGCCTCCGAGAACTCCAGTTGGCCAAATTTAAGAGAAAGAAGAGCTACGTCATCATCAATTTCTACCGAATAAAAGTAATGCCCACGTAGAAAGGAAGAAGATACAAACACTTTTATCGAATTAGATTTTTAATTGGAGTTACGGATGGCAAGAAATTAAAGCCAAAATTTCAATGGGTGTTACAGTTTTCTCCATGCAAACTTCAGCCTCTCTCTCACCGTAAGTGAAAATGAACCCAAATGAAATGTATTGATGATGATAATTAGAGAAGATATTTGTTTAGTGGAAGGTTAGTTTGTCAAGGCAAGGATTAAGTATCATTACCATATTAATCACAAATCTTTCTTTACTTTGGCTTCGGTTCCTTCTTTCTTATTTTTTTTTCAAATTCTATTCGATGGAATTTAATGAATGAAGACTTTATATTGATAAGTAAGTGGTATATATAT
>NC_029778.3:52147729-52168974 GCF_000817695.3 Arachis duranensis
CAACTTGACGTCTCCCACAGATAGTTGGTACTTGATCTTTGGAGACGAAGCATAAACCAACGTTGCATCCAAAGTTGGGGTGGATGAGGTATCGTAGCTTATGTAAACAATGGCCTCTTCGCCATTCTTGAGGATCCATTCCGCAGTACTTTTGGACTTGATGCCCTTGAAATCGAGCCCAATGTGGCAATTGTTTGGATCGGCAATATCAGGATTCTTGTTACTGAAAGTGTCGAATTCGACCGCCACAACCTTGATTTGTTCCTTGGAAGGGGGTTTTTTGAAAATTCCAAGATACCCTGCCTTGTCTTTGGGCTCATCATTTTCGGGAGCAAGGAAAAATGCCAAGCCATCAGCGGTTTTGTTCACGTCCGGGGCACGAATGACAAAGGAGAAGCAAGTGAAAAAGCTTGCCACTTTTTTTGTCTTACGGTCCCATATATGAACAGGGGTAATGTGAAGGACTCGCCCAATTGAGTCAGACACTGGCTCATCATCTTCTACCTTGGTGAGTTGCAACGTCCCTTCGGAAGTTGCAATGGCATCACCTTGGAAGATTATGTTTGGTTGCTTTGGGATGAACTTGTCGAAGTTAAATGAAACAGACTCTGACGCCATGGCTACTCCCAAATCACAATGATATCTATCTATTTATGTGTGTGTGATGATTTCTTTGTGTTTGTGTTTTTGTGATGCATAGGACCAGCTCCCTTTACCTATTTATACTACTCAATTTCTGATTACGATGTTTAAAAAAAAATCTTTTATTTTCATTTCATATTAAATTTGAATCCCTCACTAATATAGAATTAATTAACTTCCTGCGGATTTATTGATTTCATGCATTACTATATTATTATCACCTGCTGTTCCACATGATATGACCAAGCAAGTACTAAATTATATATAGTCGCACGCACATGTGGCTCTTAATTACAAGTCTCGTTTAAAATATATTTAATTTATCAAAGATGATAGTCTCGCACTCTCTTACTACTACGTGCATGGAATTGAAACTTGAAAGACAAGCTCTAAATCGGTTAGTATCTATTTATTGAAAATCTGCCTGTTGTTTATATGTTAGTATATATCTGTTATCATTTCTAATACTCTTTTCCTTCTTATGAAGTATAAATATGATATATATCCCAAAAATAATTATTATGTATTTGTATATAAATATAGATATAATTTAATTTATTTTAATATATATTTTATATTTTAAGTAATATATATTTTATAATAATTGTTAATTTTAATATATAGTTAGTATGATTATATGAAATATAATTATATATAATAAGTGGATATTTATCTTATCAGGAAAGAATTTTGAGTTTTGGTTGGGGTGGATAATATAAGAGTAACATATAGGAGCACACTTATTGTCTCGGTAAATGCATAATTACTCATTGCTATTAGAAGTAGATACTTAATTTTGGATAACAATTTAAAAGATTAACCACTAAAAATGCTTCTAAATTATTTAAACACTGACAATAATAACCTCCACTTTTATTATCGACAAAAATAACTTTGAATAATTTAAAAACGTGGTTGAAATACCCAGCTGTCAAATTAAAACAACGTTTTCTGTTAACAAAAATATTTAATGTGACAAATGGAGAAGTATATGTGACAAACGGAGGTGTTAGCTGACAACCCATTGACGATTGGATTTTTGATGGTATAGAATTTCACTATTGAAGTCTCGTTGCAAGTATAGTTTCTAAACCAACAATAATCCTTTCATACAAAAGATTGTTTGTCACAAGTAACAAACCCCTAAAATTAATAACCGAAGTATTCAAACCTCGGGTCGTTCTCCCTAGGAATTACAATAAAGTGTTTTGTTATTGGTTGTGAGTTATATTTGGGGTTTTTAGGATTTTTAGACAAGAATTATAAATGGCAAGAAAAGTGAACTAACAACTATAAAAGGCTCTTGGTAAGGTGTGAGAACTAGAAGTCCTATCCTAGTTATCCTTCTCAATTGTGATGAGAATTGTTCATTGCTACCACTTAGTTAACCCTTACTAAATAAAGGAAAGTCAAGTGGATGAATTGACTTGAGCCACAAGTTCTAGCCAACTCCAAAGGAAAGACTAGCTTTAGTGCACTCCAAACCAATTAGCAATCTCTTCAATTATCAATCAACAAAGGAATTAGATAACTCAAGTGTCACTAATTACTCTACCTAGGCCAAGAGGAACAAAATCTATACTATATCTAGAAGAGACATTTCATCAAACACATAAAGTGCAATAAAAGTAAACATTATTAAATGCAAGGATTAAAGGAATCTACAACTACAAAAACAAGAGATCAACAATAGAAAAGCAAAGAAGACACATTTATTATGAATTATCTCTTATTGAATTGGAAGAATGTAGAAGGAACAATACTAGATCTACAACAAAATATAAGAACAACATAAATGAAATTACAAGAAAAGAATAGAGGAAGATGAATGTAACAACAAGAAATTGAAAGGTAGAAGTAGAAGAAAGCAAAGATTAAAATCTAGATCTAAGAACTAATCCTAATCCTAATCCTAGAGAGAAGTGAGAGCTTCTCTCTCTAGAAACTAACTAAAAGCTAAACTAAACTAATTGGTAACTAACATCTAAAGTGTGAAAAGTATGAAAAAAGTATGTTGATTCCCCTTCAATCCTTGACTTAAATAGCATCAGAAATGAGTTGGATTGGGCCCACAAGGCTTCTAAAATTGCTAGCCACATGTTGCATTAAGTGAACCAGATGGCAGAAACGGCGCGTGCGCGTACTTTGCGCGTGCGCGCCACCATACGTGTGGCAACTATGGCAAATCTTATATCGTTTCGAAGCCCCGGATGTTAGCTTTCTAACCCAACTGGAACCGCATCATTTGGACCTCTGTAGCTCAAGTTATGGTCGTTTAAGTGCGAAGAGGTAGGCTTGACAGCTTTCCGGTTCTTTCATTTCTTCATGAGTTCTCCAACTTTTTATGCTTCTTTCTTCATTCCCTTGATCCAATCTTTGCCTCCTAAACCTTAAATCACTTAACAAACATATCAAGGCATCTAATGGAATCAAGGAGAATTAGATTTAGCTATTTTAAGACCTAAAAAGCATGTTTTCACTCTTAAGCACAATTAAAGGAGAATATACAAAACCATGCTATTTCATTGAATAAATGTGGGTAAAAGGTGATAAAATCCACAAAAATCAATACAAGATAAACCGTCAAAACGGGGTTTGTCACCCATTCCCAAATTTTTCAATTTATTAACCCAAATCTCCAATTTCAAAATTAGAAGCAAGCAACAATGGGAGGGCTTCTCTCTGAAGGTGGAGCCATTATTTAGGAATCCTCCTCTCCCTCGATCTTCGCCTGATCACTAGTAGAGTAATAGGCACCATTTCACCACTCCCCTCACCACCCACCTTCCCATTTTCATTTTCTTTCACATTCACATTTACATCCACTTATCCTCAGAGCTCCAAGCCTCGCTTTCCACCACTGCAAAAATACTCACATCTGAAACGGCAATAACCACATTGAGAAATTTGGGAATGGATTGCCAGCTAGGTATCTCCGTTTGCGACATATGCTTCTCTGTTTTGCACATCAGATAATTCTATTAACGGTAATAATCTTTTATGATGGTTGGATATTTTGTGCACGTTTTTAAATTATTCAAGGTTATTTTTGTTAATAATAAAAGTGGTGATTATTATTATTTACATTTGAATAATTTGGAAGCATTTTTTTGGTTAATCCAATTTAAAATTTGAAAAAAAAAATGATTGTATGTGTCATGACAAGATAAACACTTGCAATTTGATGTTTATAAAGTAATGCTAGCTAAACATCACAAACAATAAAGATAAATAAAAATGTTAATATATCATCAGAAATTATTGTTTTTAGTCATCATTATTTAACTATTAACTCAATTTTTTTAGTCAAGTTTCATTAGTATAATAATCTAGTAACATTTTATTTTATACTACTTTTAAACATTAATGACTAACTGATGATCAAAAAAAATAAATTTTGATAATTCTCTAAGATTTTTTTTAAAATATATAATTAACAATACTCTTACTAGTATTATCGACACCATTCTTTAGAGATGAAGCCATGAAAATAAAGAATATTTCTGTTTTTTCCACTTTTAATTATATGAAATTAAAAGTTAATTTCTAAAAGTGGTGTAGTTCAATAAATAAATACATTAAAATGAATCGGGTTAATTCTACAAATATTTTTAACGGATGGAATGATATGAATAACTCCATCAAATACTTTGCCAAGACACAAAACTAAAAGAATTAAAAAGAGACAATGCTTGCATTGCATGGATGATGTCAATCTATTGTGTCACAAAATATGTCCAAACTTAAAGCAATAAATAATGATGAGATGGATCAAATATAATTGTGATATGTGCCAGGCAAATAATAGTAATGGATTTTTTTAAATAAATAATTTAATTATTTTAATTACCTAAATATATAATTGGGAGGGGAACAAAGCATGCCTTATAAGGGTGTGGATATCTCTCCTTAACATGACGCGTTTTGACGAATGAGTATGGGGGGCTTCGGCTATCATTCCTATCGTCAAAGGCAAAACTGTGAGGCCTTATGTGCCAAAGCGAACAATATTGTGCTATCGGGTTGTCTGTTTCTTCAAAATAACCTCTAAGAGGAGTTAATACATCAAGTACATAAGCAATGGAGATATTAAGTATCTAAGTAAATACATATAACCAAACTTAAGCCCCAAAAGGTAAGGATCTTCGCTAATCAGAAGCTTCCAGTATGCCTCTGCGAGGTGTCGCCTGACCTACATCTGAAAACCACAAAAATCCACATGGGTGACAACCGAAGATTCTCAATATGGTAATAATGCCCACAAATCTAACATATAATGTCCTGGGAAAGCCGAAGGCAATCCTAGAACTCCAAACAATAGATTTAAACTTAAAACCAACATTTAAGATCATAAAATAAGGTAAGGTATCTAAAAGTTCTAATTTATCTCACTTGTAACTCAACCCTTAAAATCATCGCCTTTCCTCCAATCCTTCAAAACTCTGATAGAACCTCATAGACAAATAAAACAGACAAAGCAAACACAAGTAGAATGCAGGTACAGCAAGAAGATCATGTAGCAAGTAAGTTTAGTAATTTTACAAAGGCAATCCCAAATAGTGCAAACTCAAACAAGACAAACATATGTGAATGATACATGCCTTTTCTACTGGCCGTGAGCTCTGATGCACGAAAACTTGTCTCTCAACAAATTTTCCTTCGACAAGTATACCGAATTGTCGTCAAGTAAAAACTCACAATAGAGTGAGGTCGAATCCCACAGGGATTGATTGGTCAAGCAAATTTAGTTGGAAAGATATGCTAGTTGAGCTAAACAGAAATTGAGTTGAGAATTGCAAAAAATTAAATGGCGGGAAAGTAAAGTGCAGAAAGTAAATTGCAGAATCTTAAATGGGGATTTGGGGAGATGAGCATAAAGGTAAATGGCAAAAAAGTAAAGAGAATGGGTAAAATCAGTGGGGAATTCATTGGGCGTAGGAGATGTTGCATTCTCTGAATCAAATTCATTCTCATCTCTTCCTCAATCAAGGGATTCATTGATCTCCTTGGCAATCTTAGGTGATTGGATCCCAATTTCTTGGCAACCCAATCTCTCTAAGCTTGATAATTGCCCAATTCCTTGATTTAATTGCTCATGGGAAGAGTTGACATATGGTCACTGATTATACCACATGTATTTCCAAATCAAAGTGTTGGGAGAATTACATGTCACAATATCTGTCCAAACCCCAATTTGGTCCAACATGAGAAAGCATTTCTAGCATGATCGCCTCATCCCTTTTCCAAGGCTGAGAGGAGATCCAATTATGGAGAGTTTCTTTTTCAATACAACTAACCAATTGAATTAAGATTGAAAGCTTTCTAGTAAATCAAGAGAAAAGAAAGAGGAAGAAGAATGAAAACTATAATTGATCCATCAAATTACAACAGAGCTCCCTAACCCAATGAAAGGGGGTTTAGTTGTTCATAGTTTCGGAAATGAAAAATGATGAAGAAGAATACATTCTAAAGTGACTAAAAGTGCAGAAAAGTAAATATACAAGGTGTAGATCTCCAAATTCCCAAGCTCCTATCTAGTTCAAAACTACCCCTATATATACTACTCTTCTTGATCTTCTAGTCAGTTCTTCAAGTCTTGGATCTGGGCCTTTGATCTTGAGTTGAAGCAGTTACAATCTTCAATGGGTTCAGCTTTGTTTGTAGAAAAAGTGTGAGTTAGGCGTGGGTGGACGTTAGTTAGGACGTTAGTGGTGTTAACGTTAAGTGAAAATGTGGGTTCGAGAATATTAGTGACGGTCACATTTTTCACTAACGTTCCAACCCAACAGTGCTCCACGTTAACTTCAACGTTAGTGGCACTAACGTGACCACTAACATTGCCTCTTGGTCCTTCACAAACGTTATTGGTGTTCACCTTTTTCAATAACGTTGGCTCTTGGGTCTTCTCCCCACATTAGAGTTCATGTTAGTATAACTAACGTGACCCTTAACGTGGGCATGCCTAAGCTTCGAGAGCATTAGTAACACTTACCTTTGTCACTAACGCTCTAAACGCCACTCCTTCCAATGTTAGAGTTCACGTTAATTGGATTAACGTGGCCACTAACGTGGTGGTGATTGCCATCTCCAACGTTAGTGACAAAGGTGAGTGTCACTAATGTTGGCTTATCATGCTTAGCTCCACGTTACTCATCACGTTAGTGGTCTTAACATGACCACTAACGTGGGCACTATTGATTGAGCCCAATGTTAGTGACAAAGGTAAGTGTCACTAACGTTGGCTCTTGCTTTCTCTTCCCACGTTAGAGTTCACGTTAACTGAAATAACGTGACTCTTAACGTGGCTCAATGTAATTTTGTGGAATGTTAGTGGCATTCACTTTTACCACTAACGTTGGAGCTCCTCTTTTCCTCCACGTTAGCTACCACGTTAATGTACTTAACGTGGCAACTAACGTGATATGATGGCTTCAAAGGCGTTATTGGTGATCACTTTTTCCATTAACGCTACAAGCTTGTCCCCATTCCACGTTAGTAGTCACGTTAATTATATTAAGTGGCTGCTAACGTGGCTCCTTCTTGCTTCCTTTGCCCTGAAATCAAGCAATTAAAGTGCATCAAAGCTCTGTTCCAAGTCATGAGATTATGCATCATCAATTATATCATTCAATTCCTGCCTAATTCTCATGAAATCCTGTAAAGTTCACAATGTTTGCTTGAATCAAGGTGTAAGTGTATTTTTGTCCAAAACTTGCTTATTTACTAAGAAAATGCATGAAACTACCCTAAAACAGTAAAGAAAAGGTCTGTGAAACTGGCCAAGATGCCCTAGCATCACAATACCAAACTTAAAGCTTGCTTGTCCCTAAGCAAGTACTGAAACATAGGAAAAATGAATGAAAGAACAAGATAAACAATCTATTGTTATAGAAGTCAAATTCCTGGTTTATGGGGTTTCATGCATAGCAACTTAGGTTCATTCCTTCACTGGTGTTCAGGCCCTTATCATGCCATTGAACACTTGCTTGATTGCATCCTATGAGACTTCTTGTTTATTGATCCTCCCTTCTTTTCCAGGGTTTATTGCATTCGTTTTAGGCTAAGTGCTCTGTGAGAGGGCGACTCTTTAAGATAAGCTTTCGGCCAACACTCCCGAACCAGTTGGTTCAAGGTGCTAGGTGTTAAGACACCCCTAAGGACTTACTCCCTCAAGTCTCTTTCCTCCAGGCATGCACACCACAGGCACATGGTTTGTTATTTTTTTCTTTCTTGAGACCTTGGTGTCCAGCACCTCTTTGGGTTACTAAGTGCTCTGTAGCAAAGGTTGCTCTTGATAGTGGACTTTCAGCTGATAATCCCGGGTTAGTTAGCCCAAGTTACCAAGTGATAAGACACCCCTGAAGGTACTCCTGCTTCCAATGTTTCATGGCAACACTTCCCAAGGTACTCCCCTTGAAGACAAGTGTGTGATTCCTTTTGTGAAGTGGCCGAACCCCCTTCCTTTGGGTTGTCCCATCAGTTCCCTCCAACATTCATTTCAATTCCCTTGCAAGACAAAAGAAAAGAGAGATTAGTTTGAATTGTGGCGGAAAAATAAGAATGGGAGGCTAACTACTTTTTAAAATTTTTGCTTTTGACTAACTAAGTGCCATTCATGAATGCAAATCAACCGACCCACTAAATGTTCATGCATGCAACATTGGTGCCACCAAACTTAGTTTGTGAGCATGTGGTGTAAAAAAAGTTTGATTAAGACTCTAAGATTGATATAATATGAGTTGTGTTCAAGCCCTTTAAGTGTGCCTTGAACACCAAACTTGTCATTCACTATATGCTGCATGTAGAGATTCTTATAAGTGTTTCTCAAAGTTGGTTTAGAATTCATGAACCTTGCTATATTAACTACTATTAAAGATTAAAAGGAAAGGATATAAAACATGGGTTGCCTCCCATGAAGCGCTTCTTTAACGTCATTAGCTTGACGTCTGGCCTTTGTCAGGGTGGTTGGTAGTGCTTCAAGTCCTCCCCTCTTGCAGTGAATCTGTCTTCATTGGCTTTGTTAAGAAGCTCCACATGTTCTAAGGACAGAATTTTGCTGATGGTGTACACTTAAGGCAGCTGAGATGGGATGGTGGGGAGATGAGGTGGTATAGGTGGAAGGTAAGTAGAGACCACTTCATCTCCTGGAGAGAAACCCTCTGTAGGAATCTTCTTGTTCCTCCATCCCCTTGGGGCCTTTTTCCATGTTTCCCTTGATGTTACTTTGCTCCTTGTGGTTCCTTCTTTTAGGATGGTTTTGTTGCTTGTCTCATGTAACTCTGGTGGGTCCAGCTCCTCTTGGGTTACACTTGGCTGTTGTTCCTTCTGACCACATTGCTTGTCAACCATAGGGGGTTCTCATGTGTGGTGCTTGTGCTCCCATGCTTGTCTCTTCCATTAGTTCCTTATTGTGCTCTTCCCTTGACTATTTGTTATCATGATCTGCTTCTTATGAGGGTTTAAGGACATTTAAGGTGAGTTGTTCATCATGTATCCTCAATATTAGTTCTCCTCGCTCCACATCTATAAGCGCCCTGACTGTGGCTAAGAAGTGTCTCCCCAGGATGATGGGATGGATGTGATTCTCTTCCATCTCCAAGATAACAAAGTCTGTGGGGAGGAAGTAATTCCCAACCTTTACTAACGCATTTTGAACCACTCCTATTGCCTGTTTTTGAGTATTGTCAGCCAATTTGATGATTACGTCTGTGGGTGTTAGCTCAACTTTTTCATGAGAGATAGAGGCATTAAGTTGATGGTTGCTCCCAGGTCACAGAGTCCCTTATCAATCATTGTTTCTCCTATAGCACATGGGATGTGAAAGCTCCCTGGGTCCTTCTTTTCTGTAGTGGCTCTGTTTGAATGAGAGCACTGCACTCCCTATTCAACACTATTGTTTGCCCACTTTTCAGTGAACTCTTTTTGGTTAGCAGCTCCCTTTATGTACTTAATGTATGAGGGCATCTGCTGCAGAGCCTTAATAAACGGTATGTTCACATGAAGGGATGCAAACATGTCGAGGAACCTTGAATATACTTTCCTTGCTACACCACCCTTGAGCCTTTAGGGAAAAGGTGCATATGGGTTCAGAGTCTCCTCTTTCTTTAACTCCTCCCTGTGTGTGGGATGGGGTGCTTGATTTCTCTCTTCATGCTTTTCCTTTGGATTGTCTTGGAAGTGTTCTGTTTGTGTGTTTGCTTCTTCCACACTCCTCTCATCACTTAGAGTGATCATCTTGCATTCTTCCCATCTTACTTTCTTTGCTTCTCCTCTTAGGTTCTTCTCTGTGTCACTTGGAAAACTATCAGTAGTTTTGAGAAACTGTTGAGATAGATACCCCACTTGGGATTCCAGCCTCTTGATGGTGTCTCCCTGGTTTTTTATATTGGCTCACACTTCTTCCTTGAACACCTTGTTGTCTTGGACTTCCTTACATATGCCTTCAAGTAGAGTCTCAATTCTGGAGAGTCATTCTTCAGTTGGTGATGGTGGGTTGAGGTTAGGAGGTTGAGAGTGGTCATGTTGGTTGTGATATGGATGTTGAGAAGGGTGATTAGGTGGTTGTTGATATAATCTCTGTGAGGGATATTGGTGAGTTACATTGTTGTTGGGATTATGGTTGTGGCATCTCTGGTCTTGGCCTTGGTCTTGTTGATTTTCCCACCCAAAATTAGGATGGTTTCTCCAACCAGAATTATAAGTTTTGAAGTATGGATCATGGGTCTGTCTGGGTGAGTTTCCAATATAGTTGGCTTGTTCCCAGTCACCTTCTTCTCCTGTATTCACTCCTTCTGGAGCTGGTGATGAAGTGGTGATTACTGCAACTTGGTTCTCTTCCACCTTCTTGGTAAGGTCACCTAACTGCTTGGTGATCATCTTATTTTGAGCCAGCAGTGCATCCATGTGGTTCAGCTCCATCATTCCTCGAGTGTTGCTCCTTTCAGAGGCATAGAAGTAGTCATTCTCAACTACAGTCTCAATGACATCTATGGCTTCTTCAATGGTTTTCTTCTTGTTTAAAGAACCCCCTGATGAATGGTCTACGACCTTCTTTGATTCGTAGGAAAGACCTTCATAGAAAATGTGTATTTGAACCCATTCATTGATCATGTCTGGTGGGCACCTTCTTGTTAAGTCCTTAAACCTCTCCCAAGCCTCATAGAGAGTTTTACCATCTTGTTGCCTGAAGGTTTGTACCCCATCTCTCAACCTGTTGATTCTTTGAGGAGGGTAGAATCTTGCCAAAAATTTGTTCACCACATCTTCCCAATTTGTCAAAATCTCCTTCGGGAAAGATTCCAGCCATTTAGATGCTTTGTCCCTGAGTGAGAAAGGGAACAAGAGCAGTCTATAGACATCCGGATGAACACCATTAGACTTCACAGTGTCACATATTCTTAGGAAGGTGGTTAGATATTGATTGGGGTCTTCTTGGGCACTTCCTCCGAATGAACAGTTGTTCTGAACAAGGGTGATGAGCTGGGGTTTTAATTCAAAGTTATTGGCATGTATGGTTGGCTTTTGGATACTACTTCCACAATTTCCTGAGTTTGGGTTGATGTAAGAGCCTAGAACTCTTCTCTCTTGCTCAGTATGATTCACAGGGCCTTCTCTGGCATGGTTGTGAGCTTCTCCTTCATGGTTGTTTTCCATGTTCTCCTCCATGTTCGTTTCAAAGTACTCTTCCTCTTCCTCAGCACCAACAACTCTTTTCCCTCTTGCTTCCCTCCTTAATCTAAGGAAGGTCCTCTCAGGTTCAGAATGAAAGGAAGTTGAAGCCCCGCTTCTTCTCCCTGCCATACAACTAACAGAGCACACAACAAGAAATAAAATGAAGAGATTATTCTTGTTAGAGTGGCTGTTAGTGTGAGTGGTGAAAATTATCAAACAGTTAGTGGGTTAGTGAACAGAATTGTAGATAACACAAAGAAAAAGAAAACAAAGAGGGGAGATGGGATGAGGGTGGAAAGTAACTGAAACTAAAAATAAATGACTAGGGAAAATAAACATTAAAAAAAAAACGCTCAATCTAGTGATATTCCAACTTAATCATTGTCGATACAAAATCAATCCCCGGCAACGGCGCCATAAACTTGATGCACGAAAACTTGTCTCTCAACAAATTTCCCTTCGGCAAGTATAGCGAATTGTCGTCAAGTAAAAACTCACAATAGAGTGAGGTCGAATCCCACAGGGATTGATTGGTCAAGCAACTTTAGTTGGAAAGATATGCTAGTTGAGCTAAACAAAAATTGAGTTGAGAATTGCAGAAAATTAAATGACGGGAAAGTAAAGTGCAGAAAGTAAATTGCAGAATCTTAAATGGGGATTTGGGGAGATGAGCATGAAGGTAAATGGAAAAAAAGTAAGGAGAATGGGTAAGATCAGAAATGGGGGATTCATTGGGCTTAGGAGATGTTGCATTCTCCGGATCAAATTCATTCTCATATCTTCCTCAATCAATGCAATCATTGATCTCCTTGGCAATCTTAGGTGATTGGATCCCAATTCCTTGGCAACCCAATCTCTCTAAGCTTGAACAATTGCCCAATTCCTTGATTTAATTGCTCATGGGAAGAGATAAAGTATGGTCACTGATTATACCACATATATTTCCAAATCAAAGTGTTGGGAGGATTACATGTCACTATATCCGTCCAAACCCCAATTTGGTCCAACATGAGAAAGCATTTCTAGCATGATCTCCTCATCCCTTTTCCAAGGCTCAGAGGAGATCCAATTTTGGAGAGTTTCTTTTCCAAGACAACTAACCAATTGAATTAAGATTGAAAGCTTTCTAGTAAATCAATAGAAAAGAAAGAGGAAGAAGATTGAAAACTATAATTGATCCATCAAATTACAACAGAGCTCTCTAACCCAATGAAAGGGGGTTTAGTTGTTCATAGCTCTGGAAATGGAAAATGATGAAGAAGAATACATTCTAAAGTGACTAAAAGTGCAGAAAAGTAAATATACAAGGTGTAGTTCTCCAAATTGCCAAGCTCCTCTCTAGTTCAAAACTACCCACATATGTACTATTCTTCTTGATCTTCTAGTCAGTTCTTCAAGTCTTGGATCTGGGCCTTTGATCTTGAGTTGAAGCAGTTACAATCTTCAGTGGGCTCAGCTTTGTTTGTAGAAAAAGTGTGAGTTAGGCGTGGGTGGACGTTAGTTAGGACGTTAGTGGTGTTAACGTTAAGTGAAAATGTGGGTTCGAGAACGTTATGACGATCACCTTTTTCACTAACGTTCCAACCCAACAATGCTCCACGTTAACTTCAACATTAGTGGCACTAACGTGACCACTAACGTTGCCTCTTGGTCCTTCGCAAACATTATTGGTGTTCACCTTTTTTAATAACGTTGGCTATTGGGTCTTCTCCCCACGTTAGTATAACTAACGTGACCCTTAACATGGGCATGCCTAAGCTTCGAGAGTGTTAGTGACACTTACCTTTGTCACTAACGCTCTAAACGCCCCTCCTTCCCACGTTAGAGTTCACGTTAATTGGATTAATGTGGCCACTAACGTGGTGGTGATTGCCATCTCCAACGTTAGTGACAAAGGTGAGTGTCACTAATGTTGGCTTATCATGCTTAGCTCCACGTTACTCTTCACGTTAGTGGTCTTAACGTGACCACTAATGTGGGCACTATTGATTGAGCCCAACGTTAGTGACAAAGGTGAGTGTCACTAACGTTGGCTCTTGCTTTCTCTTCCCACGTTAGAGTTCACGTTAATTGAATTAACGTGACTCTTAACGTGGCTCAATGTGCCTTTGTGGAACGTTAGTGGCATTCACTTTTACCACTAACGTTGGAGCTCCTCTTTTCCTCCACATTAGCTACTGATGACAAGTCATCATATACCCATTTTTCAAGCTAATTTTACTTGTTTTGTTAGTCTTTATGCACTTTCTTGCATTCTAAGTAATTGATTTGGAGTGAAAATGCATAACTTCTTTAAATCAAACAACCACCATGAAATTAATGTTAACTCATGCGGTTTAAGCTAAATTTAATTGATTTTTAATTGATTTATAAGCCTTGTGAATTTAGTGATACTTGGAGTGGTTGTTTTGGTTTATTGTAGGTGAAGAAAAGAAAAAAAAGGGAAAAGCGTAGCCTAAGGAAGTGTGGCCTAAGGAGAAGAAAATGTGGTCAAAGAGAGAAGAAGTGTGGCGCACAAAATGAGGAAGGCAAGCATTGCCCTCCACAAGGGCACACTGCCCTCTAGGAGGGCAACATAAGGGAACAAAGCATGAAAGGCAACTCTGCCCTGACAAGGGCAGTATCGGGCTCACAAGGGAAGAAAATCAAAGGAAAATGTCTACCAATGCTTGCCACAAGAGTTGAACACGGGACCATGAGGAAGCAAGGAATTAAGCCTCACTTTGGTGCCAAGAAAGCCAAGGAAATTAAGTAGCGTGTGTTTCTGCCATGATTCGAATGCGGGACTTCAGTTTGGAAACACTGCCCTGCCCTCCGCGAGGGCAGGGCAGCATTTTGTTGTGGCATGAATCTGGCGCACCAAGGCACGTTTCTGGCGCACCAAGGCACGACTCTGGCAGCACCAGCAGCGCACCACAGCACAATTCTGGCGCACCAACTTTTCCTGCCCTGCCCTCCGCGAGGGCAGGGCAGCATTCTGTGCACCAGCCTGCACCACGCCCGCACCAGCAACGCACCAAGCACCAAATCCTGCCCTGCCCTCCACAAGGGCAGGGCAGCCTCCTGGAAGCTATTATTTTTGGGCCAAAAATTGAATTAAAAATCCAATTTAATTCATTTCTTTACCAAATCAAAAGCCCATCCAAATCCTAAGATCCAAGAATGGAAAGTGTATAAATAGGAGCTAGTTTGATGTAATTAAAAAAACTTTCACTTGACTTTGGAGTAACCTTTTGCTTTGCTTTTAAACTTTGAATTTTCCTTTGAACCTTTACTTTGATTTGAAACTGTTGAAACTTCTCTTGGTGACTTCACTCAGAATTCAGAGAATTGGGAAGGAGAATTGATCTCTCTTCTTCCTCGTTCTTGCTTGGGCACTTTTACTTTTCTTGTTTTGAGTTTTGGGTGTGAAGAATTGAGGAAATTCTGTCTCAATCCCCACTCAAGAGCTCTTTAATTTCTCTTCTGCATAATTGAACTCATTTACATTCCCTTTACTGCTTCTTCTTCAATTTCTTGTCTATTGCTTTGAGAACTTGGATCTAGGAAGGTAATTGAGATCTAGGCTCTGCTACCTAGTCTCTGGAGTCCTGAGATCCCAATTTACTTTTGGTTCTTCTGTGAACCCTGCTGCACTTTAATTTCAATTTCTGTTTGAATTCTAATTGCTTCTAATTCAGTTTCTGCTCTATTAACTGTGGCAATCCAATTTCTCTTTGTCTAGATTCTGCAATCCCAGTCCTCGAATCCCTTTTACATTCAAGCAATTTATGTTCCTTGCAATTTAAGTTACTGCAATTTACATTTCTTGCACTTTAAGTTTCAGTCATTTACTTTCTTGTTCTTTAAGATTCTGCAAGTTTACTTTCCTGCACTTTAATTTACTGCAATTTTCCCTTCCCCCTTTACATTCCAAGCAATTTAGCTTCTGTTAAACACAAATCACTCAACCAATACTTGATTCGCTTGACTAAATCAACCACTACACTAAAATTGCTCAATCCTTCAATCCCTGTGGGATCGACCTCACTCATGTGAGTTATTATTACTTGATGCGACCCGGTACACTTGCCGGTGAGTTTTGTGTCGGATCGTTTTCCGCACATCAAGTTTTTGGCGCCAGTGCCGGGGATTGAGATAGATTGACAATGATTAAGTGAAGTGGAGGTCTAGATTAAGCATTTTTTCTTTTCTGTTTCTCTAACACACTAACTGTTTGAATTTTTGCTTAAACTAACTAAAACCTCATTCTAGCAATAGATTGAAGTTTTATTGAATTTCAGGATCTGTGTGTTTATTGTTGTGTGCTTGTATGTCAGGTACAGGAAGATCTTCCCCTATCCTCTCTAAAATTGACCAAAGAACTCTTCGAAGAATAAGAAGAGCTGAAAGAGGAAAGAACGTTATTGGAGAGGAAGAATTTGAGGAGGAACTCCAAGAAATGGAAGGAGATCCATCAAATCCCAATCAACCAGAAGGAGGAGCCAACAATAATCAACAACAAAGGAGAGTACTGGCTTCCTATACATTTGCAAATGCTAGACACTGTGGGAGTAGCATTCTTCCCCCCAATGTCAATGCAAACAATTTTGAACTAAAGCCACAACTCATCACTCTGGTTCAAAACAACTGTTCTTTTGGAGGAGGACCATTGGAGGACCCAAACCAACACTTATCCACCTTCTTGAGGATTTGTGACACTGTTAAAACCAATGGTGTGCCTCCTGACAGTTACAAGTTGTTGCTCTTTCCATTTTCTCTCAGAGACAAAGCCACTCAATGGCTAGAAATGTTCCCAAAGGAAAGCATCAACACTTGGGATGATTTGGTGAGCAAGTTTCTTGCCAAATTTTACCCCCCTCAAAGAATCATAAGATTGAAGACTGAGGTGCAGACATTCACTCAAATGGAGGCTGAGAATTTATATGAAGCATGGGAAAGATATAAAGCTCTATTGAGAAAATGTCCACCAAAGATGTTTACTAAATGGGATAAGTTGCAAAACTTCTATGAAGGACTTACTCTAAAGGCTCAAGAAGCACTTGATCACTCAGCTGGAGGCTCATTACAACTCATGAAAACCACAGAGGAAGCTCAAAACCTCATTGATATGGTGGCCAACAACCAATATTTCTTTGCTCATCAAAGACAACGCCAACCATCACAGAGAAGAAGAGTAATGGAGTTAGAAGGAGTGGATTCAATTCTAGCTCAGAACAAGATGATGCAGCAGCAGATTCAACAACAGTTTGAGCAAATGGCCAAAAGAATTGAATTTAACAACAGTTTGAGCAAATGGCCAAAAGAATTGATGGCCTGCAAGTGGCAGCAGTGAGCACTACAAGCCAACCATCAACCACATGGGTGCAAAGTGAAGAGACCCAAGAGGAGCAACAGCAAGAGCAAGTCCAATACATGCACAACCAAAATCCTAGAACAAATGAAGTTTATGGTGATACTTACAATCCATCCTGGAAGAACCATCCCAACCTCAGATGGGGAGACAACCACAATCAAAGCCAACAACCATGGCAAAGAAACTCAAGTCAGAACAATTGGAAAAGCACAAACCACAACCCCAGCCAAACACTAACCAAAACACCTACAGAAAACCACAAAATAACTACCCCAATTCTAACCATCACCTACCCAATAACCATCCAACTAACCAAAGTACTTACCATCATCCATCAACACCCCAAAACCAACCCATCCCACAAGAATCCCAGAGGATCACTAATCTAGAGCTGCTCATGGAGAAAATGATGAAGAACCAAGAATTGACAACAAAGAATCAAGAAGCTGCCATGAAGAACCTAGAGAGGCAGATTGGACAAAACTCCAAACAGATTTCTGTTGAAAAACCATCAAGCTCACTACCTAGTGACACCATTCCTAACCCAAAGGAAGAATGCAAGGTCGTGCAACTAAGGAGTGGAAAGATATTAGTGGATGGTAACCAAGGAGCAACCAAGAAACTTGTGGAGAACGACAATGAGCCAACAAAGAATGATGAAGCCATCAACAAGGACATGACAACCAAGAATGTCTCAGAAAAACTCACAGAGGAAAATAAACAACCACAGAATCTGAAGAAAGGAAAGCAAATCATGGAAGAACCGATTCCAAGACAACTTCAAGGGGAGAAAAACTTGACACCCCCAATACCTTATCCACAAAGATTCCACAAAGAAACAAAGGACCAGCATTTCCATAAATTTCTTGAAACTTTTAAGAAGCTGGAAATCAACATACCTTTGGCTGAGGCATTGGAGCAAATGCCTCTGTATGCCAAATTTTTAAAGGAGCTCATCAACAAGAAGAGAAGTTGGAATGAGAAGGAGACGGTAATGCTGAGTGAAGAATGCAGTACACTCATCAAAAAGGGACTCCCTCCCAAGCTTGAAGATCCTGGAGGTTTCTTCCTACCCTGCACTATTGGAAACTTATTCATCAACAAGGGGATGTGTGACTTAGGAGCAAGCATAAATTTAATCCCATCTTCTTTAGTGAAAAAGCTGGGCATAGAGGAGGTGAAACCAATACAGATATCCTTGGAGTTGGTGGATCAATCAGTAGTATATCCTAAGGGGCTGATTGAGAACCTTTTAGTTAAGGTTGACAAGTTCATCTATCCGGCAGATTTTGTGATCCTGGATTCTTCAGAAAATGGAAATGACTCCATAATACTTGGTCGACCATTTTTAGCCACTGCTAGAGCCATTGTGGATATAGAACAGGGAGAGCTAACCCTCAGGATGCATGAGGAAAGCATCACCTTGAAAGTCTTTCCAGAATTACAAAGGAATGAAGAACCAAGCAAGACAAGTGGTGATTTCCTTCCAAAACAAGCAACCGACAAAACAATAGAACAAGAGAGTGAGCTTGTACAAGGAGAAAAAGGAATTCAAAAAGAAGCTGGGATGATAAACAAAAAGGAAGGTATCACAACTCAAGTCATTGTCAAAGGAAGCATATTAACAAGGAAGAAGAAGAAGAAGAACAAGAAAAAGGCCTACAAGGGGTGGAAGAATAAGAAAATCCCAACTGAAGGATTTGCCAAAGGTGATAAGGTGCAACTAGTGTATCAATAGCTGGGAACAAAAGATTATTACACTGTCAACCAAGTACTCTCTCTTGAGCACATTGAAATTGAGCATCAAGGCACACAGAGAAAGCTTACAGTGAGAGGTGACAAGTTGAGACATCACCAACATCAACCACCCTAAAGGGAGTCCAATGTCAAGCTAGTGACAATAAAAGAGCGCTTCATGGGAGGCAACCCATGATTTAAGATTTCTGTCTTCTCTTTAATAAGCTATGATTTCCTGAGTATGATTTTGAACTTTCATAGTTGATAAATGCATATTTCATTTTAGAGCAGAAGTCAGACATCTAAGTTTGGTGTCCCTTAAGACACACTTAATTTTTGCTTTTCAAAAAGAAAGGGAGCTATTCTTAGAACATATGCGTAATTCTTTTGATGGAGCATATGACCAAACACTAAGTTTGGTGTCTGCATGTATAACAATGTTCAGAAGATCATTTCCCAATCATGGAATCAAAACCATACAGAAAGGAATCATGCATCAAAATTTTTTTTTTACATCAATTGTGAAGAATGGCTTGCATTGCTAAGCCATCCCCTCAATAAAAGATAAGTTTGGTGTTCACCAACTTTTAGCATCTTTAATTAAGGGACACAATTTACAAAAAAAAAATTTAATAATAAATAGTAATAAACAAAACAAAACAATTCTTTTTCTTTAGTAACAAATCAATTGCCAACGAATATTATTAATAAAGGCTAGCTGTTTTGGTTCATGCAGGAGAAAAAGATTGAAACAAACTCAAGGAGGGGCCACGGCTAGGATCAGCTAGGAGAGGATGGTCACATGTGCCTAGAAGAACGCGCTCATGGGGAACAGAATTTGCATGCATGCATCATTGAACACCTAAATGCATGCAGCCAATGGAAGGAGGATCCTCGTCAAAGCCTCAACAATACATGCAGACCGTCCATTTCATGCATCCCTTGGATGAACAACTTAATCTTAACCCTTCATGAGCACCAACGAGTCCCTTTCTCACTCATTATGGTTTTGTTGGAAAGCTTGAAGAATCCACCTATAAATAGCCGTTGGCACCAAAACGGTCTACACACTCTCATTCAAGCCACTCTCATATGAAAGCCATAACCTCTTATACTCCCAAAACCAAAATAACTCCCTTATCTCACACAACAGAACCGAACCAAAACTCAACCCAAACACAACACATACTTCTTCTATTCTCACTTTTTCTTTCTTCTTACTTCAAATCCAATAGCCTCCTCAAGTTCAAAAAGAAGGCCGGGAAAGGAACCTATGGTAGCCGAACCTCCATCATTTGATGCAACCAAATTTAGATCCCAATTCCATGAAGGGCGATATCATAGGTTCATGGAGACAAAGAATGTCATTTATGAGAAAGGCCTTGAGTTGAGAGACGGGGAATACCCCATCATGAGGCAAATCACTAAAGAAAGAAGGTGGGAACTTTTATGTGCTCCTCTTGTTGACATCAGTGCAGTCATGATCAGGGAGTTCTATGCAAATGCTGTAAAGGAAAACAAAGATAGTGCTCCTTACACAAGTTATGTCAGAGGAGTTGAAGTGAGTTTTAGTCCAGCTGCCATCACAAGGGCTCTCAAGTTGAGAACCATAACTTATGCAGAGCCCAGTTATGAAACCAGATTGCAGATGGAAAACAATCCTGATGAGATCTTGCAAGGGTTATGTGTGGAGAATACAGATTGGGAAAGAGATTCAAAGGGAGTTCCAAGTCACTTGAGGAGGATAAATCTCACTCCTGTGGCTAAGGGATGGTATGAAATAGTGAGGAGATCTATCCTTCCTACTGAAAACGCTTCTTGGGTCACAATCAAACGAGCACTCTTGACATACTGCATCTTGCATGGAGGTGAGATCAACCTCGCACAACTCATAGCCGACAGTATTCAAGAGATGGCCAATAGCACAAGCAAATCAAGTGGTCTTGGACATCCAAGCACCATCCTCAGGCTATGTGACAAAGCTGGAGTAATCTTTGAAGATGAGGACACAGAAAAAGTGAAAAAGGGAAAATGGATCACTAAGAAGAGTATGGAAGGAATAAATGAAGAAGATAGAATAAATGAGGAAGATGATCCAAAGGGTGTGGAAGCTCCCAGACAAAGGAGAACTCAAAGAGAGGAAGGACGAAATCAAGCTCATGATGCCAAAGACATGAGCCAGCTACACAGAGCAATAGAAGAGCTATCCCAACAACTCATGCAAACTCAACAAGGGCAAAATCATGGGTGCCAAGAGCAATATCTAGAGCCCCATCCAGAGTTTAGGGAGCAATACCTGAAAGACAAAGAGGAGAGAGAAGCTTGGCAGCGTCAAATGGAGGAGAAGCAAGAGAGATGGCAACAGCAAATGATGACTCAACAGCAAGAATTTCAAGCACAGATTCTTGAAGGACAAAAAGAGCAATACAAAGAATTCAAAGAATCATATGATAAGTTGTATTTTAGTCAAGCTAAAGCAGGGGAATACAGTCACAACTTGTATCAATGGAAGAATATTCATCACACCATGGGAGAAGTGAGATACGCACAAAGAATGGAGAATGATGAAAACATGCAAGCAAGGTTGGAGTACTTGACCCATAATTTGCCAACACTCAATCCTCAGATCAAGCCATTTGAGCAATGCCCTGAATTTGAAGCCAAGCAACAAGCAAGGTCTCGTCACTATACGGAGGCAACCTTTAAAAGATTGGAAGATGTTGGGCTCTCAGGACTCTTAGATTCTGTCTGGGGTAGAAGATGTCCTGGTGAAGAGATCCGAGACTACTCCAAGCTAGGGAAGAGAAAGAAGAAAAAGGGAGAATCAAGCAGCAGCCAC
>NC_029778.3:52171310-52183798 GCF_000817695.3 Arachis duranensis
GTCCTCAAATCCCTTTTACATTCAAGCAATTTATGTTCCTTGCAATTTAAGTTACTGCAATTTACATTTCTTGCACTTTAAGTTTCAGTCATTTACTTTCTTGTTCTTTAAGATTCTGCAAGTTTACTTTCCTGCACTTTAATTTACTGCAATTTTCCCTTCCCCCTTTACATTCCAAGCAATTTAGCTTCTATTAAACACAAATCACTCAACCAATACTTGATTCGCTTGACTAAATCAACCACTAAACTAAAATTGCTCAATCCTTCAATCCCTGTGGGATCGACCTCACTCATGTGAGTTATTATTACTTGATGCGACCCGGTACACTTGCCGGTGAGTTTTGTGTCGGATCGTTTTCCGCACATCAGCTGCCACGTTAATGTAATTAACGTGGCAACTAACGTAGGCTATGATGGCTTCGAAGGCATTATTGGCGATCACTTTTTCCGTTAACGCTACAAGCTTGTCCCCATTCCACGTTAATGGTCACGTTAATTAGATTAACGTGGCTGCTAACGTGGCTCCTTCTTGCATCCTTTGCCCTGAAATCAAGCAATTAAAGTGCATCAAAGCTCTGTTCCAAGTCATGAGATTATGAATCATCAATATATCATTCAATTCCTGCCTAATTCTCATGAAATCATGTAAAGTTCACAATGTTTGCTTGAATCAAGGTGTAAGTGTATTTTTGTCCAAAACTTGCTTATTTACTAAGAAAATGCATGAAACTACCCTAAAACAGTAAAGAAAAGGTCAGTGAAACTGTCCAAGATGCCCTGGCATCAAGCTCACATGTTGGTTACTTTGCCAAAACCTGACACACTCGGTAGCTAACCCGGATATCATCTCTCTATGTCTCCACACTCTTGGGATATAGTACCCGTCACACTCTCGGGATATAGTGCCCGTCACACTCATGGGATATAGTGTCTATCGCATTTCTTGGGATAAACTACTCCCACACTCTTGGGACATAGTGCCCGCCATACCACGCTCTTGGGATATAGTACCCGCACACTCATGGGATATAGTGCCCGACACACTTCCCAGGGTAAGGTGCTCCCACACTCTTGGGATATAGTGCTTGACATGCCACGGTCTTGGGATATAGTGCCCGTCACACTCATGGGATATAGTGCCCGACACACCTTACAATAGACAGAAACTAACACATTCTCATCATGAACAAGTCTCAATCATCACATTCATTCATAGTCATTCATAATCATTTCACAACCATTCATCATTGCTATGGCATCATATATACTTCATGTATTCACATTTTCTATATATAAGTCATCACTTTTCAACCTTACTTCACCCCCAAGATACCTCCTCTTCCCTAGCTTTTGGTCATTAATAGGTTTACTACTAAGATCTAGGGCTAAAAAAGTGAAAATAGAAGTTTAGAGGTTCAAAATTGGATTTAAAACACAAAACATTCATTTGCTGAAGAACAGGGCTATGTGTACGCACATCATATGTATCCATACTCATACGTGTAATTTTGCCCAGGTAACGCGTACGTGTGGGGCACGCGTACGCGTGAGGGTGCGTTTGGAACAAGACGCGTACGCATTACCCTTCCTATGTATGCATATGCGTCAAACTGAATCGAATGTTCGCATACGCAAAAACCCCAGTGATGCGTACGCATGGACCACTACGCGTGAGCATACATTTTTGCCCGTGTATGGAATGTATGCGTACGCATACAATGCAACAGCACGAAAAAGCTGCTAAGTCCAGATTTTTTTCAGTTTACACACCAAACTTTGATCGAGCATAACTTCCTCATTTTAAAATATTTTTCCTCCATTATTCTTCGAACGGCATAAACATCTCAAACCAAATTTTCTTTCTACACAAGTTTGAAATAATTCGAAAGTCCGAAGACCAAGTTATGATCTACCAAATTTGGGTCAAAATCATAATTTTCAAAAAACTCTACAAACTCCATTTTCAAAACATACCAATTCCTACCTTTGAAAACCAACTAAAAAACCTACCAAATTCAGCATTAAATATTATCCAACTCCCGTATTACGTCTACATCCTACCAATTCTCTATTTTTGTTAGTTTCCAATTCAACAATATCCAATCATACATCATCAAGTGTCTATATTAATACAATATTCAACTTCAAATTCATCAATCACTATACATATACCACTCAACATCATATACAAATCACATACTTACAACCAAAAACATCATCCACAATCTCCAAGCCCATTATCCACATACATAATAATTATTCTCACCCAATCAACCACAACCATCCAAAATCATTATCCATATAATCAACACAATTCACATTATGCAATCAACTACATCAACAATTCAATTCTTATCTTTGTGTCACTAGTCTAAGTTTTCACAATACATTATATTTTAGATACAGAAAACCGAAACCATACCTTGGCCGATTTCCCGCTTAACTCGTAACACCTTCAGTACACTTTTTCCTCAAGCTTTCAAGGCTCAACACCTTCTAAATAGATTTTCCAGCACCAATAGTCCACTTTCAAGCTTATAAAAACTCAATCAAGCTCCAAACCACTTACATACATATTACCTAACATACATCATAAACAACCACATATACAAACTCTACACCCAAACACAACAAATCAAATATTTCAACAGGGTTGAGAATTCTTACTATATCCAAGGATCAAAAGGGAAAGATTAAGCCTTTCCCTCAAGCTAATCGGATCCTATAACATTAAAGAGCTTAAAATTTCAACACTTTTACCCAATAATTTTGAATCCAGTGCTGGGAAAAATGAAAGAAATTCGTGGCTTACCACTCAAATAAAGTTACGGACTTTGTAGAGCTCGACACTGTAGTCACGTGGCCACAAACAGTGCGGCGATCGGAGTTTCGGATCAAAAGTTATGTTGGATTGAAGTTACACCAAGGGTTAGGTTCATGGATTGATCTTTCCTTTTTTCTCCAAATGCTTCAACCTATTTTGCTGAAGGAGAGAGGAAAGAATGGTTCATTTAGTGTGTCTTGGCTGAATGGGTTGGGCTTTGGGCCCAATACAGGCCCAGTTTGTCTAGTTCGGCCCAATCTTGGGCTAAATTCTTTAAAATTTGTGTTAAAATTCTCATTTTAATTTTCTCTATCATATTAAACCATAAAGATCACATTTCTTATTACCTTGAATAAACTCTAATTTATGAATTAATTATTTATTAATTAACCAGGTTTTAAACTATTAACACGGTTACCATTTTTCGAACTACCCACAGTTAACATTATTGCTTTAGATTTTTAACTCAGATATAATTTATTTATTAAATTTTTAATTGAGATATATGACGAGAGGATTTTTACTAGTAAAGAATTTCATAGAAATAATCACGTTGTAAGTATAGTTCCTAAACCAACAAAGAATCCTTTCATACAAAAGTTTTGGTTGTCACAAGTAACAAAAACCAATAAAATTTATAACCGAAGTATTTAAACCTCGGGTCGTCTCTCAAGGAATTGTAGGGAGGTGTAATTATTATTGGTTATGGGAAAAGTATCATTTTGGGTTTTTCAAGATAAGAAGCAACAATAGTAAATGGCAATGGAAACAAACTAATTATAAAAACTCTTGGCAATGTGTGAGAACTCGAAATTCTATCCTAGTTATCCTTATCAATTGTGATGAGAATTGTTTATTGCTCCCACTTGTCAACCTTTAACTCTGAAGGTATGTTAAGTGGATAAATCAATTTGATCCCTCAGATCCTAGTCAACTCCTTATGGAAAGACTAGAGTTATTGGAATTTAAATTAACTAGCAAAGATAACAATTATCAATAAACAAGAAGTTTGATAACTCAAGTGTCTCCAATTACTCAACCAAAGCCAAGAATGTAAAAAGCTAGATTAAAATTATAACTATGAAATACTTTAAATTGCAATAAATAGAAAATTAAATTAAACATGAGAATTCATAAATCAAATAGCAATATAAAGTAATCAACAAGGGAAAGTAAATAAACTAAAGTACCAGAAGAATTAAAAGTAGAAGAGAAAACTAAATACGAAAAGCTAATCCTAAAATCCTAAAACCTAAGAGAGAGGAGAGAGCCTCGCTCTCAAGAAACTATATCTAAAACCTAACTAATGTGAATTATGAATGTTGTCTCCATGAATAGATGTATTCCCCGACTTTATAGCCTCTAATCTATATTTTCTGGGCCAAAAACTGGGTCAAAACCAGCCCAAAAATCGCCCTCTGCGATTTCTGATACGTCCAGCAACCGGCAAAGTCACGCGTACGCGTCGTCCACGCATACGCGTGAATTTAGTTTTCTACGGGTCATGCATGCGCGTGATCCACGCGTGCGAGTTGTCTATCTTCAGGGCAACTATGGCAAATTATATATTGTTGTGAAGCCCCGGATGTTAGCTTTCCAACGCAACTAAATCCGCGTCATTTAGACTTCTGTAGCTCAAGTTATGGTTGATTTAGTACCAAGAGGTCAGGCTGGACAGCTTTAGCAGTTCCTTCAGTTTCTTGTATTCCTTCCACTTTTGCATGCTTCATTTCCATTCTCTAAGCCATTCTTACCCTGTAATCCCTAAAATCACTTAACGCACATATCACAGCATCGAATGGTAATAAGAGAAGATTAATATTAGAAAATATAAGGCCAAAGAAGCATGTTTTCAATCATAGCACAAAATCAGGAAGGAAAACATAAAACATGCGAATTGTAGGAATAAGTGTGAGAATAATGGATAAAATCCACTAGATTAAGCACATGATAAACCCTAAAAATGGGGTTTATCAACCTCCCCACACTTAAACATTAGCATATCCTCATGCTAAGCTCAAGAGAGCTAAAAGAGTGAAGAGGAATGGTAGAGAGTATGAAATGCAACCTATCAATGTGAATGCAACTACATGAAAAATGTTTCTACCTACTTGGTCAAAGTAAATAAATCTTCCAAGAACAAACATGAACTGGATTTCACTAATTCAAATCATAAAGTAAAGTACAAGTAAACTTGTAAGAAGAAAGCGCATGAAAGCTGGGAACAAGGAATCGAGCATCAAACCCTCACCGGAAGTGTATACACTCTAATCACTCATGTGTTTAAGGTTCGATCTCTCAATTCTCTACTAATCTTGCTTTCTAAGGCTTGCTTTTCTTCTACCAATCAACAAAGAATTAATGCACAGATACACATATCAGGAGGTCTTTTAAGGGTTGTAATGGGGTTAGGGTCAAGGTAGGATTGTATTTGGCCAAGTGGACTAAAATCTGAATCCTTAATTAACTTAAACTTTTCCGACCTAATTTAAGACAATCCATGTAATCACAATACAAAACCTAACTATCTATTAACCATGTTTTCCACATATTCATGCATCCAAATTTGAGTACAACTCATATGTATTGCTTTCACCATTTACTTTGGGGCATTTTGTTCCCTTTTTATTATTTGCTCTTTTTCTTTTTTTTATTTATTTTTCTCTTTTTTCTTCTTTTCTTTTTCGGTGCATATGATTAAGGTATTGAATGCATAAACATGTTCTTAACATTTTTCACATTTTCACACAAAGTCTAACATACTCAATTCTCTAACCAGATATTTTCGATCCCAATTTTCCCACACTTAATTCATGAACACTCTCACTAGTCTAAGCTAACCAAGGATTCAAGTTAGGGACATTATTGTTTTCCGCTTAGAGTTAGTGATGAGCTAAAGTAAAGAATAAAGGGGTAAAATAGGCTCGACTTTGGTTTGCAAAGGATAATGAAAAGGGTAAGGCCATATGGGTTTGTAAGCTCATTGAAACAAAGGCCTCAATCATATAAGTGCATGCATATATTAAACAATGGAAATATAGAATTAAGCAATACAAGGATCACAATTTTAGAGAGAACAACATACACCAAAATAAAATATTGGTTGATAAAATGCAACCAATCAAATAGGCTCAAAATCTCACTGGTTTTGTGTGTTCAAGCTCTAAACCATGTTCCAAAATAAAATTCCTTCAAACAAGTTTAACAAAGAAATTTTCAATTTAAATTAGTGAAATATTATAAAATAGAGTCTTGAAAAGAAATTTATTACTTTAACCAAGCAGTGGTAAAATATGCACAAAATCAAGCAACATGCAATCAAATTAATGCAAATGCAACAACTAACAAGGAAAATAAAACATTGGTGTTGAGAAGAAATTAACTAACCCACGGATGTCGGTATCGACCTCCCCACACTTAAAGATTGCACCGTCCTTGGTGCATGTAAGATGTGCACGTGGACGGGTGGCTCCAACTGATGTTTTTCTCTAAAGATTGTGCAGATGGACCTGTCGGTTCCTCCATTGAGAAGCTTTCCCTTTCCCTTCTTTGGTGGCCAACCAGAAAGAAGACAAAAAGGAAGAGAAGTAACCCAAAAATAAAGATAAGAAAACAAATAAAGTATGGTGGGTTAATGCCAAATAATGCGGGTCTCAATTACATGGTAGCTACAACATGCAAGAGAGAAGACAGTAGAAGCAAACGACATATTAGTAGTGCAAAAACTGCAACAAAGAGGAAGAGAGTGTGGGTAATACAATATAGTATAAGTTCATGTCAATGCAAAAGGAATACCAGGATCATAAAAATTAGCATTGACTTATGAATAATAATACCCAATCAGAATAAAACAAGTCATGAAGCACCAGAATAATTCAAGAAAAGGTGCAACAGTTGAATAAGAAAATTGATCACCAATGGAAAAATAAAAACATGCACAAAATTAAAATGCAATGAATGAAAGTATGCAAATAAGTTAAGTAAAATAGAATGAAAGAGAATAAGGATGAGAGGTTAAAGGAATGAAGAAGAAGAAAGTAAGAAAAAAGGAAGAAAGAAGAAGAAAGGAGAGAAGAAAGGAGAAGGGGATGAGAAGGGGACGCGACGCACGCGCGTAGGGCACACGTGCGCGTGAAAATTGCATTAACCATGTGACGAGTACGCGTCGCCTACGCGTACGCGTGGGTGGTCTGGAAGTGAAAGGATGCGCACGCGTCAGGGACGCGCACGCGTGGGTGATGTTGTGCCTCTAGCACAGTACCAGCCCCAGACCATCACAACTCTCTGTTCAACACGTTTTAACGCCGATTTTTGTGCCCACGCATACGCGTCGCTGACGCTTACGCGTGGTTGAACTTTTTGCAGGCGACGCATATGCGTGGGGTACGCGTACGCGTGGGGTAGCTTGTGTGCCACGCACCCTTCCCACGCGTCTCTCGCGCAACTCTCTGTTTGGTTGCTCATATACAAACGACGCGTGTGCGTCGTAGACGCTTGCGCGTCGATCCCTTTTTTTATTTTATATGCAGAATGCAAAATGTAGAATGCAGATGAATATGCAGAATTTATGAATAAACACTAATAAAAATAAAATGAAATAAGACTAAGAACAAAAAGGAATGATTATACCATGGTGGGTTGTCTCCCACTTAGCACTTTTGGTTTAAGTCCTTAAGTTGGACGTTTAGTGAGCTCCTTGTCATGGAGGCTTGTGCTTGAACTCATCCAAGAATCTCCGCCAATGTTTGCAATTCCAATAGCCTCTGGGGTCCCAAACTAGGCCCATAAAGCCTTCAAGCAAGTCAAAGCAGGTGACAAGGCCCCAAGAGTAATGACTGTTGGAATGAATTCCGGGGTCCTAAACCTTGCTTTTGCACCCATCTTCAAGTTGATCATCATGATTCCATCCGGGTGGTAAGCAATCCGAATTCTCACTAAGGCATCCAAACAGCTTCCTAGATCCATTCATTCGAGCTCTACACCAACCCTTGCATTTCAACTTGGAGCATGCAACCATATTGAACCTTGCAGGACAACTCTTTCCACTGACCATCTCCCTCTTACTCTTAAAACCACAGAGTGCTCTAAGTTGACCATCCGTCTCCAGTAGCCCATATTCAAGTGGGAAAGTAAAGGTCAAGGATAAGAATTTTACCCACTTGAACGTTGTGTTAGACGGTAATGGCCTTGGGAGAGGTATTTCTAATGATCTTGCAAGCTCCACTCCCTTGTGCTCTTCTCTGACAACTTCCACCTCCTTGCGAGCCTCTTCAATTTCAACCTCTTCCTCTTGGTAGCTTTCTTCCAATTCAATCTCCTCTTCATTGCCTACCAAGGGCATGGCAGGTTGTGCTTCTTCTTCTTTAATCTCCATGTCAAGTCTAATGCGAGAGGATTCAATTGTAGATAAGGATTCATCAATGATTGAGTCCGTCTCTTGATCAACCTCTTCAAAGTCTTCAACCAGGCTATGCCTTGGAGGTTGTACACCCTCCTCAACATTAATTTCAAATGTCTTGGAAGCAGGCTCTGTGACTTGACCTTCCCATGGAGGTTCCGCATCTCCTAAGTTCTCAACCATTTCCTCTTTGACTGTTGCAGCTTCGTCCAGTTGTTTTAGCATTAAATCATACTCCTCCTTGATGATTTTCTTTCTATGACAACTCCCTTCAACTACTTCTTCATCTTCAAGGGTCTCTCCTACCTCCACATTTTGGGCCTCCTCTTGCTCCTCTAGAAATAAGGTCGCGTGTAACCAATCCATCGCGATTGCATCCCTAAGACGTCCCTTCTCTCTTGTTCTATGTCCATAGTATAATTGGGATCATCTTGCTCTTGGATTGATATATGTGGGTGCTCTTCCATGGAGGGTGGTGATGGGATGGAGAGATCATTATGTGGTTGAAAAGGAAGTGCACTAGAGCTTGAGGGTTGAGTATTCGAGGTAGAGGATTGGTCCACGCGGGATGTAAGAGCTTGAAGAGTAGAGGTGAGACTAGTGATAGAGGCAAGTCTGGTATGAAGCTCTGTTTGCCCTTGGTGAATAGCACCAAGGGTGTTGTCACCCAGTGGAGGTTGGGGTAGATAGGAGGGTTCATTATTTTGGAAAAAGGGTGCATGGTAGGAAGGTTGTTCTTCTTGGTAAGGGCATGGAGATGGTGAATATTGAGGTGGCGGCTCATAAGAGTAATTGTGCTGGAACGGGGGTGGTTCTAAGTATGGTCATAAGGTGGATAAGGGTTAGGGTCATACGAGGGTGTTTGGTAGTAGGGGGTTTGTGAGTTTGGTGGTTCAAACCTATGTTGAGGAGGGGGGTCATAGGCATATGGTGGGGCTTGTTGGTAACTACAAGGGGGTCCACCATATCTATCATCTTGGTACGCACCTCAGAATGGCTCATGACTATAGTAAATTAGTGGAGGTTGGTTATCACGAAGAGGTCCACCATAACTATTGTCTTGGTATGCATCATAGAGTGGTTGTTGGCTATAGCGCATTGGAGGGGGTTGTTGCCAAGAGGGTTGATCAAATCCTTGTGGCTCCTTCCATCTTTGATTCTTCCAATCTTGATGCCTGTTCTCATTATAGCTTCCAATCCTTTCAATAACATTGGAACCAAACTTAAAGCCAGAGGGGTAAGAATTCATAGTAGTTAATAAAAAACTTGTAAACAAAAACAAATAAATAAGCAAAGACAAATATTTACAATAACCAATAATAAGGCTCACATTTACAATTCCCCAACAATGGCTCTATTTTGACAAGAGTATTTTTGCTAGAAAAGAATTTCATAGAAATAATCACGTTGTAAGTATAGTTCCTAAACCAACAAAGAATCCTTTCGTACAAAAGTTTTGGTTGTCACAAGTAACAAAACCGAATAAAATTTATAACCGAAGTATTTAAACCTCGGGTCGTCTCTCAAGTAATTGCAGGGAGGTGTAATTATTATTGGTTATGGGAAAAGTATCTTTTTGGGTTTTTTAAGATAAGAAGCAACAATAGTAAATGGCAATGGAAACAAACTAATTATAAAAACTCTTGGCAAGGTATGAGAACTAGAAATCCCATCCTATTTATCGTTATCAATTGTGATGAGAATTGTTTATTGCTCCCACTTGTCAACCTTTAACTCTAAAGGTATGTTAAGTGGATAAATCAATTTGATCCCTCAGATCCTAGTCAACTCCTTATGGAAAAACTAGAGTTATTGGAATTTAAATTAACTAGAAAAGATAACAATTATCAATCAACAAGGAGTTTGATAACTCAAGTGTCTCCAATTACTCAACCAAAGCCAAGAATGTAAAAAACTAGATTAAAATCATAACTATGAAATGCTTCAAATTGCAATAAATAGAAAATCAAATTAAACATGAGAATTCATAAATCAAATAGCAACATAAAGTAATCAACAAGGGAAAGTAAATAAACTAAAGTACTAGAAGAATTAAAAGTAGAAGAGAAAACTAAATAAGAAAAGTTAATCCTAAAATCCTAAAACCTAAGAGAGAGGAGAGAGCCTCTCTCTCTAGAAACTACATCAAAACCCTAACTAATGTGAATTATGAATGTTGTCTCTATGAATGGATGCATTCTCCCACTTTATAGCCTCTAATCTGTGTTTTCTAGGCCGAAAACTGGGTCAAAACCAGCCCAAAAATCAACCCCAGTGATTTCTGATACGTCCAGCACGCGGCAAAGTCACGCGTACGCGTCGTCCATGCGTACGTGTGGATTGAGTTTTTTCCAGGTCACGCGTGCGCGTGATCTACGCGTGCGTGTCGCCTATCTTCAAGGCAGCTATGGCAAATTATATATCGTTGTGAAGCCCCGGATGTTATTTGAACCTCTATAACTCAAGTTATGGTCGATTTAGTACTAAGAGGTCAGGCTGGACAGCTTTAGCAGTTCCTTCAATTTCTTGTATTCCTTCCACTTTTGCATGCTTCCTTTCCATTCTCTAAGCGATTCCTGCCATGTAATCCTTGAAATCACTTAACGTACATATCACGGCATCAAATGGTAATAAGGGAGGATTAATATTAGCAAATATAAGGCCAAAGAAGCATGTTTTCAATCATAGCACAAAATCAGGAAGGAAAACGTACAACATGTGAATTATATGAATAAGTGTGAGAATAATGGATAAAATGCACTAGATTAAGCACAGGATAAACCCTAAAAATGGGGTTTATCAATATAATTTTTAAATGAAAATTTTTTTAAATATTTTATATACTCTCTTGAGTAGTAATTTTTAAATTTAAATTATATATATTTCAAATTTTGTTTGTTGCATGGCCATTTATGATATAGACAATGTAAAAAAAAATAAAAAGTTTGTGAGAGTGATAAACCGTTTAGGAGAGAGTAATCGTCTTATTTTTTTAACATTTGGAGATGGATAGTACTTGAAAATAGAATAAGAGAAGTAGTTATTAGTGACTAAATATTATTAATCTAAATCATATTATAAATATTATTTTAATCATAAATTTTTTGTAATAATACATATATATGAAAATTTAATTCGTTTACCGTGTAAACGAAATATGTAAAAGAAATGAAAAATGGTAAATATACTACAAATTACCTATATTTGTAAGTAAAATATTTAAATTATTTATTTATAAAAAAATCCTAATATTAATAGAGAATTTTAAATGATTTATTTATTTTTTGGATCCCTTAGTTTAATTCCGCCCCTAGACGTGCCATGCATGATCTGTTCGTTTCTACTAACTACCATATTATTTTATTTTTCTGACGAAGATTCCTTTAAGAAGTTATATAGTACAAAGATAAGTATAAACTTATCTTGTGTACACTATAAACAAGGTACGTGTTAAATTATAGTGTTTACAATGTAAACGAGATACAGTAAGACAAATTTTCAACAACTATTAAAAGTTGTGCAACCCTTAGTATTCTGTACAGACATTTCATATCCTCTTCTCCTGCATCTTTCTTTCAAAAAATAGGCAAAAATGTCAAATAGTAGCGGATATGTGATTGTCTACCTATATCCCAATTTCGTATGAGAAATATTTGAGTGATATTTGAACAAAAATGATTGTGCATTTCATAACAAGATAAAGAGTTACACTTTGATGTTTATATAGTTAATGTTAAATAATCGATGGTCTAACTAAATAATTTTGCTTAATATTTTAAGTAATTACTGTTTGTTACTATATATTTATATATTTGGATCAATACTCTCAGGTTATCTATGTCATAATATAAATTATTTTTTAAAAATATTCTAGTTTGATGCACATATCACTATAAGAAAAATATTGAGAATCATCGGATTTAGCGTCACAGAGTAGCGGCGAATTTACTGGCGATAACAACATCGAATTCATAAGGTTAAGTAATTACAGGCAGATTTATGTTTCTAACAGTAATTTTGCCGATAATATTTGGAGGAAAACAAAAATAAATTGGCGCATCCTTTAGAGTCGGATTAAGAGTTGAAAAAATCCGACAGTAAACACATTTAGTGAAATGCTGTGTTTTAGTAACACACAATGGTTTGCGGTCAGATTTTTTTGACGATAACTGGGCTGTAAATTCAAAGCGTGAGCCCTCTTCTCCCTCATCTGAATTTCCCCCTCTCTCTCTCTCTCTCTCACTCTCTCTCTCTCTAGCCCTCC
>NC_029778.3:52183804-52208529 GCF_000817695.3 Arachis duranensis
TGGCCAAACTAAGCCACTGCTTCTTCCTTCTCTTTCTTACGTTCTCTCTCTATACGACTTTAGCTCGACCCATATCACACAACCCCTGTTCGTAGCTTGTTCCAGCTACCATCCAACTCCGGTGACCGTTTGTTTGCTGCTTTTCGCACTGGCAACATCATAGTTGTAACACCCAAACTTTTAGCACCTCATGATCGTACTAAAATTCCGAGCGCTATTTACCTCTAAACCTTTTTTTGATATACTATCTTTATTTAATATTGAGCCTTTACGAATATGAACCGAAACTTTAATCAAGAAAACGAAAGGTTTTACTTTAAATCTCTTAATCACACACACGCACACATGCACACACGCACACACACACACACATATATATATATGATTCAAAAAAATCTCAATATAGTATAATAACTCATAAATAACTAATTATTTAATTTTCAAAAATTCGGGGTGTTACATCGTACTCCACTTATAAAAATTTTCGTTCTCGAAAATTGTTATATTGAAACAAGTTCGAACTCAAATCAAAGAAAATAGGGTCCACGAAGAAAAGTACAGGAAAGTTCTAAGATAGTATTCAAAAGAGGTCACATAGGTGGTGCGTGAAACTGACTCCGCACATTTCGCACAAATAGACCGGCAAGTATACCAGGTCGTCCAAGTAATACCTCAGGTGAGTGAGGGTCGATCCCACGAGAATTATTGGTTTGAGCGAGCAATGGATACTTTTTAGATCTTAGTCAGGCAGATAGAAAATATAGTTTGTCACAGAAAACGCATAAAACAGAATAAATAAATAAAACGTTACTAAATAGGTGTGAAATTAACGATAGGAGAATGGTTGAGGCTTCAGAGATGCTTCTTCCTTTTGGATCAACTTTTCTCACCATCTACTCCAACTTCAGATTGATTCATTCCGTGGCAGGCTATAAATGATTAAAGCCAGGTCAGCGGTCATTAATGTCCTCTGTTTTAGATCAAACGCTGAGTCAGTCATCTAATCTGAATGGGGGTAAAGCTCTAGCAGTCCATTCCCTTGGTGATCCTACTCAAAACGCCACAGATAAGGTCGGATCTTCCAGATCAGAGAATGCTGCTCCAGTGGTTCCAGCCTATACCACAAAAGCTTTAATCACCGCACATCTCAGTTGAACTGATGTCTCGAGAAATCCCCAATGAAGTCGTGGATTAGCCGTCTAAGAGATGTACAATCAAGCTTGTGGTTCAATACTATCCCGTCAAGGACTCGCAAGAATCCATGTGGAATGAGGATGATTGTTACTGGTCATTCTATTCATAAGGTTAAAGAACGAAGATACATCTTAGAATAGAATCAAGCATAGATTAAAGTAGAATAGTGATATTATTAATTCATAATAATCAATAGAGCTCCTAACCTTAACCTAGGAGGTTAGTGACTCACTGATGACAAGTCATCTTATGCTAGCTTTTCAAGCATTTTTCACTTGTTTCATTAGGTTTTATGCACTTTCTTTCATTATAAGTAAGTGGTTTGGAGTGGAATTGCATGGTTTTGTTGAATCAATCAACCATCCTTTATTTGACACTAAATCATAAGGTTTAAGCTAAAATTAATTGGTTTTTGAATGAATTATGAACCTTGTGAATTTGGTGATACTTTGATTGGTTATTTTGATAACCTGTAGGGGAAGAAAAGAAAAAAAAAACAAGAAAGCGTGGCCTAAGAAGCGTGGCCTAAGGAAGAAGAAAAGCGTGGCACATTGAAGGGGAGAGCCATAGCGCTCTCTCTAAGAGCTCAATGCTCTCCAAAGGAGCGCTACTCAAGGCCAAGGAAGAAAAGCATGGATGCTGTGCTCTCTCCCTTAACCGAGCGCTACAACAATTCAAGGAAACAAGGCAAGATAAACAATGCTCGGTTAACACAAGCAACATTATCGGGCTCCATCCAAAATAAATGCAAGGAGCAACGTTTGCTAGTGAAGGCCACAAGGATCGAACCCATGACCAATGGGGAGGAAGGGGTGCTACTCACAAAGGAAAATAAGCCAAAATAGGCTAAAATGCACTCAAAAACAAGTTTCGAACCCAAGACATGGAGGACCCAAAAGGAGCGCTACTCTTCAAGGATTTTTTCCAAAATGCTCCCAGCAAGTCTCGAACCGGGTACCTCATTCCTCAAGCATGGATGCTACGCTTTCATGGAAAACCGAGCTCTAGAGAGTGTATCACAAGGCTTGGTGCGCACAACAAAAAGCAAGGCCAAGGCAACAAGGGATGCTGCGCTCTTGGCACCAACCGAGCACTACCCTGGTGCTGATTGTCACGCAAATTGCCAAGGAAAACAAAGGGAATGCTGTGCTCTTGGTGACAACCGAGCATTGCCCTGGGAGTGGCACCCATGGGCCAAAATTCAACCAAAATTCCATTTAAATTCAATTCATCACCAAATTAAAAAGCCCACTCCAAATTCTAAAATCCAAAAATAGGAAGTGTATAAATAGAAGTTAGTTTGATTTAGAGAGGACCTTTTGACATTTTTCTTTTTTTTTTTGACTTTTGATCTTTTTGGAGATTTTTCATTTTTGGGAGCTGAATTTTAGATTTTAGCTTTTGGGTTTGGGAATTGAGAAGAGAGTTGAATTCTCTTGCTCTTTGTTCTTGCTTCTACTTTCTTCACTCTTTCTTTTTGAATCTGGGATTGAGAATTGAAGGAATTCTATTTCATTCTTGATTTGAGATCTTTCTTTGTTCACTTTCTGCATAACTTGAATGAATTGTGATTTGGATCTAATTGTTCTTCACTACTTTCATCTTTACTTCTTCTGCAATTGTTCTCTGTTGGATCAAGGAAGGAATTGAGATCTAGACTTGTTTTCTAGTCTCTTTGAATCCTTGAGATCTTCCACTTCTCAATTGGATCTTGAAATTGAGTTGAATTTACTTTCTGTTTACAGCTTCAAGCAATTCTTCTTTTCTGTTTAGCTCTGCTACATTTTGATTCTTCTTTTACTTTTCTGATTGATTGTTATTTACCTTCTCTTATTTAGTTTCTGAAATCCCATCTCCCAAAGCCCTTTATGATTCAGGCTATTTACATTTCTTGCACTCTGAGCTTCAGCTCTTTACATTTCTTGCAATCTAAGCTTCTGTTATTTACATTACTTGCACTTTGTGTTGGATCATTTTCCACACATCAAGTTTTTGGCGCTGTTGCCAGGGATTGAATTAGATTGACAATGATTAAGTAAGGGGGTGGTCTAGATTAAGCATTTTTTTTACTTTTCCTTAATTTTTTACTAACACACTAACTGTTTGAATATTTGCTTAAGCTAATCATAATCTCACTCTAGCAATAGAGTCCATTGTTACTGGTTTTCTGGTTTTGTGTGTTTCTGGTGTTTTTTTTTTGTATGACAGAGGCAAGAAGAGAGGTTCCCAACTCTGGTGATCCTGACGAAAGAACTTTGAGAAGAATAAGAAGAGAAGCCAGAAGGAAGGGAGTCATTGGCGAAGAAGTTCTTGAGGAAGAATATCAAGAAATGGAAGGGAATCCTTCTCATTCTAACCCACCAGAAGCAGTGGCCAATAACAATCCACTTCAGAAAAGAGTTTTGGCTTCCTACACGTTTGCAAATCCAAGGCATTGTGGGAGTAGCATCTTTACTCCCAATGTCAATGCAAATAACTTTAAATTGAAGCCACATCTCATCACATTGGTACAAAACAACTACTCCAATTCCAACCATTATCCATCTAATAACTCAACCACCAACCACAATAACTATCATCCCCCTTCTAATTCTCTAAAACCATTTTGATGTCTCTAACAAGTAAAAACCCTTTCCCCTTTTAATTCTCTTGAAACTCTTGCTCCTTTATCTCTAAAACCAAACGCTCTAATCTCTCAAACACTCATTTATGGTGTCGGTACTAGACAGACGATGGCTAATGGCAGGGAGGCATTGAGTAACGGAACCACGACCGGTAAAGAGCAACAGAGATGGTAGTGATGATGAACCTAGACATAAGCACTGAACGGAGATCAATGGTTTGTATGAATTTTCTGGTTTCGCAATTTTGTTGAAGATTTGTTGTTCTGATATTTGGGGTTTTACAAACTTGTGTAATTTCTGCTTCTTAGTATGTTAGAGTTTGCTTTTTTATGTTGCATTTTGCTTTATTATTTTGCATCTTGCTTTGTTAGGGTTTGTTAGTTGTTATTAGTGTTATTCTCAAATTGGACAAAGGTAGGCATTGTTGAGTTGAGTACATGCTACTTCAAATTTTGAGTTGAGGCCTTTATGGTTACCAAGTAGATTAAGGTCAAAGGTAGGCATTGTTGCATTAATACCATTACATTATAGTTCTATTAAAACTAATATTTGATGGCCAAAATTTGGTAATGAGCATTCCCATGTTTATAATGTTGCTTCACCTGATAATTTCTTAGGACCGACATGAATTAGCAAGGTAAAACAAGCTCTCCAATGGTAAAACTTTTTTAATTTTGACCTCTTGGACATGTTTTATTGCTTCCTATTATATTGTTTAACCTTTGAATGGTTTTAGGTTCATAGGCCTTTGGCTTTCATTATATTAAGATTCTATGTATATATAAGATAGAAAGAAATCTAGCTGTAGCTGAATATAAATCCTTATCAATTCCATAGAGGAGTTTCCAAATTATTTGTGTTGGGATTTATATTTCAGTGATAATGCTAAAACTATGTCAATGCATGCATACAGCTGTGCATTTTTAGTGGAGGGCTTCATTTGATTGGACTTGTTTATAATGGCATTTGTCTCTATTTTTTATGTTTACCTACAGTTAAATCAATAGTATATAAATGGATAGATGGTTATAACCAAATTAGGATTGAGTTGGAGCTGTAATCTCTAAGTTACACATTGAGACTAACTTTAGGGTGCAATTTTGGGCTGACTCTCCAAAAAATAACTTAGTTCTATTATGCTAATTATTTTTATTTATCTTTAACTATATTTTCATTTGAAAGTTGAAACAATGCCCAACTAGTTCCATTCGCAGTGTCCTAAGTTTATTGAGACCTTTGGTACCCATATTGTTGTTGGAATGAAAATGGGAGGAAAGGATGTAATATTTTCGAAGTAGCAGCACTCATCAGCTCTCCAACCTACTGATGTTCAAAAAAGACTGAAAGAGATGGCAGATAGGAGATTTATGGATGCTACTGGCTAATATACAATTGCTTTAGATCAAGTTTTTCCAAATGAAAAGGTGTGTGGATATGCATTTTTTTTCATGATTTGTTTACAATTAGAATAGTTAAAGTCATTATTTGTATCTTTCTGTTACCCTTTTATCTTTGATCTTTCTAGTAACTTAACACTGTCACATTATAGATATAATTCCGTTGGTGTGGTTAACCACCCACCTTCCCCTCGGTGGCAAGACCCCAAAAAAATGGAAAGAAAATTGCATATTGCCTTTTGTCTGATATAAATTTTTAACCTAAGGTTGTTAATAAATAGAACTCTTTTATTTCACAAGATATTTTTAGTAAGAATATTTTTTTTAGTAAAAAAAATGTTACAGTATGACATAAAACAGCAAATATAGTATGATTAGCAGAGTACTTCATGTGATTTGCTTTAACTATATATGATTAATAATATATTCACTAAATTTTAGCTTTTAGGTGTCTAACCTCTGCTAGTCCTAATCATGAAATAATTGTATATTGTGCATTTTTTGGATATAATTGGATATAAACTGCAACATGAATATTTCGTGTGAATCTACTTGTTCACCCAATCATTTATAGCTTTTTATTTTATGGTTTATAGCTTATGATTTTTTTTATTTTTGAATTCTAAATTTGGATTTGTAAAACACTATTATGCATTGGTGAAACTTGTACACAGTACAAAAAGAATTAATGATATCAGTCATTCATAGTTTTGAGTTTGATTTTTTAATTTTTATAATTGCGAATATTATTATGAATATTTTTCTAATTAATTTTCTATATAATTATGCAGGAAAATATTAATGAAGATTAAGATGATTATTATTATGGTTTATTGGCTAACATAGAGTAGTGTTGGAAATGGATACATGTATGGTTGACTAATGACTTTTATTAGAAGATACTTTACAATTGTAGGATACATTTTTTGTAGAGTATTAGTAGTAAATTCTAAGTGGTATCATGGTTATTTTGATATGGCTATGCTTACTTTAGTGTGAGATGTATGAATATTCACAATTAACTTCATTCCAGTACTTTTGGATCATTATTATAAATATATTTTGGTTAGAGATAATTTTTATTATTTAAAGAAATTATTTAGTATAATTATGTATTTATTTTTATTTTATAATTGTAATACTGATGAGCGGATAATTTATACGCTTTTTGGCATTATTTTTAGGTAGTTTTTAGTATGTTTTAGTCACTTTTTATTATATTTTCCTTAGTTTTTATGCAAAAATTACATTTTTGGACTTTACTATGAGTTTGTGTGTTTTTCTGAAATTTAGGTATTTTCTGGCTGAAATTGACGGATTTAAGCAAAAGTCTGATTCAGAGGCTAAGAAAGGACTACAGATGTTGTTGGATTCTGACCCTCCTGCACTCGAAGCAGATTTTTTGGAGCTACAGATACCCAATTGGCGCGCTCTTCATTGCGTTGAAAAGTAGACATCTTGGGCTTTCCAGCAATATATAATAGTCAATACTTTGCCCGAGATTTGATGGCCCAAACTTGCGTTCAAACGCTAGCCAGTGACCCTTTTCTGGCGTAAAACGCTAGAACTGGCACCAAAACTGGAGTAAAATGCCAGTACTATGACCCAAGCTGGCCTTTAGCTCCAAGAATTGCCTATGCACATGAAAGTGTCAAGGCTCAACCCAAACACTCACCAAGTGGGCCCCGGAAGTGGATTTCTGCACTATCTACACTTAGTTACTTATTTTCTGTAATCCCTAGTAATTAGTTTAGTATAAATAGCATTTTTTCCTATTGTATTCACATCTTTTGATCGGATCATCTTTTGATCTTTTGATCTTTTGATCACTTTGGCGAGGCTGGCCATTCGGCCATGCCTAGACCTTCTTCTCTTATGTATTTTCCAACAGTGGAGTTTCTACACCTCATAGATTAAGGTGCAGAGCTCTGCTGTTCTTCATGAATTAATGCAAGTACTATTGTTTTTCTTTCAATTCATGATTACTTCTTCTCCAAGATATACTCTCGTACTTAATTCAGTTAAGTAAGAATGAAGGGGTGACCCGTGACAATCACCTACTATCTTTGTTACTCGCTTAGCCAATATCCGCGTTCCTGACAACCACAAGCAGTCTACATGATGTTCAACGTAGTCATTGGACGACAGCCAGAGTATAATCTCTTGGGTCTCTGATCCACATATTTGTCTCACCTCTTCTGACAATAGAGCATTCGAATCCATGAGATTAGAACCTTTGTGGTATAGGCTAGAACCAATTGGCTGCATTTTTGAGATCTGGAAAGTCTAAACCTTGTCTGTGGTATTCCGAATAGGATCTGGGATGGGATGACTGTGACGAGCTTCAAACTCCCAAATGTTGGGCACAATGACAGTGTGCAAACGGATAGAGAGATCATATTCTGACACAACTGAGAACCGACAGATGATTAGCCGTGCGGAAACCGTACCTGGACCATTTTCACTAAGAGGATGGATGGTAGCCATTGACAACGGTGATCCACCCACATACAGCTTGCCATGGAAGGGAGCATGCATGATTGGATGAAGACAATAGGAAAGCAGAGGTTCAGAAGCAACAAAGCATCTCCAAATGCTTATCTGAAATTCCCACCAATGGATTACATAAGTACCTTATTTTAATTTGCATTTTATTTATCTTTTAATTATCAAAACCTCATAACCATTTAAATCTGCCTGACTAAGATTTACAGGATGACCATAGCTTGCTTCAAGCCGACAATCTCTGTGGGATCTACGCTTACTCACGTAAGGTATTACTTGGATGACCCAATGCACTTGTTGGTTAGTTGCAACGGAGTTGTGAAAAGTGTGAATCACAATTCCGTGCACCAAGTTTTTGGCGCCGTTGCCGAGGATTGTTCGATTTTGGACAACTGAAGGTTCATCTTGTTACTTAGATTAGGTAATCTTCTTTCTTGTTTCAACCTTTATTTTCTTTTCAAAAAAAAAGGAAAAAAAAGTTTTCGAAAAAGTGTTCTTCAGAATTTTTAAGAATAAATTCTAAAGCTTCATGAGATATGTTGAAGACTGGCTGGCTGTTAAGCCATGTCTAATCTTTTGGACTGAGGTTTCCACTTTCCATGGTAGAAAGGACATGTCTGTATTTGTTATGCTAAAGCTTGGCTGGCCATTTGGCCATGTCTAATTCATTTGGACCGAAGCTTTAGACTAACATTGCATGAATCCTGGAATTCTTATTAAAAATTTTGAATTTCTTTATTTTCTTTTTCCAAAATAATTTCGAAAAAAATACAAAAAAAATTAATAAAATCATAAAAACCAAAAAAATTTGTGTTTCTTGTTTGAGTCTAGTGTCAAATTTTAAGTTTGGTGTCAGTTGCATGTTTTAAGTTTTCTTAAATTGTCGAAAATATATGCACTGTGTTTTTCTTGATCTTCAAGTTGTTCTTGATAATTTTCCTTGTTTGATCTTTAAATTTTCTTGTTTTGTGTCTTTTGTTGTTTTTCATATGCATTTTCGAATTCATAGTGTCTAAACATTAAAAATTTCTAAGTTTGGTGTCTTGCATGTGTTTCTTTTCTTAAAAATTTTCAAAAATATGTTCTTGATGTTCGTCATGACATTCAAAGTGTTCTTGGTATTCATCTTGACATTCAAAGTGTTCTTGCATGCATTATTTTTTTTTATCTTAAATTTTATGTTTTGTTGCATTTTGTTGTTTTTCTCTCTCCTCATTCAAAATTCAAAAGTCAAAACAGAGGAATCAAAGAGAAAAAGAGCTCACTGGCATTAAAACACCAGTAAAGAGGCATTTTGCGCGTTAAACGCCAGAATGGCAATCATTCTGGGCGTTTAACGCTAGTAAAGGTATCATTCTGGGCATTAAACGCCAGAATGGGCAGCATTCTAGGCGTTTAACGCCAGAAATGGCAGCATTCTGGGCATTCAGAAAAACACCTAGTAAAGAAGGATTCCTGGCGTTTAACGCTAGCCAGGGTATCTGGTTGGGCGTTAAATGCCCAAAGAGGCAGTCAAGTGGGCGTTAAACGCCAGAATGGATAGCATTCTGGGCGTTTAACGCTAGGATGACACAAGGGAGGTAATTTTGTTTCCAATTCAATTTTTTTCAAATTTTCGTGTTTTAACTCATTATTTTGAAATCTTATCTTTTTCATATTATCTTTTATCAATCATATCATTTAGTTTCTTGTTAGTCAAGTCATCACCTTTAATTTTAAAATTCAATTCTTTTTAATTTCATTTTCAATTCATTTTAAATTTCAATCATATCTTTTTAAAATTTTAAATTCAAAATCTTTTTCTAACTTCTTATCTTTTCAAAATTTATTTTCAAACCTTTTTCAACTAGCTGCTTGACTAGTTTGTTTTAATTTTAAAAAGTTTACTAATTTTTATCTTTTTCAAAACCACCTAACTACTTTTCCACTTCTAATTTTCGAAAATCACTAATCATTTTTTAAAAAAAACCTTTTTAATTAACTAATTGTTTTAAATTCTAATTTTATTTTAATTCTTTTTCAAATTTTCGAAACCAACTTAATTAATTAAATAAAACTAAAAATATTTTTCTTTTCCCTCTTTTAAAATTCGAATACTCTCTCCCATCTCTTTCTATTTAATTGCTAACACTTCTCTTCTACTCATAATTCGAACCCCTTTCTCTTCTCTCTATTCGAATTACTCAACTCCTCTTTCTTCTATTCTTCTATTCTTCTATTCTCCTATTCTTATGCTCACATAAAGGAATCTCTATATTGTGACATAGAGGATTCCACTACTCCCTTTGTTCTCTTATTTTTCATATGAGTAGGAACAAGGATAAGGACATTCTTGTTGAAGCTGATCCTGAACCTGAAAAGACTCTGAAGAGGAAGCTAAGAGAAGCTAAAGCACAATACTCCAGAGAGGACCTTACAGAAAATTTCGAAAAAGAAGCAGACGTAGCAGCCGAATCCAACAACAATGCTAGAGATGCAAGGAAGATGCTTGGTGACTATACTGCACTAACTTCCAACTTCTATGGAAGAAGCATCACAATTCCTGCCATTGTAGCAAACAACTTTGAGCTTAAGCCTCAATTAGTTTCTCTAATGTAGCAGAATTGCAAATTTCATAGACTTCCATCGGAAGATCCTCATAAGTTCTTAGCTGAATTCTTGCAGATCTGTGATACTGTTAAGACCAATGGGGTTGATCCCGAGGTCTACAGACTTATGCTTTTCTCTTTTGCTGTAAGAGACAGAGAGCTAGGATATGGTTGAACTCACAACCTAGAGACAGCCTGAACTCTTGGGACAAGTTGGTCAATGCTTTCTTAGCCAAATTCTTCCCACCTCAAAAGCTGAGCAAGCTTAAAGTGGACGTCCAAACCTTCAGACAGAAAAAAGGTGAATCCCTCAATGAAGCTTGAAAAAGAGACAAGCAATTGACCAGAAGGTGTCCTTATGACATGCTTTCAGAATGGAGCATCTTGGATATATTTTATGATGGTCTGTCTGAATTGTCAAGATGTCCTTGGACCACTCATCTGGTGGATCTCTTCATCTGAAGAGAACCCCTGCAGAAGCTCAGGAACTCATAGAGGTGGTTGCAAATAACCAGTTCATGTACACTTCTGAAAGAAATCCTGTGAATAATGGGATGACTCAGAAGAAAGGAGTTCTTGAGATTGATACTCTGAATGCCATATTAGCTCAGAAAAAAAATTGACTCAGCAAGTCATTATGATTTCTCAGAGTCTAACTGGATTGCAAGCTGCATCCGACAGTACTAAAGAAGCCTCCTCTGAAGGAGAAGCTTATGACCCTGAGAATCCTGCAATGGAAGAGGTGAATTGCATGGGAGAATCCTATGGATACACATATAATCCTTCATGGAGAAATCATCCAAATTTCTCATGGAAGGATCAACAGAAGCCTCAACAAGGCTTCAATAACAATAATGGTGGGAGAAATAGGTTTGGCAATAGCAAGCCTTTTCCATCATCTTCTCAGCAACATATAGAAAATTCTGAGCAGAGCCCCTCTAGCTTAGCAAACATAGTCTCTGATCTATCTAAGGCCACTCTCAATTTCTTGACTGAAACAAGGTCCTCCATTAGAAATTTGGAGACACAAGTGGGTCAGCTGAGTAAAAGAGTTACTGAAACTCCTCCTAGTACTCTCCCAGGCAATACAGAAGAGAATCCAAAGAGAGAGTGCAAGGCCATCAATGTAACCAAAATGGCCGAACCTATAGAGGAGGAAGAGGCAGTGATTTCCAGTGAGGAAGACCTCAATGGACACCCACTAGCCAATAAGGAAGTCCCTAATGAGGAACCAAAGGAATCTGAGGCTCATATCGAGACCATAGAGATTCCACTGAACTTCCTATTACCATTCATGAGCTCTGATGAGTATTCTTCCTCTGAAAAAGATGAAGATATTATTGAAGAGCAAGTTGCTCAATACCTAAGAGCAATCATGAAGCTGAATGCCAAGTTACTTGGTAAAGAGACTTGGGAGGATGAACCTCCATTGCTCATCAATGAACTGAATGCCTGGGTTCAGCTAGAAACTTGGAATCTTTGTGGTACAAGTTGCAAGAATCTCACTAGAGATGGCAGACAAATCAATGAAACAGGCTTATGGATTCGTAGAGGATGTCTTAGTGAAGGTGGAAGGCCTCTACATCCCTGCTGACTTCATAATCATAGACACTGGGAAGGATGAGGATGAATCCATCATCCTTGGAAGACCCTTCTGATGACAAGTCATCATATGCTAGCTTTGTAAGCATTTTTTCACTTGTTTCATTAGGTTTTATGCACTTTCTTGCATTGTAAGTAAGTAATTTAGAGTGAAATTGCATAGTTTATTGAATCAATCAACCACCCTCTTATTTACACAAAATCACGAGGTTTAAGCTGAAATTACTTGGTTTTTATATGAATTTTAAACCTTGTGAAATTCGTGATACTTTGATAGGTGGTTTTGATTACTTGTAGGTGAAGAAAACAAAGAAATAAGTAAAGCGTGGCCTAAGGAAAAGGGAAAAGCATGGCACAACACAAGGGGCAAGAGCCTAAAGCTCTCACCAAGAGTATAGAGCTCTCACAAAGAGCGATACTTCAAGGGATCAAAGGCCAAGCAAGGGAAAGCTCCGCTCTCCAAGAGAACCGAGTGCTACAAGCAAGGAGGGAGCAAGGAAAAGTTTCAAAGCTTAGCTCTTGCCAAGAGCTTTATCGGGAGCATCTCAAGAAAAATCAAGGAAAAATAATTTGCTAGTGCATGCCATGAGATTCGAACCCAAGGTCAAGGGGGAAGGGTGCAGCGCTAATTTGCAAGAAAAACAAGCCAAAATTGGCTTGTTTGCACTCCTTGAGATTCGAACTAAGTACCTCAAGAAAGCAAGGGATTAGGCGCTACTCATGTGCCAAGAAAAATGGGCAGCACATGCTCTCCCAAGGACTCGAACTGTGGCCCTTACTAAAGACAAGGAGCAAGCTCAGCTCTTGTCAAGAGCTGAGCATTACTCCCTTGTCACAAGAAGGAATGCGCGCAACAAATGGAGACAAGGAAAAGAGCACACAAAGCTCCACTTTTGCAAGGAACCGAGCCTAGCCCTGGGAGCAACACCCATGGGCTCGGAAATTCAACAAAAATTCATTTTAATTCAATTCTTCACCAAATTTAGAAGACCACCCAAATTTTGAGATCTAAAAGAGGAAGTGTATAAATAGATGTTAGCTAGATTTAGAGAGGACCCTTTTTTTATTACTTTTCTTTTTGGAGTTTACTTTTGTTTTGAATTTTCATTTTCTTTGAACTTTAGCTTTGAATTGGGAAGGAGAATTGAGTTCTCTTCCTCTGGGTTTACTTCTTTTCTTTTCTGGACACTTTGCTTGAGTCTTGGGTGTTGAGAATTGAAGAAAATCTATTTCAATCTCCCATTTAGATCTCTTTGTTCATTTTACTGCATAATTCAAGGATTTGTCTTTTGATCTACTTTTCTCTACTGAATTTCATCTTTAATTCTTCTGCAATTGTTTTCTGATTGGATTAAGGAAGGTAGTGAGATCCAGACTTGTTTTCTAGTCTCTTGACCCTGAGATCTGCATTTTCTTTTTAATGCATCTGCTATATGCTTCTTCAAGCTATTTTACTTTTTTTTTGTTTGAGATCTGTTTCATTTCAAGTCATCTTTTACTTTTCTGTTAATTGCAATTTACTTTTCCTTGTTTAAATTCTGCATTCCCAGCTCCCTGAGCCCTTTAATATTCAAGCAACTTACATTTCTTGCACTCTAAGCTTCTGCGATTTACATTTCTTGCACTCTAAGTTTCTGTCATTTACTTTACTTGTTCTTTAAGATTCAGCACTTTTACTTCCTTAGCTCTTTAATTTACTGCAATTCTTCCCTCTCCCTTTACATTTCATGCAATTTAGCTTCTGTCAGATACAAATCACTCAAATCAACTCTTGTTTACTTGACTAAATCAACCACTAAACTAAAATTGCTCAATCCTTCAATCCCTATGGGATCGACCTCACCCCAAATGTTCAGGCAAATGACTTTGAGTTGAAGCCTCAACTAATGACCTTGGTGCAGAACAATTGTGCATATGGAGGTGGCCTTCTTGAAGACCCCAACCAACATTTGTCTGTTTTCTTAAGGATTTGTGAAATGATCAAGACAAATGGGGTTCATCCTGACATTTACAAATTACTTCTGTTCCCATTTTCTTTGAGGGGCAATGCTAGTCAATGGCTGGAAACCTTTCCCAAAGAGAGCATCTACAATTGGGATGAATTGGTGAGAAAATTCCTAGCCAAGTTCTACCCACCTCAACGGGTCATCAAGCTGAAATTAGAGGTGCAAACATTCATTCAAATAGATGGAGAGTCGTTGTATGATGCCTGGGAGAGTTACAAGGCCTTAATTAGGAAATGTCCCCAAGAAATGTTTAGTGAGTGGGATAGACTCCAAAATTTCTATGAAGGGTTGACCCAGAATGCTCAAGAAGCATTAGATCATTCAGCAGTAGGCTCATTGCAGCTAATGAAGACAGCAGAGGAAGCCCAAAACCTCATAGAGATGGTGGCAAACAATCAATACTTATTTGCTCATCAAAGACAACGCCAACCCGCCCAGAGAAGGGGTGTGCTGGAGCTTGAAGGTGTTGACGTTCTCTTGGCACAAAACGAACAGATGCATCAACAGCTTCAGCAACAAATAGAAATGATGGCCAAGAAAATTGATGGACTGCAAGGTGCTGCAGTGAATACACAAAGTCAATCTCAAACCTCACATGGGTAGAATAAATCTGAAGAAAGTTTTGGGACATTCAATTATGAGAAACAAAGCCTTGAGCAGGTGCAATGCATGAATAACACTTCAAGTTCATTTCAACACAATTTTCATTGTAATGCACAAGACACCCTGGAAGACTCATTCTAATTCAAGGTGGGATGAGCAACAGAATCAAGGACAAAGGGAATTCAACTATAGTAGCATTAGCAACACAAACAACCAAAGTCATTCATCCAATAATACTAACCAATTCAAAAATCCACAAAACACATACCACCAACCCCATAACAACTCACAAAACCACCAGAATAACTTTTCCACATCCACATCCCACCCTCAAAGTACCCCCACAATTAGTTCAAACAATTTCCAGCAACAACCATCTCATTTCACACAACCACAACCAAATCCAGACTCTCAAAGAATCTCAAGTCTAGAGAAAATGATGGAGAAACTCATGAAAAATCAAGAGATGGCAAGACAAGATCAGGAAGCTGCAAGGAAAGATCAGGCCCTGGCATTCAAAAACCAAGAGGCCTCAATCAGAAACCTTGAGAGACACGTGGGGCAAATGGCTAAGCAAATTTCAGAAATGGGTGAGAAGAGAGAAAATACCTTTCCTAATGTCACTGAAGAGCACCCAAGGGACAAAGGAAAAGCCACAAAATGGGAGTGCAAAGCAATCATAGTGGGAAGTGAGAAGACTATGAAGAAGGAAGCCATCAATCAGGAAAAACACAACAGAGAAGTTCCACAAGAAGAGACAGAGGAGAGAAGTAAAGAGGATCAAGAAACCAAAAATGCACAAATTTCAAAGGGATACAAGAACATCCTTGAACCACAACTACAAGACAAGAAGGAAGGAGTGAATCCATATGTCCCCAAACTTCCATACCCTCAATGGTTTCAGAGAGAAAACGAGGATAAGCAATACTCAAAATTCCTGGATATATTTAAGACTCTCAGCATCAATATTCCTTTCTTGGAAGCACTTGAACAGATGCCATTATATGCCAAATTTATGAAAGAAGTGCTAACAAAGAAAAGATCCCTGAAAGAAGGACAAATTGTTGAGATGACAAAGGAATGTAGTGATATTCCCTAAAGAGAGTTGCTAGAGAAGAAAGATGATCCTGGGAGTTTTTACATACCTTGCACCATAGGAAACATAACAATTGAGAAGTCATTCTGTGACCTCGGTGCAAGCATAAACTTGATGCCTTTATCTCTAATAAGGAAACTTCAAATTTCTGAGCTGAAGTCCACACGAATAGTTCTCCAAATGGCTGACAAATCTATTGAGCAAGCACTGTGAGTTGTAGAGAATGTGTTGATAAAAGTGGGAAAATTCTTTCTCCCTGCTGACTTTGTTATCTCAGATATAGAAGAGGACCCCTAACACTTCCATCATCCTGGGGAGGCCTTTCCTAGCTACGGGCAGATCATTGATAGATGTTGAATAAGGGAAATTGTTGCTGAGAGTGCATGATGAGCATCTAGCATTCCATGTTTTTAAAACCTTGCAGGAGACCACTCAAGAAGAAGATTGTATGAAGGATAAGGCTAGAGATCAAAGCTTGAAGGAGGCAGTCAATGAGTTAACTCCAAGATTTCTAAAACCATGCTTGAAAGGAGTAGAGATGGTGCAACAGACCAAAGAAATTAAGAAGGACTTAGATCCAAAACCCCCAAATGAGAACCTCAATACCCCAGATAAAGAACCACCAAGGCATGGATTATCTTCTGAGAAAGAAAAGAAGAAGAGGCCAAGAGGGTGGAGAAACAAGAAGATCCCTACTGAAGGCTTTTCACCAGGGGATAAAGTGGTGTTAAACACCCAACCAATGAAGATGTCTCCACAAGTGTCTGAATACTACAATGTGAACCGGGTCCTTTCACTTGAACACCTAGAGATCATCAAAGAGGAGACCGGAAGGAAGTTCACAGTAAGAGGAGAAAAACAGAGGCACTATGATTTTCAGCCTCCATGATCAAAGAACAAGATGTCAAGTTAGTGACAATAAAGAAGCGCTTGTTGGGAGACAACCCAACCTGAGCTAGTTTTCTTTTCCAACTATTTCAATATAAAGGTTAATTAGCTTTATGTATATTGCAAGGAGCTAAGTTTGGTGTTGCACACTGATGAGCAGATATTTTATACACTTTTTGAGGGTAATTTCAGGTAGATTTTAGTATGTTTTAGTTAGTTTTTGGTAGATTTTTATTAGTTTTTAGGCAAAAATCATATTTCTGGACTTTACTATGAGTTTGTGTATTTTTTTGTGATTTCAGGTATTTTCTGGCTAAAATTGAGGGAGCTGAGCAAAAATCTGATCTAGGCTGAAAAAGGACTGCTGATGTCGTTGGATTCTGACCTCCCTGCACTCGGAATGGATTTTTTGGAGCTACAGGAGTCCAATTGGCTTTTAGTTTTCAAAAATTTGCTTTAGTTTTCTAAAAATTTTTAAGTTTGGTGTTCTTGTTGTGTTCTTGAGTCCTTTGAGTCTTTGAATTTTTGTTCTTCGTGTTCTTGTGAATCTTCAAAGTGTTCTTGAGTTTTCTTTGTGTTTTGATCTTAAAATTTTTAAGTTTGGTCTTCCTTGGTGTTTTTCCTCCAAAATTTTTGAAAACAAGGAGCATTAGATCTAAAAATTTTAAGTCTTGTGTCTTTTGTGTGTTTTTCTCTTTCATCATAAAATTCAAAAATAAAAAAATACCTTCTCCTTTAATTTCTCATAATTTTCAAATCCTTTTGGTTGACTTGGTCAAATTTTTTAAAATCATATCTTTTTCAAAACTTCCTAACCACTTTTTCTCTCTCTTCAATTTTCGAAAATTATATCCAAAATTTTTCAAATCTTTTCAATTAATTAATTATCTTCGTTTTCACTTTTTTTATTTTATTTTATTTTATTTTATTTTCTAATTTTCGAATTTTTATTTAATTTTTCATTTATTTTATTTTATCTTCCTTTTACTTTTTGATATTCAAAAAAAAAATTAAATACACATCATCTCCCTTTCTCCATCATGGAAGTAAGTGGAAATGAACAGTCCAGAAGGACTCTGGGATCATATGCTAACCCCACTACTGCTTCATATGGGAGTAGTATCTGTATACCCTCCATTGGAGTCAGTAGTTTTGAGTTGAATCCTCAGCTCATTATCATGGTGCAGCAAAGTTGCCAGTATTCCAGTCTTCCACAGGAAGAACCTACAGAGTTTCTGGCACAATTTTTACAAATTGCTGACACAGTACATGATAAGGAAGTAGATCAGGATGTCTACAGATTATTACTGTTTCCATTTGCTGTAAAAGACCAAGCTAAGAGGTGGTTAAATAACCAACCTAAGGACAGCATAAAGACATGGAAACAGCTGTCAGAAAAATTTCTGAATCACTATTTTCCTCCAAAACGGATGACACAGCTAAGGCTAAGCATCCAAGGCTTCAAACAGGGAGATAATGAATCCCTTTATGATGCCTGGGAGAGATGCTAAGAAAATGCCCCTCTGAAATGTTTTCAGAGTGGGTGCAATTAGACATCTTCTATTATGGGCTTACAGAGAGAGCTCAGATCTCTCTAGACTACTCAGCTGGTGGATCTATCCACAGGAGAAAGACAACTGAAGAAGCTCGAGAGCTCATTAATACAGTTGCCAGGAATCAGCACCTGTACCTAAGCAGCGAATCTTCCAAGAAAGAAGAGGCTAAAATAGTAACTGCTGAACTCAGTCCTGCAGAACAAGTTACAAAATTCAATCAGCAATTAGATTTTCTAACAAAACAGCTTGCCAAATTCAAAGAGATATTACAAGAAACAAGAATGGCTAATATGAATATAGAAGTGCAGTTGAAGCAAACAGAACAATAGTTATCAAAACAAATAACAGAAGAATGCCAAGCAGTTCAATTAAGGAGTGGAAAAACATTAAATACCTCACTTCAAGGCAGCAGGAAGCCAAGAAATAAATAGACTGCTACCCAAAATCCCTCTGAGGACAGTCAAAGCCCAGAGAGGAATAACTCTGGCGCTCAAACGCCAGATAATGGGTGGAAAGCTGGCGTTGAACCCCCAACCCATGCTCAATCCTGGCGTTCAACGCCAGAAACAAGTAAGGAATTAGCGTTGAACGCCCAAAGAAAGCACAGTTCTGGCGTTCAGACGCCAGAAATAGGTAAGGAGCTGGCGTCTAACGCCACTCCAGCTTCCACCCCTAGCATTCAAATGCCAGTGGGAGATCAGACACATACAAGTGATGATAGCAACCCCTCTAAAAAGGCTTCTCAACCCACATCTGTAGGCAATAAACCTACAGCAACTAAGGTTAAGGAATATAAAGCCAAAATGCTTTATCCTCAGAAACTCCGACAAGCAGAACAGGATAAGCAATTTGCCCGCTTTGCAGACTATCACAGGACTCTTGAAATAAAGATTCCATTTGCAGAGGCACTTGAGCAAATACCCTCTTATGCTAAGTTCATGAAAGAGATCTTAAGTCATAAGAAGGATTGGAGGGAAACTGAGAAAGTTTACCTCACTGAAGAATGCAGTGCAGTCATTCTGAAAAGCTGACCTGAGAAGCTTAAGGATCCGGGAAGCTTTATGATACCATGCACATTAGAAGGTACTTGTACCAAGCAAGCTCTATGTGATCTTGGGGCAAGTATTAACCTAAAACCTGCAGCTACTATCAAAAAGCTTGGGTTGACTGATGAAGTTAAACCAACCCGTATATGTCTCCAACTTGCTGATGGCTCCATTAAACACCCATCAGGCGTAATTGATGACATGATTGTCAAGGTTGGGCCATTTGCCTTTCCCACTGACTTTGTGGTGCTGGAAATAGAGGAGCACAAGAGTGCAACCCTCATTCCAGTAAGACCTTTCCTAGCAACTGGACGAACCCTCATTGACGTCCAAAAAGGGGAATTGACCCTGAGAGTCAATGAGGACGAGTTTAAGTTGAATGTTGTCAAAGCCATGCAGCATCCAGACACCTAAAATGACTGCATGAGCGTTGATATTATTGACTCTCTGGTAAAAGAGGTCAATATGGCTGAGAGTCTTGAATCAGAGCTAGAGGATATCTTTAAAGATGTTCAGCCTGATCTGGAGGAACCAGAGAGAATAATAGAACCTCTGAAAATCCCACAGGAAGAGGACAAACCTCCCAAACCTGAGTTCAAACCATTACCACCATCCCTGAAATATGCATTTCTGGGAGAAGGTGATACTTTTTCTGTAATCATAAGCTCTACCTTAGAGCCACAGGAAGAGGAAGCACTAATTCAAGTGCTAATGACACACAAGACTGCTCTTGGGTGGTCCATCAGTGATCTTAAGGGCATTAACCCAGCCAGATGCATGCAAGATCCTATTGGAGGGTGACGCTAAGCTAGTGGTTCAACTACAAAGGCGGCTGAATCCAGCCATGAAGGAGGTGGTGCAGAAGAAGGTCACTAAATTACCAGAGGCTGGGATTATTTATCATATTTCTGATAGCCCCTGGGTAAGCCCTGTCCAAGTCGTCCCTAAGAAAGGTGGCATGACAGTGGTCCATAATGAAAAAAATGAACTGGTTCCTACAAGAACAGTTACAGGGTGGCGTATGTGTATTGATTATAGAAGGCTCAATACAGCCACCAGAAAGGATCATTTTCCTTTACCATTCATAGACCAAATGCTAGAAAGACTAGCAGGTCATGAATACTACTACTTCCTAGATGGATATTCAGGTTATAATCAAATTGCAGTAGATCCCCAGGATAAAGAGAAAACAGCATTCACATGTCCATCCGGAGTATTTGCATACAGAAGGAGCCATTTGGTCTGTGCAATGCACCTGTAACCTTTCAAAGGTGCATGCTTTCTATTTTCTCTGATATGGTGGAAAAATTTCTGGAAGTCTTCATGGATGACTTTTCAGTATTTGGAGACTCATTCAGCTCCTGTCTTGACCATCTAGCACTTGTTCTAAAGAGGTGCCAAGAGACTAACCTGTTTTTAAACTGGGAAAAATGTCACTTTATGGTGACTGAAGGAATTGTCCTTTGGCACAAAATTTTGAACAAGGGAATAGAGGTGGATCAAGCTAAGGTAGAGGTGATTGAAAAATTACCACCACCTGCCAATGTTAAAGCAATCAGAAGCTTTCTAGGGCATGCAGGATTCTATAGGAGGTTTATAAAAGATTTTTCAAAATTTGCCAAACCTCTGAGTAATCTGCTAGCTGTTGACACGCCATTTATCTTTGATAAGGAGTGTCTGCAGGCGTTTGAGACCCTGAAAGCTAAACTAGTCACAGCACCAGTCATCTCTGCACCAGACTGGACATTACCATTTGAATTAATGTGTGATGTCAGTGACCATGCCATTGGTGCAGTGTTGGGACAAAGGCATAACAAGCTTCTGCACGTCATTTACTATGCCAGTCGTGTTTTAAATGACACACAGAAGAACTACACAATCACAGAAAAAGAACTGCTTGCAGTGGTTTACGCCATTGACAAGTTCAGATCTTATTTAGTAGGATCAAAAGTGATTGTGTACACTGACCATGCTGCTCTTAAATATCCACTCACAAAGCAGGATTCAAAACCCAGACTCATCAGATGGGTGTTGCTTCTGCAAGAGTTTGATATAGAAATAAGAGACAGAAAAGGGGCAGAGAATCAAGTAGCAGATCACCTGTCCTGAATAGAACCAGTAGAAGGGGCGTCCCTCCCTCTTACTGAGATCTCTGAAAAATTTTCGGATGAGCAACTTTTTGCCATCCAGGAAGTGCCATGGTTTGCAGACATTGCAAACTACAAAGCAGTAAGATTCATACCCAAAGAATATAGTAGGCAGCAATTAAAGAAATTGATCACAGATGCAAAGTACTATCTTTGGGATGAACCATATCTCTTCAAGAGATGTGCAGACGGAGTAATCCGTAGATGTGTGCCTAAAGAAGAAGCACAGAAGATCCTCTGGCACTGCCATGGATCACAGTATGGAGGACATTTTGGAAGTGAGCGAACAGCCACAAGAGTCTTCCAATATGGCTTCTACTGGCCTACTCTCTATAAAGACTCCCGAGTGTTTGTACTTAATTGTGACAGTTGCCAAAGATCTGGCAATCTGCCTCACAGTTATGCCATGCCTCAACAAGAGATCTTGGAGATTGAGTTATTTGATGTATGAGTATTGACTTCATGGGGCCTTTCCCACCATTATACTCAAACACTTATATTCTGGGGGCAGTGGATTATGTATCCAAATGGGTGGAAGCTATTGCAACACCCACTAATAATACTAAGACAGTGCTGAAATTTCTTTCAGAAATACATCTTCAGCAAATTTGGTATCCCTAGAGTTTTAATCAGAGATGGGGGCACTCATTTCTGCAATAAACAGCTTTACTCTACTTTGGTTCGATATGGAGTTAGCCACAGGGTGGCCACTCCATATCATCCACAGACAAATGGGCAAGCTGAAGTCTCTAATAGAGAACTTAAAAGAATCCTGGAATGGACTGTGATTAACCGCAGAAGGGATTGGGCAAGAAGCTTGGATGATGCTCTATAGGCATACAAAACAGCATTCAAGACTCCTATAGGAAATTCTCCATACCAGCTTGTGTATGGAAAAGCTTGTCACTTGCCAGTGGAACTGGAGCATAAGGCCTATTTGGGCAACCAGATTCCTAAACCTTGATGCCAAGTTAGCTGGAGAAAAGCGATTGCTCTAGTTAAATGAGCTAAAGGAATTCAGACTCAATGCTTTCGAAAATGCAAAAATTTACAAAGAGAAAGCAAAAAGATGGCATGATAAGAAGTTGTCATCCAGAGTCTTTGAGCCAGGGCAGAAAGTTCTGCTGTTTAATTCTAGGCTCAGATTATTCCCCGGGAAATTGAAATCCCGGTGGAGAGGACCATATGTGATTACAAGTGTGTCACCATATGGATACGTAGAGCTTCAGGATAATGATTCTAACAAAAAGTTCATTGTTAATGGACAGAGAATCAAACATTATCTTGAAAGCAATTTTGAGCAAGAATGCTCAAAATTGAGACTTGATTAAAGCTCAGTAATAGTCTAGCTAAAGACAATAAAGAAGCGCTTGCCGGGAGGCAACCCAGTCATGAGTTTATTTGTAATTTTAATTTTAAATAAGATAATACATTTCAGTGAATGATACAGAGTTACAGAAGGCTTCAGAGGATAAAATAGCAAAAAGAAGCTCACTGGAGTGAAAAAGCCAGTAAGAGCTATTTTGGGGGTTGAACGCCCAAAAGAAGCATCTACTGGGCGTTCAACGACAGTAGAGATAGCCATCTGGGCGTTAAACACCAGAAAGAAGCACCTTCTGGGCGTTTAACGCCAGATTTATAGCGTCCTGGGCGTTCAGAAAAATGCCCAGTGAGAAAGGAGTTTCTGGCGTTCAATGCCAGCTAGAAGCAACAACTGTGCGTTGAACGCCCAGGAGAAGCTACAGATGGGCGTTAAACGCCCAAAACATGCAGCGTTTGGGCGTTTAACACCAAGATTGTGGGGAGGAGGTAATTTTCTTTTCAATTCAATTTTTTTTCAATTTTCATGTTTCAATTCATGATTTCTTGCATAAACATGTTACAAACTCTCATCTTTCAACTTCAATTTTAAAAATTTTTAATCCTAAACAGGTTTCTTTATTTTTCTTTAATTTCTTTGCAAATCTTTTTCAAAACTCATCTATCTTTTTGAATTCTTTTCAAATCTTTTTAATTTCTTCTCATATCTTTTTCAACTCATCATATCTTTTGAATTTCGAAATTGCCTCTCCTTCTATTCCTCTCCTTTCATTTCTAATGCTTGAGGACAAGCAAACCTCTAAATTTGGTGTGATTTGCCATGATCACTGAGCTAAAACTCATCAAGATCATGGCACCTAAGGGAACAGGAAAAGCAAGGATGTGACTTGAAGGAACTGAAGCATCAAAATTATCTCTTGAAGGACCAAGCACCCCACAGACTAGAGGAACATCCACTTCCCAAAATAAGGTTGTTAAGTCCTAATCTTTGCCTTAACTCTGTGATAACTATTTTTATTAGGAATTTACCTTAGAAGTTATATATTAGTAGTAGTAATTAGTATCTCTATTTTGATTTTATCTCCAATTAAGCTATAATTTATTTTTCTCATTGGTGGACGAAATTGTGATTCGTACTCTTTGTTCTTGTATGAAATTTATTTCGAGATAATAGCTCTTTGGTATGTGTGGTCACAACCCCGTTCAACTAACCAGCAAGTGTACTGGGTCGTCCAAGTAATAAACCTTACGTGAGTAAAGGTCGATCCCACAGAGATTGTTGGTATGAAGCAAGCTATGGTCATCTTGTAAATCTCAGTCAGGCAGATAATCATTGATTAAGGAATTTCGAAAATAAATAATAAATAAACATAAAGTTAAGATAAAATTACTCATGTAATCCAATGATGGGAGTTTCAGATAGGCGTATGGAGATGCTGTGCTCCTCCTGAATCTCTGCTTTCCTACTTCTTCCTTCTAGTTTTTCATCACTCCTTTCTATGGCAAGCTGTATGTAGGGCATCACCGTTGTCAATGGCTACATCCCATCCTCTCAGTGAAAAAGGTCCAAATGCTCTGTCACAACACGGCTAATCATCTGTTGGTTCTCAATCAGGTTGGAATATAATCCCTTGATTCTTTTGCGTCTGTCACTAACGCCCAGCCTTCAGGAGTTTGAAGCTCATTGATGAGCAGATAATTTATACGCTTTTTGGCATTGTTTTTAGGTAGTTTTTAGTATGATCTAGTTACTTTTAGGGATGTTTTCATTAGTTTTTATGTTAAATTCACATTTCTGGACTTTACTAGGAGTTTGTGTGTTTTTCTGTGATTTCAGGTAATTTCTGGCTGAAATTGAGGGACTTGAGCAAAACTCTGAAAAGGGCTGACAAAAGGACTGCTGATGCTGTTGGAATCTGACCTCCCTGCACTCAAAATGGATTTTCTGGAGCTACAGAACTCCAAATGGCGCGCTCTTAACGGCGTTGGAAAGTAGTCATCCAGAGCTTTCCAGCAATATATAATAGTCCATACTTTATTCGGAAATTGACGACGTAACTTGGCGTTGAACGCCAAGTACATGCTGCTGTCTGGAGTTAAACGCCAGAAACACGTCATGATCCGGAGTTGAACGCCCAAAACACGTCATAACT
>NC_029778.3:52208953-52221716 GCF_000817695.3 Arachis duranensis
ATAAACCTTGTCTATGGTATTCCGAGTAGGATTCTGGGATTGAATGACTGTGACGAGCTTCAAACTCCTGAAGGCTGGGCGTGATGACAAACGCAAAAGAATCAAGGGATTCTATTCCAACCTGATTGAGAACCGACAGATGATTAGCCGTGCTGTGACAGAGCATTTGTACCTTTTTCACTGAGAGGATGGGATGTAGCCATTGACAACGGTGATGCCCTACAAACAGCTTGCCATGGAAAGGAGTAAGAAGATTGAAAGAAGGCAGTAGGAAAGCAGAGATCCAACAGGGACAAAGCATCTCCATAAACTTATCTGAAATTCTCACCAATGATTTACATAAGTATTTCTATCCTTATTTTCTGTTTCTTTATTATTATTATTCGAAAACTCCATTACCATTTATTATCCACCTAACTGAGATTTACAAGATGACCATAGCTTGCTTCATACCAACAATCTATGTGGGATCGACCCTTACTCACGTAAGGTATTACTTGGATGACCCAGTACACTTGCTGGTTAAGTTGAACGGACAACCACTTCCGTTCTACCTTAGGCCAGGCACATATCTCTTAGATTTCCCAACAGAATCTTCGTGGTATAAGCTAGAATTGATGGCAGCATTCTTGAGAATCCGGAAAGTCTAAACCTTGTCTATGGTATTTCGAGTAGGATTCTGGGATTGAATGACTGTGACGAGCTTCAAACTCCTGAAGGCTGGGCGTGATGACAAACGCAAAAGAATCAAGGGATTCCATTCCAACCTGATTGAGAACCGACAGATGATTAGCCGTGCTGTGACAGAGCATTTGGACCTTTTTCACTGAGAGGATGGGATGTAGCCATTGACAACGGTGATGCCCTACAAACAGCTTACCATGGAAAGGAGTAAGAAGAATTGGATGAAAGCAGCAGGAAAGCAGAGATTCAAGAGGAGCACATCATCTTCATACGCCTATCTGAAATTCCCACCATTGAATTACATAAGTATTTCTATCCTACTTTATTTTCTTATTTATCCAATTTTATTACATTTGACCCTATGATTCCACTTAACTGAGATCTACAAGATGACCATAGCTTACTTCATACCAACAATCTCCGTGGGATCGACCCTTACTCACGTAAGGTATTACTTGGACGACCCAGTGCACTTGTTGGTTAGTTGTGCGAAGTTGTGAACCATGGCATTGACACCAAGTTTTTGGAGCCATTACCTGGGATTGTTGAAGTGAAAAGAATGAATCACAATTTCGTCCACCACTCATCACAGTCATTCAATCCCGGAATCCTACTCGGAATACCACAGACAAGGTTAGACTTTCCGGATTCCCATGAATGCCGCCATCAATTCTAGCTTATACCACGAAGATTCTGATTAAGGAATCCAAGAGATATGCGCCCGGCCTAAGGTAGAACGGAAGTGGTTGTCAATCACGCGTGTTCATCGGTGAGAATGATGATGAGTGTCACGGATCATCACATTCATCAAGTTGAAGTGTAACGAATATCTTAGAACAGGAATAAATCGAATTGGATGGAAAATAGTAGTAATTGCATTAAAACTTGAGGTACAGCAGAGCTCCACACCTTTAATCTATGGTGATTAGAAACTCCACCGTTGAAAATACATAAGTGAAAGGTTCAGGCATGGCCAAATGGCCAGCCCCCAAAAACGTGATCAATAGCCTCCTAAGAAGAAGAATAAAATAAATCTGAGACCAAAGATGTCTAATACAATAGTAAACTATCCTATTTATACTAGACTAGCTACTCGCGTTTACATGAGTAAGTAATTGATGCATAAATCCACTTCCGGGACCCACTTGGTCTATGTTTGGGCTGAGCTTGATCTATTCACGAGCTGAGGCTTCTCTTGGAGTTGAACGCCAAGTTGTAACGTGTTTTGGGCGTTCAACTCCGGGTCGTGACGTGTTTCTGGCGTTTGACTCTAGACAGCAACATGGAACTGGCGTTGAGCGCCAGTTTACGTCATCAATTCCCGAATAAAGTATGGACTATTATATATTTCTGGAAATCTCTGGATGTCTACTTTCCAACGCCGTTGAGAGCGCCCCATTTAAAGTTTTATAACTCCAGAAAATCCATTTCGAGTTTAGGGAGGTTAGATTCCAACAGCATCAGCAGTCCTTTGTCAGCCTCCTTATCAGAGTTTTGCTCAGGTCCCTCAATTTCAGCCAGAAAATACCTAAAATTACAGAAAAACATACAAACTCATAGTAATGTCTATAAATATGAATTTAGCATAAAACTAATGAAAACATCCCTAAAAGTAGCTTGAACCTATTAAAAACTACCTAAAAACAATGCCAAAAAGCGTATAAATTATCCGCTCATCACTCATCATCATCAAACATGAATAAAACAGTAGACTTCTAGAATAAAGAGGCAATAATTTTTTCTAGTTTATAATAAGAAAAATTCTAATTATTTATATGTGGTGGCAATACTTTTTGTCTTCTGAATGAATGCCTGAACAGTGCATTTTTTTTATATTGAATTTTATGAATGTTAAAATTGTTGGCTCTTGAAAGAATGATGAACAAGAGAAAAGTTATTGATGATCTGAAAAATCATGAAATTGATTCTTGAAGCAAGAAAAAGCAGTGAATAAAAAAGTTTGCGGAAAAAAAAGAAAAGAGAAAGAAAAAGAAAAAAAAAGCAAGCAGAAAAAGCCAATAGCCCTTAAAACCAAAAGGCAAGGGTAAAAAGGATCCAAGGCTTTGAGAATTAATGAATAGGAGGGCCCAAGGAAATAAATCCAGGCCAAAGCGGCTAAATCAAGCTGTCCCTAACCATGTGCTTGTGGCATGTAGGTCCAACTGAAGAACTTGAGACTGAGTGGTTAAAGTCATGATCCAAGGCAAAAGAGTGTGCTTAAGAACTCTGGACACCTCTAATTGGGGACTCTAGCAAAGCTAAGTCACAATCTGAAAAGGTTCACCCAGTTTTGTGTCTGTGGCATTTATGTATCCAGTGGTAATACTGGAAAACAAAGTGCTTAGGGCCACGGCCAAGACTCATAAAATAACTGTGTTCAATGATCAACATGCTAAACTAGGAGAATCAATAATACTATCTGAATTCTGAGTTCCTATGGATGCCAACCATTCTGAATTTCAAAGGATAAAGTGAGATGCCAAAACTATTCAGAAGCAAAATACTACTAGCCCCGCTCATCTAATTAGAATCTGAGCTTCACTTAAAACTCTGAGATATTATTACTTCTTAATTTCTTTTTATCCTATTTTATTTATCTAGTTGCTTGGGGACAAGCAGTAGTTTAAGTTTGGTGTTGTGATGAGCGGATATTTTATACGCTTTTTAGGGGTAATTTCAGGTAGATTTTAGTATGTTTTAGTTAGTTTTTAGTATATTTTTATTAGTTTTTAGGCAAAAATCATATTTCTGGACTTTACTATGATTTTGTGTGTTTTTCTGTGATTTCAGGTATTTTCTGGCTGAAATTGAGAGAGCTGAGCAAAAATCTGATCTAGGCTAAAAAAGGACTGCTGATGCTGTTGGATTCTGACCTCCCTGCACTCGGAATGGATTTTTTGGAGTTACAGGAGTCCAATTGGCGCGCTCTCAATTGGGTTGGAAAGTAGACATCTGGGGCTTTCCAGCATTATATAATAGTCCATACTTTGCACGAAGATAGATGACGTAAACTGGCATTCAACACCAGTTCCATTTTGCAGTCTGGCGTTCAGCGCCAAAAACAGGTTGCAAGTTGGAGTTCAACGCCAGAAACAGGTTACAACCTGGTGTTCAACTCCAGGAACAGCCCAGGCACATGAGAAACTTGAGTCTCAGCCCCAGCACACACCAAGTGGGCCCCAGAAGTGGATTTCTGCACCAATTATCTTAGTTTACTCATTTTCTGTAAACCTAGGTTACTAGTTTAGTATTTAAACAACTTTTAGAGACTTATTTTGTATCTCATGACATTTTTAGATCTGAATTTTATACTCTTTGACGGCATGAGTCTCTAAACTCCACTGTTGGGGGTGAGGAGCTCTGCAGCATCTCGATGAATTAATGCAATTATTTCTGTTCCCATTCAAACATGCTTGTTCCTATCTAAGATGTTCATTCGCGCCTAACTATGAAGAAGGTGATGATCCGTGACACTCATCACCTTCCTCAATCCATGAACGTGTGTCTGACAACCACCTCCGTTCTACATTAGATTGAATGAATATCTCTTAGATTCCTTAATAAGAATCTTCGTGGTATAAGCTAGAATTGATCGCGGCATTCATGAGAATCCGAAAAGTCTAAACCTTGTCTGTGGTATTCCGAGTAGGATTCAAGGATTGAATGGCTGTGATGAGCTTCAAACTCGCGAGTGTTGGGTGTAGTGACAGACGCAAAAGGATTAATAGATCTTATTCCAACATGATCGAGAACCAACAGATGATTAGCCGTTCTGTTACAGAGTATTTGGACCATTTTCACTGAGAGGATGGGAAGTAGCCATTGACAACGGTGACACCCTACATACATCTTGCCATGGAAGGAACTTTGCACTTTTGAAAGCGAGGAAGCATTATGTTATAGGAATTCAGAAGACAAAGCATCTCCAAAACTCCAACATATTCTCCATTATTGCATAATAAGTATTTCGAATTTTTCAACATTATTTACGATTTTTATTCCAATTTCGTATTACTTAATCCATTTCCTCTTGTTCATTTGCAAGTTAACTGATAATCACAATTGGTATCCTGACTAAGAATAATAAGATAACCATAGCTTGCTTCAAACCAACAATCTCCGTGGGATTCGACCCTTACTCACGTAAGGTATTACTTGGACGACCCAGTGCACTTGCTGGTTAGTTATGCAGAATTACATAGTGTGAAGTAATTTTCGTGAACCACACACCAAAACAATTTAAGGGAGAGTGAAGGATGTTAAGTTTGGTGTTCCACCAAAATCTCATTTGAAAACACATTCTCACCTTCTGCATAAAGGGTTGCTAGCTCCAAGCAATCAGATAAACCATTTAACCATTTTCTGTTTTCTAGTTTTTAGATTTATAACCTTTAGCAAAGACAAAAGAATTTACATATGGTTAATTGGATACATAAGAAATAATGGCAAGGAATTAAGTTTGGTGTTCACACACCAAAATAAATTCAAAAGCCATACTCAATTCATGCATACTAACCAATTGCTTAAAGGGTTTGATAAGCAAGAAACTTTTGAGGATTATGCAGGAAAGAAGCCAACATTTAGAGACAGTCTACATTATGATTCAAAAGGGACACAACAGGAGGAAGAATGAAAAGCTGCAACCCAAAAGGTTGTGTCTGCACTTACTCCTTGTTGTTGAGAAGTACTTTAAATTGGGAATTCATATATAACTTGCTAAAGTGTTCATTTAGTTGTAAGTGAAAATGCTACCAAGAACGAGTAACCTGCATAATAATTGTCATCCTTTATTATCTTGAATCTTGTTTTGTTTCCCTTCTTCTTGAATAAAAGGAAAAATGTTTGAATTAGAAAGTGAATATCCAATGTTGCAAAAGTTAGAATGAAAGTCAATGATGGTACTTGTTTGATTTAATGAATAGCTCATATAACAAAAAGCTGCATAATAACATTATTCTTCGAAGTGTGAATTACTTTGCTGCTATAAAGTCTTTCATCAATGAAATTCCCTTGAGAATGAAGCAAAATAAAAAGAAAAAGAAAGAGAAAAGCCGAGAATGGGCAAAAAAAACAAACAATAAGGCTAGACACCAATAGCTTGGACCCTATGACACATGCCTGTGGTGTTTTTGTACTAGGATATGCTTGGACAAGTAAGTTCTGACGAGTATTTCAAAACTTGGCCACTTAGATCAACTAGTCTGGGATTGCCAACTAAAAGTCCACCATCAAGAACAACTTAGTTACAAAACATTTAGTAATCCAAAGAGATGCTGGGCATCAATGATCCTAGGAAGAAAAGGTGAGCCATGTGTCTGTGGTGAAGGAATGTTGAGTAAAACTAAGCCAAAGACTGCGACAACATTTGCCACCAAGCCTTCAATGAATAATAAACTCTTTAAGCAAAATATGGAAAGAAAAATGAGCAAGGGAACAAGCAAAAGTGAAGCATTATAGCAGCAATCTTAGTGAACCTTTGAGGAAACATATCTTATGTAACAGCACTTAATAAATGAGCTATCATTGTTTGCATAAAACCCCATGAACCAAGTTCAACTATTTCTTAAATAAGGATATGCATACTTCTCTGTTTCATTCCATTTTCTCTTCTATTTGATGCTTTTTTGGGGACAAGCAAGGTTTAAGTTTGGTGTTGTGATGACAAGTCATCATATGCTAGCTTTGGAAGCATTTTTCACTTGTTTCATTAGGTTTTATGCACTTTCTTGCATTGTAAGTAAGTAATTTAAAGTGAAATTGCATAGTTTGTTGAATCAATCAACCACCCTCTCATTTACACAAAACCATGAGGTTTAAGCTGAAATTACTTGGTTTTTATATGAATTTTAAACCTTGTGAAATTTGTGATACTTTGATAGGTAGGTTTAGAGAGGACCCTTTTTTTTTTACTTTCTTTTTTTATCATTTTTAGACTTTTTTCATTTTGGAGTTTACTTTTGTTTTGAATTTTCATTTTCTTTGAACTTTAGCTTTGAATTGGGAAGGAGAATTGAGTTCTCTTCCTCTGGGTTTACTTTTTTTCTTTTCTGCACACTTTGCTTGAGTCTTGGGTGTTGAGAGTTGAAGAAATTTTGTTTCCATCTCACCTTGAGATCTCTTTGTTCATTTTACTGCATAATTCAAGGATTTGTGTTTTGATATACTTTTCTCTACTGTATTTCATCTTTAATTCTTCTGCAATTTTTTTCTAATTGGATCAAGGAAGGCAGTGATATCTAGACTTGTTTTCTAGTCTCTTGACCCCTGAGATATGCATTTTCTGTTTAATGCATCTGCTATATGCTTCTTTAAGCTATTTTACTTTTTTTTGTTTGAGATCTGTTTCATTTCAAGTCATCTTTTACTTTTCTGTTAATTGCAATTTACTTTTCCTTGTTTAAATTCTACATTCCCAGCTCCCTGAGCCCTTTAATATTCAAGCAAATTACATTTTTTTGCACTCTAAGCTTCTGCAATTTACATTTCTTGCACTCTAAGTTTCTGTCATTTACTTTACTTGTTCTTTAAGATTTAGCACTTTTACTTCCTTAGCTCTTTAATTTACTGCAATTCTTCCCTCTCCCTTTACATTTCATGCAATTTAGCTTCTGTCAGATACAAATCACTCAAATCAACTCTTGTTTGCTTGACTAAATCAACCACTAAACTAAAATTGCTCAATCCTTCAATCCCTGTGGGATCGACCTCACTCATGTGAGTTATTATTACTTGAATGAGGACTACCTTGTGTTTAAGGCTCAAAGATCTTCTTCTGTAAACATGGAGAAGAATCATGAAAAACTTCATCCAGTTTTCTCCATACAGAGTCAAGCAGAGCCCCCACACTCAAACTCTAAGTTTGGTGTTAGGAGGCCACAATCATGCTCTGAGCATCTGTGAAGCTCTGAAAGAGCTTACTATCAAGTTATTAACATTAAAGAAGCGCTTATTGGGAGGCAACCCAATCTTATTTATCTATGTTAATTACTTTCTCATTTTATTTTCCATTATTAGTTTATGTTTTCTTTAGCTTGATGATCATGTGGAGTCACAAAAACAGCTGCAAAAATTTAAGCGAAATCAAAAACAGCATAAAAAATAGCACACCATGGAGGACAGGCTTACTGGCGTTTAAACGCTGGTAAAGATAGCAAAATGGGCGTTTAACACCCAGTCTGGTAGTATTTTGGGCGTTAAATGCTAGAATTGGCAGAAGACTGGCGTTTAACGCCAGGAAGGGGTGTCTGGTGTTTGGCTGGCATTAAACGCCAAAAATAGGCATCAGCCTGGCGTTTGACGCTAGAAGGGGTAGCAGAGTTGGCGTTAAACACCAGAAATAGCACATAGAGGGCGTTTAAATGCCAGAAAGGTATAGGGATGAGAAATCCTTGACACCTCAGGAGCTGTGGACCCCATAGGATCCCCACCTACCCTAACTCACTCTCTCTCCTCTTTACACCTTTCCATAACACTCTTCCCCAAGCATCATTCACCTATCAAATCCTACCCTCTTCCCCATAATCTCTCCATCACCCACATTCATCCACTATTTCCCAAAAAAAACCCATCATAAAACCCCACCTACCTCACCATTCAAATTCAAAATACTTCCCTCCCAAACCCACTCATTCTCACACGGATCCCTTTTCTCTCTTACCCTATAAATACCCCTCCTCACTCCTTCATTTTCACACCTCATAACCACCTAACACCCCCCTTAGCCGAACCACTCACCCCCTCCATCTCCTCTATTTCTTCTTCTTCTCCTCCTTTCTTTCTTCTTTTGCTCGAGGACGAGCAAACCTTTTAAGTTTGGTGTGGGAAAAAGCTCTACTTTTTGTTTTTCCATAACCATTTATGGCACCTAAAGTCGGAGAAACCTCTAGAAAGAGGAAAGTGAAGGCAGTTGCTTCCACCTCCGAGTCATGGGAGATGGAGAGATTCCTCTCAAAGGTCCATCAAGATCACTTTTATGATGTTGTGGCCAAGAAAAAGGTGATCCCCGAGGTCCCCTTCATGCTCAAAAAGAGTGAATATCCGGAGATCCGGCGTGAGGTTTGGAAAAGAGGTTGGGAAACTCTCACGAACCCCATCCAACAAGTTAGAATCTTAATGGTTCAAGAGTTGTATGCTAATGCATGGATCACTAAGAACCATGATAAAAGTGTGAACCCGAATTCAAAGAATTGGCTCACAATTGTTCGGGGGAAATACTTAGATTTCAGTCCGAAAACTATGAGGTTGGCATTCAACTTGCCAATAATGAGAGGAGATCCTCATCCTTTCACTAGAAGAGTCAACTTTGATCAAAGGTTGGACCAAGTCCTCATGGACATCTGTGTGGAATGAGCCCAATGGAAGAGAGACTCCAAAGGCAAGCCGGTTCAACTAAGAAGGCTTGACCTCAAACCCGTGGCTAGAGGATGGTTGGAGTTCATCCAACGCTCTATCATCCCTACTAGCAACCGGTTCGAAGTAACTGTGGATCAGGCTATCATGATCCATAGTATCATGATTGGAGAGGAAGTGGAAGTTCATGAGATTATACCTCTAAAACTATACAAGGTGGCTGAAAAGACCTCCACTTTGGCAAGGTTAGCCTTTCCTCATCTCATCTGTCACCTATGCAATTCAGCCGGAATTGTCATAGAGAAAGACATCCTCATAGAAGCAGACAAGCCCATAACTAAAAAGCGAATGGAACAAACAAGAGAGCCCACTCATGGACCTCAACAAGAGCATGAGGAAGTCCCTCATCAAGAAATCCCTGAGATGCCTCAAGGATGCATTTCCCTCCACACAACTATTGGGAGCAACTCAACACCTCTTTAGGAGATTTGAGTTCCAACATGGAGCAACTAAGGATGGAACACCAAGAGCACTCCATTATCCTCCATGAAATCAGAGAGGACCAAAGAGCCATGAGGAAGGAGCAACAAAGGCAAGGAAGAGATATTGAGGAGCTAAAGCACTCCATAAGATCTTCAAGAGGAAGAACTAGCCGCCATCACTAAGGTGGACCTATTCTTTAATTTCCTTGTTATTTGTTCTTCTATTTTTTGTTTCCTATGTTTTATGTTTGTCTGTGTTTTTATCTTTATTACATGATCATTAGTGTTTAGAGTCTATGTCTTAAAGCTATGAATGTTCCATGAATCTTTCACCTTTCTTAAATGAAAAACGTTTCTATTTGCAAAAGAACAAGAAGTACATGAATTTCGAAATTTATCTTGAAATTAGTTTAATCATTTTGATGTGGTGGTAATACATGTTATTTTCTGAACGAATGCTTGAACAGTGCATATTTTTTATAGTGAAGTTTATTAATGTTAAAATTGTTGGCTCTTGAAAGAATAATGAAGAAAGAGAAATGTTATTGATAATCTGAAAAATCATAATACTGGAAAACAAAATGCTTGGGATCATGGCCAAGACTCATAAAGTAGCTGTGTTCAAGAATCAACATACTAAACTAGAAGAATCAATAACACTATCTAAATTCTGAGTTCCTATGGATGCCAATCATTCTGAACTTCAAAGGATAAAGTGAGATGCCAAAACTGTTCAGAAGCAAAAAGCTACTAGTCCCGCTCATCTAATTGGAACTAAGCTTCATCGATATTTTGAAATTTATTGTATATTCTCTTCTTTTTTTCCTATTTTGTTTTTGGTTGCTTGGGGACAAGCGACAATTTAAGTTTGGTGTTGTGATGAGCGAATAATTTATTCGCTTTTTGGCATTATTTTTAGGTAGTTTTTAGTATGTTGTAGTCACTTTTTATTATAATTTTCCTTAGTTTTTATGCAAAAATCACATTTCTGGAGTTTACTATAAGTTTGTGTTTTTTTCTGTAATTTCAAGTATTTTCTGAGCAAAAGTCTGATTTAGAGGCTGAGAAAGGACTGCAGATGCTGTTGGATTCTAACCCTCCTGCACTCGAAGCGGATTTTCTGGAGCTACAGAAGCCCAATTGGCGCGCTCTCAATTGAGTTGGAAAGTAGACATTTTGGGCTTTCCAGCAATATATAATAATCAATACTTTGTCCAAGATTTGATGGCCCAAACGTGCGTTCAAACGCCAGCCTGAGACCCTTTTCTGGCGTAAAACGCCAGAACTAGCACCAAAACTGGAGTAAAACTCCAGAACTAGCACCCAAGCTGGCGTTTAACTCCAAGAATGGCCTATGCACGTGAAAGCTTCAAGGATCAACCCAAACACTTACCAAGTGGGCCTTGGAAGTGGATTTCTGCACTATCTGCACTTAGTTACTTATTTTCTATAATCCCTAGTAACTAGTTTAGTATAAATAGCACTTTTTCCTATTGTATTCACATCTTTTGATGGGATCATCTTTTGATCTTTCGATCACTTTGGGGAAGCTGGCCATTCGGCCATGCCCAGACCTTCTTCTCTTATGTATTTTCCAACAGTGGAGTTTCTACACCTCATAGATTAAGGTGCGAAGCTCTGCTGTTCTTCATGAATTAATGCAAGTACTATTGTTTTTCTTTCAATTCATGCTTACTTCTTCTCCAAGATATACTCTCGTACTTAATTCAGTTAAGTCAGAATGAAGGGGTGACTGATGAGCGGATAATTTATACGCTTTTTGGCATTGTTTTCAGGTAGTTTTTAGTAAGTTCAAGCTACTTTTAGGGATGTTTTCATTATTTTTTATGTTAAATTCCCATTTCTGGACTTTACTATGAGTTTGTGTGTTTTTCTGTGATTTCAGGTAATTTCTGGCTGAAATTGAGGGACTTGAGCAAAACTCTGAAAAAGGCTGACAAAAGGACTGCTGATGCTGTTGGAATCTGACCTCCCTGCACTCGAAATGGATTTTCTGGAGCTACAGAACTCCAAATGGCGCGCCCTCAACGGCGTTGGAAAGTAGACATCCAGGGCTTTCCAGAATTATATAATAGTTCATACTTTATTCGTAAATTGATGACGTAACTTGGCGTTGAACGCCAAGTACATGCTGCAGTCTGGAGTTAAACGCCAGAAAAACGTCATGATCCGGAGTTGAATGCCCAAAACACGTCATAACTCGGAGTTCAACTCCAAGGGAAGCCTCAGCTCGTGGATTGATCAAGCTCAGCCCAAGCATACACCAAGTGGGCCCCGGAAGTGGATTTATGCATCAATTACTTACTCATGTAAACCCTAGGAGCTAGTTTATTATAAATAGAACATTTAACTATTGTATTAGAGATCTTTTGACCATTCGGTCTTTTGATCACCTTCATGGGGGCTGGCCATTCTGCCATGCCTGAACCTTTTACTTATTTTCAATGGTGGAGTTTCTGCACACCATAGATTAAGGGTGTGAAGCTCTACTGTACCTCAAGTATTAATGCAATTCTATTTTCTTTTAGGCGTGATGACAAGCGCAAAAGAATCAAGGGATTCTATTCCAGTAGGCGCAGGAACCAACCAGTGATTAGCCGTGCTGTGACAGAGTGCGTGAGCGTAGTTTTCACTGCGAGGATGGGATGTAGCCTTCGGCCAGGTGATGCCTCCAGACGATTAGCTATGCGAGTGACAGCCGCAGAGGATCATTTTCCTGAGAGGATTCAAAGTAGCCATCGTTGAACGGTGAACCCCTATACACAGCTTGCCATGGAAAGGAGTAAGAAGGATTAAGTTGAGGCAATAGGAAAGTAGGCGTTCTTGAGCCATACAGTATCTCCATTCGCTTATCTGAAATTCCCACCAATGAATCTGCATAAGTATTCTATCCCTTTTATTATTTCTTCTTTTTATTAATTTTCGAACCCATAAACCAATTTAATCTGCCTAACTGAGATTTACAAGGTGACCATAGCTTGCTTCATACCAACAATCTCTGTGGGATCGACCCTTACTCGCGTAAAGTTTATTACTTGGACGACCCAGTACACTTGCTGGTTAGTTGAACGGAGTTGTGAATTCAACCGGTGCCATAATAATGATTTCATACAAATACAAAGAACATGGATCACAATTTCGTCCACCAAGTTTTTGGCGCCGTTGCCGGGGATTGTTCGAGTATGGACAACTGACGGTTCATCTTGTTGCTCAGATTAGGTAATTTT
>NC_029778.3:52221852-52222018 GCF_000817695.3 Arachis duranensis
AAAATCATAAAAATCAAAAATATTTTGTGTTTCTTGTTTGAGCCTTGAGTTAATTTTTAAGTTTGGTGTCAATTGCATGCTTTAAAAAAATTTTTCTTGCATTTTCGAAAATTCCATGCATTCATAGTGTTCTTCATGATCTTCAAGTTGTTCTTGACAAGTCTTC
>NC_029778.3:52222130-52223588 GCF_000817695.3 Arachis duranensis
TCCATGCATTAAAGATTTCTAAGTTTGGTGTCTTGCATGTTTTCTTTGCATCAAAAATTTTTCAAAACCATGTTCTTCATGTTCATCATGATCTTCAAAGTGTTCTTGGTGTTCATCTTGACATTCATAGTGTTCTTGCATGCATCTTGTGTTTTGATCCAAAATTTTTATGTTTTGGGTCATGTTTGTGTTTTTCTCTCTCCTTAGTAAAAATTCAAAAATAAAAAAAATATCTTTTCCTTATTTCCCTCCAAATTTTTGAAATTTTGGGTTGACTTGGTCAAAAATTTTTAAAATTAGTTGTTTCTTACAAGTCAAGTCAAAATTTCAAATTTCAAAAATTTTATCTTTTAAAATCTTTTTCAAAAATCATATCTTTTTCATTTTTTTTATAATTTTCGAAAATTTCAAAAATATTTTTTTAAAAAAATTATTTTTCAAAATCTTTTTCTTATCTTTTATACCACATTTTCGAAAATATACTAACAATTAATGTGATTGATTCAAAAATTTGAAGTTTGTTACTTTCTTGTTAAGAAAGGTTCAATCTTTAAATTCTAGAATCTTATCTTGTAGTTTCTTGTTAGTTAAGTCATTTTTAAAAATTAAATATTTTTCCAAAATATCTTTTTCTTAAAATTTTTATCTTATCTCTTATCATATCTCTTTCAAAAATTTTATCTTTTTCAAAATTTGATTTCAAATCTTTTTATCTAACTTCTTATCTTCTTATCTTTTTCAAATTTTGATTTCAAATCTTTTTCAATCAACTAACTAACTTTTTGTTTGTTTCTTATCTTTTTCAAAATCACCTAACTACTTTTCCCTCTCTAATTTTCGAAAATATCTCACCCCTTTTTCAAAAGTTCTTTTTAATTAACTAATTGTTTCATGTTTTAAATTTTAATTACATTTTATCTCTAATTTTCGAAAATCACTAACCCCTTTTCAAAATTATTTTCGAAATCTCCCTTCTCTTTTCTTCTTCTATTTAATTATTTGTTTACTAACACTTCTCTTCACCTCTCTTCATCTAAAAATCCGAATCTCCTTCTTCATTCTTCTACCCCTTTCTTCTTCTACTAACATAAAGGAATCTCTATACTCTGACATAGAGGATTCCTCTTTCTTTTCTTGTTTTCTTCTCTTACATATGAGCAGGGACAAGGATAAAGGCACTCTTGTTGAAATTGATCCAGAACCTGAAAGGACTTTGAAGAGAAAATTAAGAGAAGCTAAATTACAACAATCCAGAAACAACCTTTCAGAAATTTTCGAACAAGAGAAGGAGATGGCAGCTGAAAATAATAATAATGCAAGGAGAATGCTTGGTGACTTTACAAAGCCAACGTCCAAGTTTGATGGAAGAAGCATCTCCATTCCTACCATTGGAGCCAATAATTTTGAGCTGAAACCTCAGCTAGTTGCTTTAATGCAACAAAACTGCAAGTTTTATGG
>NC_029778.3:52223997-52224171 GCF_000817695.3 Arachis duranensis
GAAGAAAACGCCTGAAGAGGCTCAAGAACTCATTGACATGGTTGCAAACAACCAATTCATGTACACTTCTGAGAGGAATTCTGTGAATAATGAGATACCTCAAAAGAAAGGAGTTCTTGAAATTGATACTCTGAATGCCATATTGGCTCAGAACAAAGTGTTGACTCAACAGGT
>NC_029778.3:52225627-52228821 GCF_000817695.3 Arachis duranensis
CAACTATACAACATTGACCTGATCACCTTGTGGCTCCATGGGAGCCACTGTCAAGCTATTGACATTAAAGAAGTGCTTGTTGGGAGGCAACCCAATTTTATTTATCCAATTTTATTTTATTCTATTTTATTTTTATTTTGTGTTTTATTAGGTACATGATCATGAGGAGTCACGAAAAAATCAAAAAAATTAAAAACAAAATCAAAAACAGCAGAAGAAAAAAAATTCACACCTTGGAGGATGCACAGGCTGGCGTTCAACGCCAGAAAGATGCATCTGGCTGGCGTTCAACGCCAGAACAGAGCATCATTCTGGTGCTGAACGCCAGAAACAAGCAACATTCTGGCGCTGAACGCCAGGAATGTGCCCAGAGAGGAAAAACTGGCGCTGAACGCCAATAACAAGCATGAAACTGGCGTTCAACGCCAGAAACATGCTTTACATGGGCGTTGAACGCCCAAAATGTACACCAATGGGCGTTTAAACGCCAGAATGATGCACGAAGGCATTTTACATGCCTATTTGGTGCAGGGATGGAATTCCTTGACACCTCAGGATCTGTGGACCCCACAGGATTACCTCAGGATCTGTGGACCCCACAAGATCCCCACCTAACATATTCCCACCTTACCTTTTAATCCTAATCACACTCTCCTATTCCCCATGCCACACTTCCCAACACTCTTCACCAATCACCTCAATTCCTCTTCCCAATTACCCCATTCACCACTCACATCCATCCACTCTTCCCCATAAACCCCACCTACCTTCAAAAATTCAAAACCAATTTCCCTCCCATTCCCACCCTAAATAGCCGAACACAACCTCCCCCCTCTCCCTATAAATACCCTTCCATTCTACTTTATTTTCACACAACACAACCCCCTCTTCTCACCCTTGGCCGAACCATCACTTCCCCTTCTCTACCATATTTTCTTCTTCTTCTTCTTCTCTTCTTTCTTCTCTTGCTCGAGGGCGAGCAATATTTTAAGCTTGGTGTGGTAAAAGCATAAGCTTTTTGTTTTTCCATAACCATTGATGGCACCCAAGGCCGGAGAATCCTCTAGAAAAGGAAAAGGGAAGACAAAAGCTTCCACCTCCGAGTCATGGGAGATGGAAAGATTCATCTCCAAAAGCCATCAAGACCACTTCTATGATGTTGTGGCAAAGAAGAAGGTGATCCTTGAGGTCCCTTTCAAGCTCAAAAAAAATGAGTATCCAGAGATCCGACATGAAGTCCGAAGAAGAGGTTGGGAAGTCCTAACCAACCCTATGCAACAAGTCGGAATCTTAATGGTTCAAGAGTTCTATGCCAATGCATGGATCACTAGGAACCATGATCAAAGTATGAACCCGAGTCCAAAGAATTATCTCACAATGGTTCGAGGGAAATACTTGGATTTTAGTCCGGAAAATGTGAGGTTGGCATTCCACTTGCCCATGATGCAAGGAGATGAACGCCCCTACACTAGAAGGGTCAACTTTGATCAAAGGTTGGACCAAGTCCTTATGGACATTTGTGTGGAAGGAGCTCAATGGAAGAGAGACTCCAAAGGCAAGCCAGTCCAACTAAGAAGACTGGACCTCAAGCCTGTGGCTAGAGGATGGTTGGAGTTCATTCAACGCTCCATCATTTCCTACTAGCAACCGATCTGAAGTTACTGTGGATCGGGCCATCATGATTCATAGCATCATGATTGGAGAGGAAGTAGAAGTTCATGAGGTCATCTCCAATGAAATCTACAAAATAGCCGACAAGCCCTCACCTATGGCACGGCTAGCTTTTCCTCACCTTATTTGCCATCTATGTTACTCAGCTGGAGTTATCATAGAAGGAGACATCCTCATTGAAGAGGATAAGCCCATCACCAAGAAGAGGATAATTATATTGATGTGGTGACAATACTTTTGTTTTCTGAATGAATGCTTGAACAGTGCATATGTCTTTTGATCTTGTTGTTTATGGATGTTAAAATTGTTGGCTCTTGAAGAATGATGAACAAAGAGAAATGTTATTGATGATCTGAAAAATCATGAAATTGATTCTTGAAGCAAGAAAAAGCAGTGAATGGCGAAAAAAGAAAAAAAAAAGAGAAGGAGCTGTAGAAAAAGCCAATAGCCCTTAAAACCAAAAGGCAAGGGTAAAAAGGATCCGAGGCTTTGAGCATCAATGGATAGGAGGGCCCAAGGAAATTAAATCCAGGCCTAAGCGGCTAAATCAAGCTGTCCCTAACCATATGCTTGTGTCATGAAGGTCCAAGTGAAAAGCTTGAGACTGAGTGGTTAAAGTCGTGATCCAAAGCAAAAGAGTCTGCTTAAGAGCTCTGGACACCACTAACTGGGGACTCTAGCAAAGCTGAGTCACAATCTGAAAAGGTTCACCCAGTTATGTGTCTGTGGCATTTATGTATCCGGTGGTAATACTGGAAAACAAAGTGCTTAGGGTCACGGCCAAGACTCATAAGTAGCTGTGTTCAAAAATCAACATACTTAAAAAGAATCAATAACACTATCCGAAATTCTAAGTTCCTAGAGAAGGCAATCATTCTAAACTTCAAAGGAAAAAGTGAGATGCCAAAACTGTTCAGAGGCAAAAAGCTACAAGTCCCGCTCATCTAATTATAATTAATATTCATTGATATTTTGGAATTTATAGTATATTCTCTTCTTTTTATCCTATTTGATTTTCAGTTGCTTGGAGACAAGCAACAATTTAAGTTTGGTGTTGTGATGAGCGGATAATTTATACGCTTTTTGGCATTGTTTTCAGGTAGTTTTTAGTAAGTTCAAGCTACTTTTAGGATTGTTTTCATTAGTTTTTATGTTAAATTCACATTTCTAGACTTTACTATGAGTTTGTGTGTTTTTCTGTGATTTCAGGTAATTTCTGGCTGAAATTGAGCGACTTGAGCAAAACTCTGAAAAAGGCTGACAAAAGGACTGCTGATGTTGTGGGAATCTGACCTCCCTGCACTCGAAATGGATTTTCTGGAGCTACAGAACTCCAAATGGCGCGCTCTCAACGGCGTTGGAAAGTAGACATCTAGGGCTTTCCAGAAATATATAATAGTTTATACTTTATTCGGAAATTGACGACGTAACTTGGCGTTGAACGCCAAGTACATGCTGCAGTCTGGAGTTAAACGCCAGAAAAACGTCATGATCCGGAGTTGAACGCCCAAAACACGTTATAA